>NC_136064.1:70569364-71098722 GCF_964261635.1 Lissotriton helveticus
GCCCAAGATTTTAAATGAGGAATCTAGCAGAGATATGGGTCTGTAGCATCTAGGGTCCCCCCGTTGACCCTTCTTAAAGATGGGGATGATGACTGACTGTGACCAGGTAGTTGGAGGTCTTATCTTATCTATACCAACTACATTAAAAACGTTAGTAAGTACAACTGACCACATTTCGGGATTTGTTTTAAACATATCAGCGGGTACGCCATCTGGACCGGGAGCCTTCTGTGATGACATATCCTCAATTGCACTCTGTACTTCTTTAATGGTAAAACTTTGGAGGGGGTCTTGTGTGTGGATCAATGGTAGATCTGATTGTCCTAGATCGAGGTTGCTACCATAAATTTTTTGAAAATGGTTAAGCCATTCCTTCTCAGGGATATTAACCTCCAGTGGTGCATTTTCTTTCCCATTGAACAGAGGGGTATTTACAATGGTCCAAAATTTTGCACTATCCCTCAGGGTTGCTTTCTCATACAAATCCTCCCAGGCCTGTTTCTTAATTTCCCTTTTCCTCATTTGAATGTCCATAGTATACTGTTTCCTGAGCCTAGCCACCTCCAATCTATCACGGGGTACTTTTTTCAGTGCTTTATGTAATTCTCGATGTGATTTGGAGCATGCGCTATTAAACCACCCCTCTACCTTTTTCTCTCTCTTTGTAGGTTTACATTTTAGGTCATCTGCCACCTGTCGACAGATGGCTTCAAAGGACCCAATAATATTCCCTTTGAACTTCAGTGGCTCCCTGCAGACATTAATATCGCTGCCCACTTTCTCCTTAAGGGAGTGAAGGAAATCCTCAGGAATAATTTTACTCCATTTCACATGTCTCCCTTGATCCTTTGAAGTTATATCTACAGCAATGTCTACTTCAGGGTTTTTATTAAACAAAAATAAAATATTATCCTCCATGTTCAACACAACTGGGTTGTGATCACTGTGTGTGGTGTGTATAGCATTGTAAAAAATAACATTCTGCAACATAGCCGGTGAGATAAATATATAGTCAATGATAGTGTTGCAATCCCTAGCTCTGTAGGTTGGAACCCTTTCATTGCTATCATAGAACTCCGGTTCATAAAGATCATTTTGAAGAAGAAGATCTTCTAGAGCTGTCCCTTTACCAGAGTGTTCAAAGTGTGGGGGTTGAAACATATCTAAGTTCAGAGTATCTTCTAACTGACAGTTTTGTTGACATAAATGTACATTAAAATCTCCCAACAGTATAAAATATATCGACGTGGTTTGACTCTCTTTAAAATTATACATAAACTCATTCAGGGAATTGAGGTTTTCGATATCACCAGTACTTTGAGTGGCATTATAAAAATTAATATAAACACATTTGGATTTATTAATCAATGTGACTTCCAAAGCAAGAAAGTTTGGGGATAGTGTATTTAATACCTTCGCAGATCCATTCATTTTAACTGATAATAGAAACTGCAGCCCTCCTTTGTTACGACCAGAATTTGAAGGTTGGGCTGCTAAAAAATAAGATGTATACCCATCTAGCCAAAAATCACAGGCCATATCCCATGTCTCCTGCAGGGCTATTACATCATACATTTTCAATAGATTCAACCAATTTGTATCATTCCTTTTCGAGCGGAGTCCTGCAATATTCCAGCTCATTAGGTTAGCAGTAATACCTCTTTTGTTACCATTGTTAGTTGTAAGCAATGTGTCACTAGTACTATCACAAGTTGCTAGTCAATCAATTTCCTCTAAATTAGAAAGTGCCGAAAACCTATTTGTTAACTCCAGACCATTTCTTATTTCACCTCCCTGTATTACATGGGTTATAGGTAACATACCAGTAGTTTGGGTCGCCCAGGGGCTAATAGAGTGTATTTTAGTTGATAAAACATTGCGAGTAGCCCTTTCAGGGCACTTAATCAGAGGTGCTGGAGGGGGGTAGAAGAAACCTAGAGGGACTGCTCTTATCCTGTCCTCTCTGACCTCTGTTGCATCCCAGAATAGTCGGGAGGCCTCATGGGGTCTATTAAAATTAACAATCAAACAATCCCCAGAGAATTTCTTCTTAGAATATCCCACCCAATCCACACGTCTGCCTGTGTGGATATGTTCAGATATATTGTTAGGGCCAGTACAGTTAGCATCACACCATGTTTTTATATTAGCCAACTGTGAGTCATTAGATTCAATTTCCCCCGGTTTTAATACTGGTATATTCACCAAAATTGCAACAAAAGGTGTTGCTTCTGGTGGGAGGTGAACTGGCGGTCTCGGGCGGTGTCTTCTGGGCCCTGCTGGGTTAAGCCCATCTTGGGTTGGTACCATAGGTGCCATGGGTACCGTCAGCGGTGGGCAAGTTTTAGGTGCCAAGGGTAGCTTAGTAGTAAGTGTGCTATCCCCTTGCTCAGAGCCGCGGCCATTTGACACTTGTGGTAGTGCAGGTAGGTTCTGGAGGTAAGTTAATACAGTATTCCCCTGCTCCATAGGGGATTGGGATTGTCCCTGATCGTTAGAGAGAGACTGTGGGGTGATTTTGGGTAATGGGCACCGGGGATCCTTCTCGAAGGATGTTATAAATTTGTTTATCCTATCACATTTCTTTAAAATATCGGAGACACATTCCCTTAGAGTGTCTATAATATCGGTGGAGATTTGTATTAGTTCCCCTTCAAGCTTGTCAAGAAGGATCTTCTCCACCATGTCCTTGATAGAGATTTCCAAGGCATTCAGTTGTCCCTCTTGGCTTTCTTGTACCAGTGCATTAACTGTATCTGGTTGCCTAATAATGGGTACTTTTTCAATCAAAATTACCGGATCCAAAGGGATTGGTTGTCTAGTCGGTGTAGACAAGGTTTGACTATCCACCGATATAGGGTCCAAGCCTAGTTCACGTTCTTTATCAGCAATTTCCTGGTTTAGTTTGCCGACGGCTGAGGTAAGAAAAGTCATAATGTTAGATGAAGCAGGGGTTTGTCGCGCAATTTTAGCCTTGGATGTGCCCCCATTGACAGATGTTTGAAGTTTGCGCTTACCCATTGTCCGGCGTGAAAATCGAAGGGGGGGTGCCCGTCCCGTCCCCTGTAGACCCCTGACGGCCACAGACGGCCCGCCCTCTGCCCGGGCTCCGCCCGGCGCCGCCCGCGCGCGTCCGCGAGGCGGAGGGGGCTGTTGCCTTTTGTAGCGCCTCCTGGCGCTTGTGCAGGAAGTGGGCGGTCAGTTCAGCAAGGCACGCTGGGAGTTGTGGTCCGCTCCGCGGCCGTGCGATGGCGCTGCACAGCGGCGGGGGCGGCCACAACGTCAGGGACCCAGTGGCGCTGAACAGTGCTGGTGCTGGTGGAAACGAACGACCCCTCCTGGAGCCGGTAATTGACAGAAATGATCCCCGCTCCCCTCCGGGTGCTGCCGCCTTTTGTAGCGCCTCCTGGCGCTTGTGCAGGAAGTGGGCGGTCAGTTCAGCAAGGCACGCTGGGAGTTGTGGTCCGCTCCGCTCCGCGGCCGTGCGATGGCGCTGCACAGCGGCGGGGGCGGCCACAACGTCAGGGACCCAGTGGCGCTGAACAGTGCTGGTGCTGGTGGAAACGAACGACCCCTCCTGGAGCCGGTAATTGACAGAAATGATCCCCGCTCCCCTCCGGGTGCTGCCGCCTTTTGTAGCGCCTCCTGGCGCTTGTGCAGGAAGTGGGCGGTCAGTTCAGCAAGGCACGCTGGGAGTTGTGGTCCGCTCCGCTCCGCGGCCGTGCGATGGCGCTGCACAGCGGCGGGGGCGGCCACAACGTCAGGGACCCAGTGGCGCTGAACAGTGCTGGTGCTGGTGGAAACGAACGACCCCTCCTGGAGCCGGTAATTGACAGAAATGTTTTAAATTTACAGGTATACTTGTTACATTTACCCCAGGCAAAAATGGTTACTTTTGCAAGTGATTCTGGGAGGCTGCGGCACCCACTGAGTCTCAGAAGTGCCGCTGCTATTCCATAAAAGTCGGAAATGTACTCTTAATGCTTTTTCTTGAGGTAGGTTGCGAATCAAACCCCTGAAGTATGAATCTCATCACCTTTTGCTGCTGACTTTTAAAAGTAAGCTTCTCACTCTTGTCTAAATGAGAGTAATTTACTATAAAAATATACTGTAACCTTTTCTCCATCACAGTAATCTTATTAAGTGGATTTCGCTGTAGGGCAATTTGATAGAAAGTGGTTACACACTGCCAGTAGATTGTCTGCACAATAGCCATTAAGGTGACAAAGGGTTCTTGGTACATTCAGTGCTACAGGGTTTATTAAGACAGATTCAGAGCCACACAATAGCCAAAGGTGGAGATGGCATATACCACTTTACACAGTATGACTGAATAATATTGGGACATAGAAGAATGTAATTTCCCAGGAGCACACAATGTGAGACAGACTGCTTACATTTTTTAGTGTTGCACAAATGCAGAACATATATAGTGCTTAATGTTTTCATTAATGGGTTGATTTTTTTTTGTGCTCATTTGGACTGTTTTTGCTACTTGTATAGTTGGAGTTTAAGCAAACAGCTTTTGCTCCCCTCCTTAATTAATGAAACACTGCACACTATGTCAAAATAGAGAACTTAGGGCTAGATGTAGGTAATTGCCAATTACTGATTCGAAAATACTGAATTTTACCGATTCGTTATTTTGGAATCGTTAAGATTCGGTAATTACCGAATCGGTATTTACCGATTCGGTAATTGCCATTCATTCCTATGGGCCTGGAGGCCCATAGGAATGAATGTCAATTGCCGAATCGGTAAATACCGATTCGGTAAAATAGGGAAAAAGACAAGGGTGGCAGGGTGTCACTTTGACACCCTGTTGCACCCCTGATTAGAGCTGGTGTGCACATGTGGCACACATACATGCCCTAAGGGCATGTATGTCTGTCATATGGCACAGGTGTAAACGCACATATTTGCATTTACATAGGAATTCGTTATTTACCACCAACTAATAGTTGGTGGTAAATAACAAATCCTTTGAGCCCAGAAGCATTGTTTGAAGTGCTTCCTACATTTCATTTACCGATTCGGTAAATACCGAATCGGTAAATGATGATTCGGTAAATACCGAATCGGTAAATACCGATTCGTTATTTACCGAATCGGTAAAATGGCCTCCAACATAGGAAAAGGCATTTACCGGTCGGTAACGACCGATTTCGGCCGTTACCGACCAGTAAAAGCCTACCTACATCTGGCCCTAGATTGTTAAAAGGTTTAAAAAACATATCCCAAATATTGGTGTATAAATTATTTTTTGTTGTGTAAATCATAAGAAACCCATGGATTAAGTATGCTATTTGAGATTGGAATTATTTATTTGTTAAATTGGTTACTATACACAAGGAAGGCAGCTAACAGACAGAACCCACCACTGATTTGTTCTAAGGCTCTGTTGATGGATTTAGCTGGAGCTCATGAGTAGGTATGTTTTGTCCTGATTTCCTGAGGGGCAGAATGTATGACTGTGGTTTGCAAAGTCTGAGAAATAGTTAAAAATACAAAACTGGTTAGATGTCAGCTAGGAGAGTGAACAACAACAGAAGGGCAGACTGGTTCAAGCCCAGAGCAAACACAGAAATCAGCACTACAATTAGTAACTCATACATCCTGAAAGCACTGGCTAAAGACTGTTGACGGACAGTCCGAGTACCTAGATCCAAGCGCTCAGCAATGCACTGGCACAATGCTGGTCAGAGATTGATAGATGTAACACTATTCAGATGACATGGCATGGCGCCCAAGAAAGATGGCAGCATGCATGTAGCTCTCTGATAAACGGCGGAGCCTTTTGAGTTGTGGCAGTGGCATTTCCCTTTGCTGCTTGCCATATTCTCTCCGGATAATGGGGTAAACCACTGGTGTGTGCTTCTGTATCATTTTTCAGCGGGGTGGAGTCCATGCTATGCCTCGGCATGTACCGTGCAGTCTCTCCTCATAAAGGCTGCCATTTTCCTCATTGGCAACGTCGGAGCACTGAGGAGAATGTACTGGCAGTTATGAGTGTATTGACTGGCAGCTCCATTCAATGCATGGGATTGTGAGCTTTTCATAAGTTACATATAAACCTTTCTTGAATTTTTAAACGTTGAGGCAATGGAGTAGTTTTTCCGGCCCATTTTTCATAGACCTCCTACTGTCATGCACCAAACGTTTTCGAGTTTGAGTTTGAGTTTTAAGGAATTTGTAGAGCACGCATACACCGTGCGGTTTCTTGGCGCTGTGTGAATACTGCTACTCAGGGGGCAGAAAGATTGAAGGATACGGCAAATTTAAGAGGGGAAGGCTTGGGTAAAAAGGAAGGTTTTGAGGCCCTTACGGAACAGGGGGTACTGGGAACAGGATCTCAGATGGAGTGGGAGAGAATTCCAAAAAGCGGGAGCCGTGGTAGAAAATATGGAACCTCCCCACTTTTTCCGTTTGAAGCAAGGGACCACAAGGAGATGATGGGTAGCAGAGCGCAGTTCTCTAGGAGGAATGTAGTCTTGAATGGCTGTATTAATGAAAGACGGGACAGAGCCAGTCCGAGCTTTAAAGATGGTACAGTCAAGCTTGAATATGGCACGCTGCCGGACGGGGAGCCAGTGAAGGGATACGAGAAGGGGTGTGACATGTTGTGATTTAGGTAGATTAAAAACCAGTCGAGCGACCTGGTTTTGAACCAGTTGGAGGCGCCTCACGAGGTACGCAGGCATGCCATGATAAAGGGCATTGCCATAGTCCAGGCGGGACGTCACCATGGCCAGGAGCATTAGTTTGAAGGCGGCTGGGGAGAAAAATCGTGAAACTTTACGTATTGTCCTGAGGGAGAGGAAGGCTGAGGATACGACAGCACTGACTTGAGAGTGGAGGGAAAGTTGATTATTGATTTTGAAACCTTTTCGACTTTTGTTCAGCACTTTCCCTCACAACACTGTTATGCTCAGCTTTGACATTCATGTTCTCTCAATCTTAAGCAGTGCTAGTGTTTAATTTGTTACTTGGGCAGATTGAGGACTAATTGCAAAGTACATTTTAAGTATCCCTCTGGCTCTTTGCATACGTTTGTTCCCTGTCCTCCTCAGTGTTCAATGAGAGAGGAGATGGAGGAGCCCTGTTTTTCTAGTAACCTCAGTTTGCATTCCTCCTCTGCTACTTCCCTCCCCGCCTGTGCGGCTGGAAAGTGGTTAAAAAAGGACCCTCCACCCCATACTAAGCCACCTTCTCTGGCCTTAATAGACCTTTTACTGGATGAAATTAGGACATTACACCGTTATATGGAGGAAACTAATGCCAGGCTCCAATTCCTCAGTGGTCCAGAATGGAGGAAGAGTTTCTGGCAGTGGAACAGCATATTTCATTCTTCACCACTACAGCTCATGTAGTCACTTAGCTTCAATCGCAGGTATCCTTACTTCGACATGAGGTTGGGAACTTGGAAAACACAAATAGAAGCTATAATGTATGAATTTATGGCTTGCTAGAGGGCTCTGAAGTATTGGACTATATTTCATTTTTCAAAGCATTTCTCCCTAAGATGCTCCATCTATCTGAATCATCTTCTCGAAACATATAGAGCGCTCATAGACTGAGTGATCTACCTACTACTGCTTCTACCTCAAAGAAGCCTAGACAAGTCATGCTTTATTTCCTTGAATACACTGACCTGCTCAAAGTTTTGTCAGAAGTTTAGACGTTAAAGAGATAATTTCTGTCTGGTAATAACCTTTACTTCATGCAGGATTATGCTAAAAGCACTGCAGACAAGGGTAAAGAATTTCCTTGAGACCGTCTCTCCGATTACTAGGTGCTCGCTTTGGTCTTTTCCACCCATGTTTATTTATAGTTACCTACAAGAACAAGACATCCACTAACGAGAATCCTTTTTGCCCAAGGACATTTCTTCAAGATTGCAGAGTTGAAAATATGGACATATCCAGACCTGTTAAACCTTGAAATCCTAATGTCAAACAAAGTGTTCAGTATTTAAAATTGCCTCTCTTTTAATGCATTTTGGTCTGCTTGCACTGTTTATAAGCTGTTCTTGTTCTCTCGGCTATAAAAGTTACATATTATTTTACACTAATGCTACTCTTTCTTTCATAGGTTGTATTTTTCCAGTTTGAGCTGTGACGTCTGTAATTTTACCGCTGTTCAATTAGTCTGCTTGTTGTACTCTCCTTGGAGCCCGACAATGTTGCCTCTTCCATATGGGCTCACCATTGCCTTCCTTCTTTGATGATGTCCTTTGGTATGTTTTCCCTCGAACATGTGTTTTATATTATGTCTTAATGTTCACTCTTTCTGATACACTTGGTTTCCTTTTTCCTTCCTCTCCTTTTTCTTCGATTATCATCTACCATCACAACTCTTCTTCTTTCATGTCTTTTCTGTCTTTCTTTCTATTCCCTACTTTCTTATTTTCACTTGGTCCATGTTTTTTGTTTTTTTGATGTCATTGGATATATTTCTCACTATTCCTTCCCTATGTCTATATAAGTTGTATATTGGAACGCTAAGGGTTTAGGTTCACCAATTAAACATCAACGTGTTTTAACTCATCTTTCACAGCTTAATACTGACATTGCTCTCTTACAAGAATCTCATATTACTGAATCAGAATGCTTAACATTGAAAAGAGGGTGGATGGGCAGTGTTTTCTTTTTACCTGGTAATGGTCAAGGGAATAGTGTTGTAGCTTTATGTCATAAGTCTCGCAATGTTTATTTGATTTCCCAAGAAACAGATACTGATGCCAGTTGGCTGCTTACTAATTTCTTGATAGAAAATGTACACACATATTTCACTTCCAAATCCAAGGACTTTCTGAAAGAACTTGTTACAGCCAAACTACAGTTAAATACATTTTCTATAAGCAATGTATCAGTGTTTATTCTAAAATCCAGTGCCAAATACTATTGCGGCCCAAAAAAATTGGAAAATATTTAGCTAATTATCTTAAAATCAAAAAGAATAGAAACAAAATCGACTCAATCACAGATATTCACTTAAATTTATTATATAAGGATTCAGATGTTTTAGGCAAAATTTGTCAAATTTTATAAGACAGTATACACCCCTGAACATGTTCCTTCTGATATTGACAACTGGGATTGCCTCTGATTCAAACAAAAATCCTTTAACGCCCAATTAAACTTTCAAGATTTAGATATGGACATTACTTTAGTTGAACTTCAGAATGTTTTGTCCAGTCTAAAATCTGATAAAGCGCCTAACCCTGATGGCTTTACTACTACATTGTTCACTCAGTTTTCCAAATTGATCCTTCCTAAACTATCTCTTCTAGCATCTTTCAACTGTATCTTTTTTAGAAGCACTTATATATCTTATTCACAAAGATGGGAAAGATCTACAACTTTGCAAGAACTACAGACCTATTTCTCGTTATCGTTGAATATAAAATCTTCTCAAAAGCTCTAGTCCTCCCCTGATCAACGTTTGTACCTAAACGTCTTGGAAAGGAACAATTTAGTTTTGTTAAAGTAAGGTATATATATCTGACAACACCCGTTTAATGTTTTATATAATCCGCACATTTGTCAGACCCTTTAGCGGCAATTACATTAGATGCTGTCAATTCTTTTGACCTTATTGACTGCTCTGTTATTTTACATACTCTTTACCGATTTGGTTTTGATCCCAAAATTGTTAATCTTATCTCTTTATACTTTTCAGAGGCAGCTATTTTTACAAATTAACTTTTTATACTGTCCGAGAGGCAGCTATTTTTACAAATGGACTTACTTCCTCATACTTTACATTGAATACAGGAGTTCGACAAAGTTATCCCCTATCTCCCTTTTTTTTCTTTAACTTAGCTTTAGAACCTTTTATTTCCCGAATTAGAACCATCCAAATATACATGGCTCCTCTTGGAAAAATAAACAAATTAAAAGTACAGTTTATGCGGATAGAATTCTTTCATTTATTTAAAATCCTCAAAAATCAATTCCAGCATTTCTCCTCATGGCAGCTTCTTATTCTCTCATTTCCAGTCACAAGTTAAATAATGCTAAATGTAAAAACTTACTTCTTAACAAATTTACTTTTAAAGCTGATTTTTCAATTACCAGTTTTTTATGACACAAAACACAAATTAAATTCCTAGGGCTATGGTTCTCTTTCACAATCAAATCTTCGATTTCATTGAGCCCTGATGACTGCATCAGAAAAGTTGCATCCTTGGCTGTTCAATGGCATCCTTTGTATCTTTCTTGGTAGGGCCGCCTCATACTATTACAACGCAACTTTTACCACGCAGTGCCTTTACAACGCAACTTTTACAACGCAAACCATTACAACGCATTGCGCTGGGGGGCGCTCTAGGATAGGGAATAGATTTAATTTACTATCCAACACTTCCCTAGTGTCCACGGGGACTGGAGTTGGAATAGTAAATTAAATAATTCACTATCCAACAACCAAAAGCACTATGCGTTGTAATGGTATGCGATGTAAAAACCGCGTTGTAAAGGCATACGATGTAAAAGCATGCGTTGTAATGTCATACATCCGTTGGTCCCTATCATTCTATTCACTATTTCTAACATTCCACACCACCAAGTCCTAGCCAGGTTCCTTTTTTTTTAAGTTACCTTGGTTTTTGTTGAGGAAAAATAGACAGAGGAAAGGAAAAGGAGAAAAAGTAGCAAGGAAAAAGAAAAATTGGAAGAGGCATTCTCTCTACATCCTCTACTCAGGTATATAATGCCCAGTGTTAACAGCATCATCCACTTGGACGTACTACTGACTCATAATTCTTTACATAATATTGTGTCTAAGAGGAGCACGAAATAGCTTGAAAACCCCTGGTTTCTCATCTACAATGGCCTTTCTATTTGTCCATAGATTTAGCTGTTTGAATTCTGATTATGAAAAGGGGTTAGTATGGGGGAGTTGAGTGTCCTATAAGATAGTTACATCCTAGGGAGATGAGCGTGTGCCCTTCTCTCAGTCAACAGAATGTATCTTTGTCAATTAATTAGGTGACTTGTCAATCCATCTTCACCAGTGTGAAGTAACTCAATGTACATCTAATATGTTGTGTTCATTGAGTGTTTGAAATATAAATGACCGTTTAAATGACGGTAACTTCCTTACCCCAATTCAAGGTTTGTCTCGTCCCAGTTCTGAGGGTGTTCCCTTCCCAGACCACTGAGGTTCCCCACCTCTGGATGTATGAATGTATTGGGGAATCGGTAAGTGACAACTGTATCACACATATTCAACTTTCCAAGCAATTTTTGAGTTCTAGGTACCTTCATCTCTGATCCTTCTTTTGTTTGTATTCTCTTTAATGGTTGCTTTCATTTGGTTGATCTTCTCGAGCTCCTTTGAGCACCACTCAGGCAGTGGACTCTTCGTCCTCCAATCCTTATGCCTGCATAGTTTGAGACCCGTTCTGCTACAGTCAGTGAGTCTGTTTCACTTTCTGTGTATACTATGCCAAGCTTTGAGCACGGAACTTGTTATCAAATCTAATGATGGGATTTGGGTGGTTTTGGCTCTATATGAAGATCCAGTTCTACAACATTTACAAGGGATGCATAGTCTCTATTTGCCCCCAAAGAAGGATGGGTCCCTCTACTTTTTCTATGCAAACTAGCAGGGAGAGCTGTTGTACACAATAATAAGATTCAATGCTTGGGAATCTGAGGCCTCTAGATAGTGCATACAAATAACCTTTCAGAGGTTTTTCTCTTGGTCTGTTCTTCCCAGAGAAACATTTCAATATTTAGGTCTCTTTGTTGTAAAGTTTGACACAGAATTATTGGGTTAACTTGCTTATGTTAAGAAATCAATGGGAGAGCGAGGGTATGCGGGTCGCATCCTGTCCCCAAAGGTGTAATATGTTGAAACAATGTGGACTGGCCCACTTTGTGTATGTAATTATTTAATCACTGTTTTGTGGCCTGAATTTAGGACCCATTAGGTGCTATTAAAAGACTCCTCACACACCAACCTGGTTGGTGTCATGCTTCATCATCGGGGTGCCAACCAGGCGGCCGAGTGCCACCTGGTTGTGCTACGACGCCTGATTAAAGCGGAGCGGGTGTGGTTGCAACAATGTGATGTGATGTGAATAAAATACAGTTAAAAATACCTCTGGGAATCCTTACCTTTGTATTTTAATGTTGGCGGCCCAGGGTATCGATTAAAAATATGTGTAGTGCAACTACTAAAGGAGTAATTTTCCTATGAGTTGGCTTACGTGTGGCGGTCTACATGTTTCAGTCCCCTCTGAGTGATTAACGGGGCTTAAAATGCACCAATATTTACAATGCTACAGAGTTTTAAGGCAGTAATTGGGACTCGGGGAAGAGGCACAATCAATGTCCAATCTGTAAGTAAAAGAAATGAAAGCGCTGCTGTGAGCTGTATCGGAACGATAAGTTCACTGGAGGTGCAGCATCGGAAGTTACTAGAGGCCTTACTTGGTTGAAGTGTGTCCTCTGCATCAAACCTATCTGTGGTCCCTCGTCGTCCCTGCTAGTAAATGGGTGCCGGTATCAGCTGTTTAAATAAGAAGCTTTTGCCGATGTGGTACGTGCGCCGGAGCATTTCCGGGTGGGCCGTGACTAAGGGATCCCGGTAAGTGACGCATGCGCGGACATACGCAGATGACCAGTGATACTGAGTCAAGAAGGGCGGCCATCTTGGAGAAGGGTTAGATGTGCTTATGGCTTGGGAGCCTAGCAACAGGTGCAGGGGGGTCAACAAAGTGCGTGCCGCATTGAGAAGAAAGTATGAGAATCACATGTAAAGCACTCGTGGGGGCTGAGACTCTGCAGCGAGCATGTGACCCCCGCGCTGATCACTAGTGGGTGTGGCCAAGTGTGGGGTGGCAATGGTATAAGACTGGTCTCCTGGGCTGTATAACTGCGCTAGAAAGGAGGGACCATATTGATGGGCGTGTAGGGCAACAGAAATGTGTTGTGGTAAAGGGCCTATGAGGATGTTAATGTGTCCCGCAAGTGTCCCGCAAATACAGCAGCGGTACGCTCAGGGGTCTAGTGTGTTACGCTAGTCCTGTGGCCCTGTGGAGGGGTACAGGGGACCGACTGGTCTCCTCGGTGCAATAGCACTGCAGGTGTACTGAACTAGACAAAGTACTCGTGGACTATTGTGTTGTGTTACTGCAGTGGCAATGTAGGTGACATGGTTCAGTGGCACTGGAATTGGTGCTAGTGCAAGAGGTAGGCACTAGGAGGTGCAGAGGGGAGCCCGGGAGTATGTGGCAAGTGTTAAGATTTTAGCGTCTGCTAAGGCTGTTCCACGGAATATTGTCATTTAGACCAGTTTTTTGGCTGGAAAGACGGTAAATCCATCTCTGTTCCTTGAGCAGTAACCGTTGCTGGATATTCGGCATGTTGGGGTCCATGGCTTCAATGATGACCCAGCTCATGTCGTTGGTTGTGTGTCCCACTTCCAGGAAATGGTTGGTCATTTTGGTTGTATTCTTTTTGCACCGTATGGTACTTCGGTGTTCGCATATGCGCGTTTTGATTTTCCTGTTGGTCATCCCGATGTAGGTAAGGCTGCAGGGGCCTACAATGCGGTATATCACGTGTGCTGTGTTGCAGTTGGTGTGGGTGCAAAATTCCCATGTTTTTCCTGGCTCCAAGTCAAGTGTCTTGGTAGTGCTCGTGAGGTGGCATACGCTGCAGTTGCCACATGCAAAATGGGCACTGACCATAGGAAGGCCCCATGCATTTAGGACAGTGTTCTCTTTTTTCTGGATGGGTATTGGTCTAGTGGACACTATGGCATCTTTGATGGATTTTGCTTTCTTGTGGGAAATGAGGGGCGGGGCCCATATGAGGTTTCCTGTCCCAATGATCTTCCAATGTTTCTTTATTATGTTAGAAACTTGATTGTAAACTGCGTTGAAAGTAGTAACGCATGTTAGGGGCGTGGGTCTGTCTGGCTTCACGTAACTTGCTTATCACATTGTTAAAGCAAAAGCTTATAACCATTTTAATGATTTGACTCTACCCTAGAAAGAAATAAGTTGGTCTGGCCATCTGTAGATATAACTGTTCATTTCACATGTGAGTGTTTTCAGCTAGTCAGAAATCATGTCAAAGAGTCCTGTGCCAAACCATATAGCTAAGTATTTCAGATTACTTCTTCTTAGAGGCTCAATCACCTGTTGTGAAGTTACGTCCTGCAGTAGCAATGAAGAGTCAGTAAAATGACTTTCTCTAACCCTCTCTGTCCCTCCAACACCCAACCATTTATCCTACATGGAAGCTGGAATTGCCGACTAAGCAAAATGGAGGTGAGACTGAGAGATGGCAGTGTGCTGTGTGAGCAGCAATGTGTTCTTTTGGAGGACTTGGAACTTCCTTAAAGACCTCAGTTAACTTATTGCTTTCACTCGCCTGCTCTAGAAGCTTGTCTTCAACCTCTATTGGCTGTTCAGTAAGAACAGCATCTATCTTTTCCACTAAACACCACTATATCATTGCTTCTATTTTTTTTTAAATTCTGCAACTTTTTTGTCTGCCTGGTCACCACTGGTGCCTACTATCTGTTATATATGGTAAGAGACTGGGTTTTCTTCCTGCATTGGAATACAAAGGAAGGTTTTAAATACTTAACATCTTCTTTTCCTGTGTCACAAGCTATTGCTTCATTGCTCTAGCCTTCCCTTGTTCAGACAAGCAGGCGCTCATCTATTACTCCAGCTCTGGGGAGTCTTGTCCTTAGACACGTTTACACTTGGAACAATAAATATGCATGGATTCAAGATCTTATACTACAGGGTTTCCTGAGTAATATCACCACTTTACATTTTTTCAAGGGACTAGAGGAACCTTCTGTTTTCCTCTCATGTCCCTCAAGGTGATGGCTACCTAACACTTTAGCTTGTGATGGGAAAAAGGCCAAACCTGTGGCCAGACCCTGCGCTCAACCTGCCACAAGCAATTAACCCCCATGGATAGGGTTAGTTCATAGGGGAAACAGCCTTTACAACGCAACTTTTACCACGCAGTGCTTTTACATCGCAACTTTTACAACGCAAACCATTACAACGCATTGCGCTGGGGGGCGCTCTAGGATAGGGAATAGATTTAATTTACTATCCAACACCTTCCCTACTATCCACGGGGACTGGAGTTGGAATAGTAAATTAAACTATTCACTATCCAGCACCCCAAAGCGCTATGCGTTGTAATAGTATGCGTCGAAAAAACTGCGATGTAAAAACATGCGTGGTAAAAGCATGCGTTGTAATGTCATACATCCGTTCATAGAGCTTGACCTTTGAACTGACCTTATTTTTTGTAGTTTTTTGTTTTGGATTCGTCGTTTCCACTTTGGAACTATGAATCCATTGCAAGCATCATATCTTGGCACCACAAACCCAGGGCAAGCTTCTCTGACCCATACTGCTCTTTCTGAGTATTGCAGTATCAGTCGCGAAGCCGCAAAAATGTGAAAGGAGATACATAGGTTGGAGAAGCTTGCCCTGGTTTTCTCAACCTAGGTATGAAGCTTGCCATGGATTTGAGGTACCCTTTTGGGAACCACTGATCACTGACACCTAAAATGGTGGCTGAGGCATGCAAAACAGAGGCAGGTACTGTGGACCCTGGTCACAAATTCATGTGTTGGCAATCTGCAGTTTCCAAAAGGGTACTTTGAATACCACAACTTAGTTTCTATATTGTGTATTTACTCCATAGGTGGTCCTTTGAGTGTCTTCCCACCATGACCAAGGAGTACCAACCCTGCCCTTTTATATGGCCTTTTATTTTTTTCCCCCTTCCTGAAATGACTTTCCCAAAGGAAATGTTTCTTAGGCAGCCGACAATCAGATCACCTGGATCCTGTGGTTCGTACTTTTGAATCATGGTTCTGAAAGGGGTAAAGGAAGAGACAGATCCACCACCCAAATGTTTTTTGTAATTTTTTTTGACATTTTTGGACTGTAAAGCATTTGCAAATCCAGACAGCAGAGATATTCTAAACCCCACTATGCTACAAAGATTTAATCTCAACAAATACTGAACAGAATTCCACCAAGTCAACAAATGCACACTTTCTGAGTAAAGTTTTACTTCTATGCCAAGTTTGCTGTAATCCATACAGATGCTTGGGCTGTGGGCACAAGCAAATGTCCTGTGGGAGCAACAGTGCTAAAGCACATCTTTATGTACTCCCTTAACTTTTTCACCTACGTGGATTGGTATGAAAATTAGCATGCTGGATCTTAGTTGACTATGTCAAGTTACATGCCTTTTTAATAGAAAGCACTGATGAACCACATATATGTTATAAATAGAACACAGAAGACAAGTGTGTAATATGAGCCTATATTCCCATCAGGGAGTTCTAGTCACATTTATAAACCATGAGGCCAAAATGTCCCCCGAATGCCGAGGTAGAAATATGGGACCATATGACACATATTACTTGTTATGTATTTATTATGTTACAATATTGATTAATAGATTTTAGTTCAGTTTAGAAAGATTTGGAGCAATTTAATATCATCGGTTTAGTATTCAGTGTTTGCCTGAGACTGTAATTGTGTTGTAATTTGGCAGCAATTAGGTTAATCATTAGCAGAAGACATTCTGTATTTAGAGACTATCTTGTTCGTTTTGTGGAATCCATTTTGTATTATTGTCAGCCATTTTGTTTGCCATGTGCTACCATGTGCTCGCCATGTGCTCTGTCCTACCTACCTGTTAACTGCTCTTGAAATATGCCTAGAGACGAGATATATTTAGCATCTTCCACCTTCGCACATACTCAGTTGAGCTTGCAGCTGCTTTTGCAGCTGCCACTAGAATGTAACTGTCAGGATGTGCTTGCCAAAAACAGCCACTGTTAGCTCCTTCCACTTGTTGACTGTGTATTTTCTGTATGACCATATATGTACCTAAAACCAGAATTTTGTACTTGTACCGCCTTCATTTGAGCCCCTGTGTGGGTATAAAAGGACCAAGCTCCTTCCATTCAGTGTGCTACTTCATACATTACCAAAGGGTAATGTGTGAATGTAGTTCCACCTCATGAGGTTTAATAAACTCTGTCTTTTCTATTCCAGTTTCTGTACCAACTTCTTCCAATTGGTCTGAAGACTCTGTGCAGAGAAGGATGAATCCCTTGCACTGGTAGGCCTTGCTGAGGCTCACCACCAAAGGTGGATCTCAGGAACATACTGACCACACCTTTACAGTTGACTCAATACATTGCAACTAATGCTAGCCTGCTTACCAACCCAAATTTGTCATAAAAGCAATGGCCTAAGCTTGTCAAACAAAG
Organism: Lissotriton helveticus; assembly: GCF_964261635.1. Lineage (NCBI taxonomy): Eukaryota > Metazoa > Chordata > Amphibia > Caudata > Salamandridae > Lissotriton > Lissotriton helveticus. Next base: position 70,586,651 of record NC_136064.1, read on the forward strand.
TTTTAGATAAAGACAGCAGCCAGTTGAAGAACAAATAGCAACATTTTGGTAAGCCCACTATTTTAAGAATGGCGTCCCTGGCTATGATTAGCAGTGACAATGTCACTCATGTTTCAGTCTGTGTCTCAAGTCTATCCTGCGCAGAGACATAATTGTCTCACATCTTAACCCCACATTTCTATTGACTTGGATCTCTAAATAATGAAGCCAAAGCGCCATTATTTTAGAAACTGTAATAGAACTTGAACCAGGGCCACAGTGAGCTGGAATATCTCAAATGCACTACAGCAAAGGATCCGCCTTTTATTAGCTCTCTTATTATTTGAGATAGGTACTCATTTGGTGTTGTATACACATAGCATAATGATATCCGTGTAGAGTGAAAGAATCATTGGGTGTCAGCTTACGTAGACATCCTTAAGCTCATGAAGCACCCAAACAAGACCAAAATAATTGTGTGGGTGCAAAATGCAAACCCTCATCTCCAGCCTCTACACTCTACAGCTTTGAGTGAAACTTAGAAGACGATCCACGGCAGTGATTGAGAAACCACGCCAGGTAGTAGATCATGATATGGCTAGACAGCGTTGAATTCTTGAAGCGCCAAGAGAAATGGTTGCATGCGTTATGCATTAACCAAGCAATGAATTGAATTATGACCTGTCCTGGCTGCACTTTTGTCTGAGAATGATCATCTCTTTCAGTAGGGTCTTTGAAAGCCCTACGCAATGCCACTGGTCCACGTAGCCACTCTGCTCCACGTGGTTGCCTCCCATTTCCAATCCACACAATCACCTTACAATAAACCTCACTGGTTTTATTGGCGGACACTATTCCTGCACTAGCAAAGGTGCACTCTAACGCACAAGCTAACTGAGACTCCCTACACATTGCTTTAATACTTGATTGCTCTATTGTTTTGTCATAATCCATATTTTCAACCATAACAATAACCATCTCTCTTTCCAGTTATTAGCCCACTTCCTGTTAAGCACCAGAAACCCATTGCTCACGAGATCCCACAGAATTTCTCAAATCAGATTAAATCTTGCAGAAGTGCACAAATCTGTCCACCATTTTGCTTTCTCCCTCTATATAAGAGAGCCGACAGACCGCTTGTGAGGGCAAAGGGATTTTGTAGCCAACAGTGACTATTTCAGGAAATAAGGGAGAAAGACTTGTGAAACCCTGAGATATATACTGTTCAATATCAAAGCACAATCTACTAATGTGTAAATGTATTTAAGGACCTTTCAAAGACTTGGAACAGGATTTACAACAAGTTGAAGACTTTTTATTGTGGGCATAGAGATTAGTGTTTGCACTTGAATGAATATCACAACATCAAACTAAAAAAGGATTTGTGATGATAACATTTTTAATTGCAGGTAATGTAAATGTATTTGAGCTTGTAAAGCGCACTGCTACCCGTCTGTAGGTTTCCTGGCGCTGTATAACTCTGGGGAACCCGTCCTGGCTTTCCCTGTGGGATGGTCCTTGCTGGGAGTCCCCAAGGTGGATCCAGGCATTCCCGGAATTGATGGGGCCGTTGTGGAGATGAGGCAAGCTAATGCCCAGAGTTGCTGAGTGGAACCCCTGATTAGAGTAAAGCACCGAAGCGAGAATTATCGAGTCCACTGACCCAGGTCCACGACCATGCCGTGTCGGGAATTGAACCCTGGTCCCGGGCCGACTTCTGCTCCTGGGTCTGCCGCCTCTAACCAGTGAGCCACACTACTCCAGGTAAGACATTAAGTTAATAAGAACTGTGTTCATTTTTGTACTGTAAGAGCCAAGCCATAGGAGCATTGGGACACATTATCTAACGGCAAATACTCTCTCACTCCAGATTTCTTTCTCCATAGCACACTCCCTAAATTCCCTTCCCCTCATCTGATTACTCCGAAAATCTGGAGTTCTAACCTCAGAGTCGGTGCAGCCAGAAGGTGCCACTTTGAGGGTACTGCTCTGGAGGAATGTGTACTCTTCCAATCAGATTGAACAAGAGGTTTATTATGCTCAAAAGAATAGCAGCATTTAACACTTTTCTCAATACAGCATAATTAGCCCAAAGTGATACCTTCTCACACACCTTTGATTAATCTCAGAGGGTTGATTGACTGGAATTTTGCCTAAGTCAGGCATGTATCCTGCATAGTGTCTTGAGTTAAAGTGCCACCACCATAATGAGTTAAGTCTCCAATCTCTGACTTAAATTTCATGAGTGTTATTTCCATCAACAAGGCTCTCGTAGTGATTTTTAATTCTAATTAGTGCAGGCCTGAATATTTAAATACATTTCTAATTTATTAAAAGGCCATCAGTAGTTACATTTTCAAATGGAGCAATATTCGGTTACAAATGTGAGAGCATCAGTTTCTGTTTTTTTTTTAATGGTACACACATGAGCCAAGTCACCACATCATTTACGAATTGTAGATGAGCGATTGCCAGGAGTTGGCGAAGTCATCAAGGTCTAGTGTAGGTTTCTCTAGGAGTGGAAATATCTGGCCCGTCATGAGAGCTTCTGGGAAGAGGCCCGCAGTGAGGCATGCATAGTCAATAGTGAGTAAGGATGAGAGAGAATCCTAAGAGAAAGCTTAAATGAAGGTTGAGGGTAATACATCACCCTCATAAGAAGTGGAAGGAGTTACCTTATGGTCTATGGCAAGAAAAAGCTTAGGACATTTTGGGACCCATGCTTTTAAGAGGTGTGACAACTGGTCTTGATAAATATGTTTTCAAGGTGGACAGGAGTAGCCTTTGTCAGCAGCATTGACATTAGGCAGGTTGTGAGGTTTTTGAAGAATCTCTTAGGATGAGATGGTATACCTAAAGTTTTGTTTACGAGCAATGGTGTTTAGTTGGTTCCTAAGGTGATGGAGGACTTTCTTGTGGAATGTGGCATAAAGTGCAAAAAGTGTGTGTTATATAATCCTCAGACTGAAGCGATGGTGGAATGTTTTAAAAGGGTATTTAAAGAAACTATAGAGATGGCCAAAGGTTGTGGGTTGGAATGGTAAAGGAAGGTGAAAGGGAAGGTAGAAGTATATCAGTTGATGTCACACTCAGTGACTGGGAAAACTCCCTTTGAATTATTTGAGGGAAGGAAGCCGAACACTTTGATGTCTCCCTCATGGGTAAATGCCAAATGTGAGGGGGTTAATGGTAAACGAGAAAACTGGTGGGAGAGCGAGGCAAGGAAGATGAAGGAGCGGAAGAGATGGTTTGATGCTAGTAGAGGGGTGAGAGTGATGAAAGTGAGGGTTGATAATGAGGGAGACTTAGAAAAACATGGAAAAATCAGGGTACTACCTTCTCTAAATCCATAAGAGTAGTCAGGTTGTTTAACAATACGATTAAGACTTCTGATTCATGTATCTGGAATTTGAATAGAGTGGTTTGTAACAATAGAATGAGGACATTTTGTGATGGAGAGGACAAAGGAGGTGATGGATGATAATGAAAGTGGTGAAAGTGGAGGTCTGGAGAAATTGAGGAAAAGCCAAAGTGTGAAAACACCACCAAATTATTTGGAGTTTTCTAGCAGTTATTTTCATATTCTTCCTGCTGTCAATATAGTATGTCTTTGTTCTTAGTTAGTGTTATGCTTTGAATTATATACATAAGTATGCTTTCAATGTTTGTTATAATGTTTTACTTTTAAGATATTGTATATCTTTATTTTTTAATATTTCCAGTGGATGAGGGTTGTTTGGGATTTGTAAAAAAAAGGGAGGTGTGTGTTATCTGTGTTCTAGTGATGTCATCCTTGTCATTGGAAAAATGGTTCTAAAGATGAATGTGATTATTTGAAAACAAGAGCTGCAGAGGAGAGGATGGATGGGAAGAGTCTCTGGTATTAATAAATCTACCAATTTTGTCATCTCGTCCTGTGTATGTCCTTTGGAAGATCTCCTTCCTTTCTTCACTCTACTCTTGTTTGAAACCCTTTTCCCCTTGTAAATGTATTCTCTACAGATGTCTTAGAGGTATCCCACGCTATCTCATCCTTTGGCCAACACTATAACACTGCTGGAGATACTACAATATCACATTTGACTTCTTCTGCCTACCAACACCCCTTTCAATTATTGGTATACCAACTTCAATGTTATCACAGCCAATCTGCCACACTATTTTTTAATCCAAATCAAGATCCCAGGTGCCCTGCAAACATCTGGAGTATTTACATCACTAGGATAAAGCATAAGAGCTTCATAAAAGAGAAATCCAGAAACTAGTATATTCCTGACATACATCTGTCTGACATCATCACCTTCAGGAAGCATGTAAATACCCACCTCTTCAAGTAATAATGCACCCACATGCAGCAATGGTGACTCATGTCAAGCACTGGACAACCTCTTCCCCTATATACAATTAACATTTGTGCCTGACCTACACATGTTGCTATGACAACAAAGGTGCATATTATCACTTTATTAAGTGATGCGCTATGAGTGGTCTGCATCAGCATCTTGTGTTTATGTGAAATATTTCTGGCCTTGCAGCAATGTAGCCTTGTTGAAATGTGTGTATGCTCATAATAGACCATCTTGTACTTACACTGCAGTGTGGTTGGGGCATAGATTTTTTTAAATGCATTTTAATTATTGTCTATTTAAATTTAGTGTTGGTGCGTGCACAATCATCATTTCTCCAAGGATGTTGTCCTGTTTGTGTGCTAATTCAGATATATTGTGGGAAAGGTGAGCTCCTGGTATTCAGAAATGTCTTGTGAATGACCTATACAACGTTTGGTGTGTGCCTTCCCTCTTTTTCTATACTCTGACAACTGTTTATCGCCTCAATTTCTGTTTGATCTATTCACTGCCCCCTTCATTGCCTAGATAGGGCCAATTCTCTCAGACTAAAGCACATTTCCTTCAATGACAATAGTCCTTAAACACATTGATTGTGCAAAGTGCAGAATAGGGCTCTGTGATTGTTTGAAAATTATGACTCTAAAATGTACTGCACTGGTATTCTATTCAGAATTATGTAGACAAAACAGGGTAAAATACAGACATTTAGTTGGAAAGGTATTTCATTTCATAATTTTAGTTATATCTTAGACATTTGCTGTTATGCAGAAGATTTAGATCTGCATTCAACCAGCAATTATGCAGAACTGGAATAACACTGATTGAATATTATTTCTATTTCCAAGTCCGGATTCCAGAAATGTGAGTTAATGTTTAATATCAAATAACCTTTGAATTTCTGTGTTTTTAAATCTTACAAAATGCTCCGAGAGCAGATTCTAATGAGAAAAATAAAATCATATTACTGAAGCATAAATGCCTCAGTGGAGGAACAAATACATTAACAAAAACATCTAACATGCAAAGTGCTCACTTCATATTCATCTGACTGTAACTAGAGCTTCAAGATTGGAGGGGGAATTTTCTTTTTTCTTTCTATTTGAAGTATATTTCCCATAGGCAGATTTCTTTGCTGCCTTGTGGTTCTAGTATGTTTGCACAGGTGGAGCTAAATTACTAGAAGAGATGCTATGCTATGTTCTGCAATGTTATGTTTATGTTATGTCATGTTATGTTATATCAAGTTATGTTATGTTACATTATGTTGTGATGCATTTTGTTATGTGTATTTGTAAAGTGCACTATCACCCAGTAGTCTATCCGGGCGCTAAAAGCCGGTGCAAGCCTGTACTGGCCTTCGGCTGGTGGGTGGAAGCCTCTTTGAAGGGCAATGGCTGGAATTGTTTGTGGGATTCGAGAATAGTAGAGATGGCTCTGATGTGTAATAGTAGGTTGCTCCAGGATTTAGCAGCGATGTAGAAAAAGCCTGACCACCTGCTCCCCTTCTATGTCAGCAAGGAATGTATTGAGTGGGAGTTCAGGAGAGTAAGGTTGCCTGGTGGGTTTGTGGAATGATATTCTGTGGTTGATCTAAGCTGGGCTTGTGTAGGCTAGGGTTTTGAATGTCATTATGAGGAATCTGAACTGGGCTCACTTGTGTTTTGGTAGCAAGCAATTGGAAATAGCCAACTTTCCTATGCCTAACTAATGCGACTTTGCTGCCTCCATCTCATCCTTTGCCTGCTTCTGTTTCCCCGCCCAAAAATATCTCCTGCTGGAACCAACTCACTCCACCTCAGCCTCTACCTAACATAGGTCTCTCATTAAAAAATAACGCTTGCTGGAGCCAATTCATTCCCTATGATGAATACTCTATTCTCAACTTGCTTTCTCCTCTGAAACTCTCTAACCACTTCAGTGACCCTCTGCCTGCTAGATCCTTCAATGAGATGAAAGGGTCCTTAGTCCCCCTCTGGACCAAAATAGTAAATGCCTCCCTTCGTCAAGGCGTGATTCCTGACTGTCTGAAGGCAGGGCAGGTTTCGCCCATACCAAAAAACGCCCACGGCGAACCAAGAGGACCTTAATAACTTTTGTCCTATCACTAGCATTCCAACTCTTGCAAAGCTCCTTGAGAAATGTGTTCTAGTCCAACATTGTAACCACATTGATTAATTCCAGCTTTTAGATCAATTCCAACTGGGTTTTCTCCAGGGCCACAGTACTGAAACAGCTATTACTCATATAGTCGATGACGCCCTGAAAATGCAGGATCAGATTCTCCAGGGCCACAGTACTGAAACAGCTATTACTCATATTGTCGATAAAGCCCTGAAAGTGCTGGCTTGGAATGAAGCTTGCCTTCTAATCCTCCTTGACATATCTTCAGCGTTTGTTAGGGTCAAGCATGATAACCTCCTGGACTTACTGGAACGGAGGATGGGTCTCTCTAGCCCTGTATCAAACTGGTTTGCCTCCTTTCTCATCAACAGAGCGCAAAGATTTAAAGTCAATCATTCCCTTTCTAACTCCCTGCCATCCACTCTTGGGGTCCCTCAGGGATCTGCACTCTCTCCAACGCTCTTCAACTTTTTCAAGGAGCCTACTATGGAATTACTCAATTCATCCAACATTCACTATCACATGTATGCAGATGACACCCAACTTTACCTGAAAATCTCTACCCCAGAAGACATCAAATCACTTAATTCAACCCTTCTCAAAACTCAACACTGGCTGACTTCCTAACATCTTAAGCTTAACTACTCCAAAACGGAATTCCTCCTGATAGCACTAAGCAAACAGACTGCCATCATCGCTGAGTACTTGAACCCCCTAACAGCTCTCAACTGTACCCCACACATCATTGACTCTGCTAGGTCTTTGGGAATTATACTTGACAAGTCATTGAGCATGCAGGAACAAATTAGCTCAGCCACCAAAGATGCCAACTTCAACTTGAGTATTCTAAGAAAGATAAACCCCTTCCTTACCCGGACGACTTCAAGTCTGCGGTTTAAGTGCTAGTAATATCCAGGCTAGACTATGGCTGCACAACACTCTGTGGGCTACCCAGATACAAGTTGGCGCTGCTCAGGGCTTCCCTGAACTCAGCATCAAGGCTCATCACAGGTTCCAGAAGAAATAGTCACATCTCGTCGGTACTAAAATCCTTAAACTGGCTGCCTTTGGAGGCTAGGATACATCTCAAGTTTGCGTGCATGACTCACAAGGCCCTTCACTTTGATGCCCCTCTGTACCTATCCCAAAAACTGGAGCTCTCTGTTGGGAGACGATCTTCTAGGAGTTCCAGCACTCTGCTGCTGAAACCTCAAAAATTCCAGAAAAAGAAAATTTATAATCAGGTGTTCTCGGGTATTGCCCTGATAATCTGGAACTCCTTGCCTCCGCATATCAGACTGATTCCCTCTATGGCTTCATTCAAAAAAGAACTGAGAGCCCTTTGGATAAATGCCGTTGCTTGATGGCACCTACCGTCAGGAGGGGGTCCTTTGCTTTTGACTACGATGTTGGTTTGTGCTCTACCCCTCTATTTGTCTGTTGAACTTATATGCTATATTATTTCCTCTTGCCTGGGCATATTTTACTGCTCAATTACTTTGCTTATCATTGTTATTGTTTTTCACATGCAACGCTGTTTGTGCTTCTGTACATCTGTAAAGCGCTCTGATACCCACTTGGGTCATGCCCGCGCTATATAAAACTTTTAATAAATAAAATAATAAATTTAAATAAGTGGAGCTCCCTCAGGTGTGTGTCTCCGGCCTTGCTAGTTTCTCTCTCACACTGCACCTGCTACCTGTCATCACAATCCCCAGATGAACATTCTGATCCGAATACCACAATATCCCAGACAACATGGTGATCAGTAGAATTCCCCATGTGCTTGGGATGTAGGAAATCATTTGAATTAGCTACCCTGAGTGTGTTTAAACGCCCTGCACCAGGGATGGCGGAACCCTGGGTGTACCCCTTGGCCATCATGGCCGGTGAAGGCTGATAATTGCTGGGCCTATGCCAGCACATCAGAAACAAACTATAGATATCTATAACAATGGAAAAATAATAATTCCAGGAAGTTTAAAAACCTGCAACCATATAAAAGTGACATGGAGCATCCAAGAAAATATAGAAACAACAGACCCATTCAAACCCATCATCATGGAAAATAGTTAAGAAATGACCCATGGAAATGGCACCACTGTGATAAACAAAGCCCTCATACACATAGCTTAATCATTGAAAGCAACTACAAAGGGGAGAGCAACCTAACTTCACAGTTACTAGATGGCGAGATCTATGCAATAACAAGAGCAACTCAACTATAATGGCACAAATACACCAGCAAAGGCAATGGAGTGGATCTTCATGACCTGCACATCAAGAAAACATTTCCCCATGCTAACAAAGAAACAAGACCATCAGATCCAACTCTAATCCCTGGCCTGTCTCTGGGTGCATATTCTTAGCAAAAGGAACAGGACACGAATACCATAAAGGTAACAAGAAGATCTCAGCCCCAGCAAAGCTGATATCACACCTTCTGCCACATAACCAGTAGCAGCAGCCCACAAGAGAAAAAAATAAAAAGCACACAGAATAAGAAGAATCTCTATAATGTAATAAAATAACCACACTGTCATTGGGTAAAACAATTGCAAAATTATAAACTGCAGAATAATGAACAAGCCTGTGAACCACTTGAAATTCATCCACTACAGCACGAAAATCACCACTGTACGATTTTAGCATCCATAATCATCAACGTCATGGGTGAAAAGGCCCAGTAACTATGAGCCTCCAAAACACTATAAAAAATCAGCTGCAAATGAATCACATTGTTTACACTTCCATTGCCTTTTATTTTGCCTCTCTTTTTTTCAGGTAGCTTTCGCAGTGCTTGGCAGTCTGATCTTCCCAATAATAAACTGTTAGACCTTTTTACTTTCTGGTGCTTTTCAAAAGGTTACCATTAATTGGAAATGTACATCCAGTATATCTAACAGAGCTTGGTGATTTACAGTATGTCATCACCATCAACTGAATAGACATTATGCAGAACACATCCTTTTATCCCATGCAAGTGATTTTGTTTGTTTACCTTTTTTACCTTTTTTGGATTATACCTTTATGCAGGTAACTGGGCTGTCGGAAACTTGAGGTTGCCGTATGACTCCTCCGTACAGAATTAGTGCAGACAGCTGTTTGTGCGGTATCAAAGAGTATACATTGGAGTTGGTCCATTAGAAGCAAGGCGATAGTGTGCCTCTTCTCTTAGTGAAGGTCTCTATGGAGCCTTGAAATTTGAGGTTTTTAGCATGTGTTTTAATTAATGTATCTTTTAATTAAATTGATTATTACTAACAAACAACAGGGGATCATAATGTTATTAATTATATCCCAAACGTATTGTTATTGATAACTGGAAACATGTTTTTGGTAAGTTTTATAGACAGTTTAAAATTGTTGTTTGTTCTATTTATATATGTATTGTAATTGTTTAAGTACTTTTATGGGCAGATAGCCCAAAGAAGGTATTACCATATTGTGCATCATACTTATCTATTGTCATGATAGTCAAAATCTTGTTTTTCACATCTTCTCTGTTATGATGTTTCTTTTCTTCTCCTAATAAGGCTTTTTAAAACCTGAAAAAATTGGATCCATCAACACCACCTCTATACAGAACTACTCATTTGACACCAAGGGGAGGTGGCTAGAGGCCACATATACCTATTGCTTTAAATGATGTCAGCAGGCTTCCACAATCTTCCAGAAAAATTATTGAACTGTAGAGAGGAGCGGTTAGGGTGTAGGCGGACAAAACATATTACTCAAACCAGCTATTTGGGCCCTCCACAGTACCATGATCAAATGCATACCACCTCATATACCTCAACAACTCACCCTTAGTCAAGGATATAGTTTTTATAGCCCTTTACAAAGACAACATTCAATCCACTGTTGAAAAAAAGCAACAGCAGTCTCCAACAACAGTTTCCAAAAGCAAGGCAATGGCAGTAATACTTGCTATACAAACAAATACATGATTGACAATTCCAAAGCTACCCGTGACTTTGTCTGAAAGGGCAATATTAAATATTAAAATGGTCCACCAAACAGCCCTTGTCCTCCCATTTCTATCTAGAACATATGATTCAGTATTATATCATGTCATCTTATAGAGCAAGATTTCGCATCGCGACTTGCTCGACTCATGAACCTCGAACCTGTTGTAACATCATAACAAATGTACGTTTTACTAATCTCGTTATTTTGGATATGCATGAAAGTTAGCGAAGCTTGCCTATGTGTTTTACTGATATAAATAATAATTGTGTCTAAAATGGCCGCTGCTTGCATTTCTGTTTCTGCGCATGCGTGGGGCATAGTCACATGATATGACGCAGTTAGAGTTTGAGAGGGAAAGGGTGCGCATGCGTAATAGCAATAAGATGGCTGTGCTTCTGATAACGTGGTGAAGCTGTGTGCTGCTGCTCCTGTGAACTTGTTCGTTGCACTCACCATTAATGCATAGTATATTTTTATAATGATGAAACTAAAGTACGAAATCATGACATATAATACGTTCATTTATTTCTATGTACTAATTGGTTTTCGCTTACTTTTCATGTATCACGGGAAATGGGGGTCGGAATGGGTTGCGAGCCATCTTGAAGGTCCCTTCTGCGCATGCTCGTGGTGCGAGGCAAGAAGTAGCCTTGAACAGTGGAACTCAGCCAACTGGCAGCCACAGTCAAGATGCTCATGTGAAAGCCACCTCTGACCTACGAGAATGGAGAAAGTTACTCCTCATATGATACATTGTGTATTTCGCTATTGTTTTCTGTGCAGCTTCCCATGGGAACCCCAGGTCTGCTAGGCGGTACCCAGCAATGCAGATTAGGCCTTACAATAGTCTGTTCTGATTGGTGTGTTAACCAAATCCTACCTTAGGACCAATCCAAATTGGGGATTCTGACACTTTGCAACATTTGGGGGGTGGTACGCTGTCCCAAAACAGTATATCTACCCTGGGTTCACCTAGGGAAATTGTCCGACTTGTCCGAATAGCTGACCTGTCACTGACCCAACGCACTCAATAGGTGACTTAAAGATACAGAGAGCTGCAGAGCACTCTGTCCGAATTTGACCATAGACTAAGGTTTTACTAAACCTTAAAGTGCTGGCGGAGCACTTTGCTGGGAGTTCGCTAACCCAATCGGGGTTCTGATCGATAGCTGCAGAGAGGGTGCAGCGCAGGCGTTGTTTCCGAACTGCGGGTGCTGGTCGTGTCCTGGTGGTCCTGTCCTGATCCTAATCTGGGTTTCCTGTCCTGTCCTGGGTGTCCATTCTGCACCTGCTGTCCATTGAGGGGTATCTTTCCTTGGGTGTTTCCTGTCCTTAACTGACCCGTGGCCAGGGTTGGTTTCCACACCAGTCTAGGTAAATATCGCTCTGAAGCTCTTAAAACTGCACCTTTCTATTTTTCTGTCTTTTGCTTCAATAAAGACATACCTTTGCATATGATAATTTTCCATGCTTTCCGCAACCATTGCATTTCATAAAGTCACTTGCTTTATTTTCATAGCATGTTCCTAGGTTACCCTACCTTTTAGAAATCATTTTCGCCATTGCAGTTTGCAACTTCCTGTTATGGTCTCTGTTTTTCACCCATAAATATTACTAAAGTAACTTTGAAATTTAGCCCAATAGTTTTCTTTAGTTTGTTTCCCTGTTGCATTAGCATTTAAACGCAAATGATTGCCCTTATAGTTCTTCTATACAGCTATGTACTCTTTGAAAATTTGATTTTAGAGTGTCTCCTCGTATTGGGGTGTATGTTCTAAAGAGTTTAAATCTGAGATAAATGTTTTAAAACTTTCAGTTGTCCGTGGTCATTTCATGAATAGTAAAGGTCATATGATAAGAAGTATTTTCGCTGCCTTTCCTTTTACAGCTAGCTCCCTGATCCATTGTGGTCATAGGTACCCGTAACAGTGGATGGTAAGTCGGGTACACTAGAAAATAGAAAAGGAACCCACAATTATTGGTAGAAGATTGTGAGGTCATCTGATCAATGTGTATACGGTGAATTGGAATATATGGGCCCGAAGCCAGAAGGTGGCGAAATTATTGGTCGGGTGACCCGCGATCTCTAGCAGTAATTTTCTGGTAGCACAGAGGATGGTTAGGGAATAGTTAAAGGTTAGGTAGAACTAGTTAATCTAGCTAAGTCGGATGCTGCTAACAAGAGTGGGCAATTCGGGTGATCTGATCACTCGCTCGAAATGTTTGCTTTGAAAAATTATGAAATGTTTTAAAATCGTAATTCTTGTTATTATACTGTTATATGTAATAATCCATTCGTACATAAAACGTTTTAAATGTTTGTTGGGAATCCCCGGGGAATTGAATAGCGAGTGGTGAATAGAATCCATTCGTTTGAGGTCATTTGCTCTAAGGAAAGTTGGTGCAGGTTAGGCAGAACTGGAAGCACTGACTAGGGACTTTTCTGAATGCATGTTTGAATAAATGTTAGCAACGAGGTTCATTGGCAAAATTCCTATTGTGGCGTAACCTAGTAAGGGTCACATCGGAAGAGTAGCAGGTTCATCGGAGCTTGGGTGAAAGCAAAGGGGTTCGCTGGGGAAACCCTAGACTCGGATATATCCCGGAAAAGTGAATGAGTCTGGGGGAGTAGCAGGTTCTTCAATGCTAGCGTGAAGGGTAGGCAGAGAAGACCTATCCGTAGTGAGTGAAAAGTAAATGGAAGTAGTTTACTTGCAGTGAAAATTTCTTTCCTGTCTAGACACTTGAGCACAGTGGCGAATGTGTATTCGTTGTAAAATAACCAAGCACTAAGCACTTTAGAAAGTAAGAAAGTTTCCGTTACCTTGTAAAGGAGGGAGTCAGTCGCAAAGCTTCTCTGACGTCACTCTGTGCCGCGCTGGGATTGGTAGACGCAGCGGGCGGGTAGCGGGGCTGGAATTGTAAAGGAGGGGTGAGCACCGAAGCGTGAGAACTGTCTCGCGAAAGGGCCGCGCACCCATTGGTCGACAATATTTGAACTCGTGCAATTTATTGGCCGCACGAAAATAAAAGACGCATTTGGATTGGGAGTGACTTGTAAACAAAGCCGCTTGCAGAAATCGTATGTGGCACACGTATACTCCGGAGACTAGACCCGATCCAAGATACCTAGGGTTTGGAAAAGATCAGTGGAAGGCTAATAGATACGACATTATGTACGGAAACAAGAAAAAATTGTCCCTTGTAAATAAAGTAAAGAATTTTTTCAAAAAGGACAAGCCGATTAAAACTAGAGAAGGTGTTGTCATTCCGCCACCAAATACTCCCGCATCTTTCATGATGTTCGATAAAGGGTACAACACATGTGTATGGTTGGAAAATTGGGCGGAATACACAAAAGATGACGGAGTATTGGCTTTTCCGTTAGACGGAACATTTAACAGCCGAATTCTATTTAATTTGAGAACCCGAATGAATGATTTGCATCCCAGACCTAGATTAACGCAGTACGAAGCACTAGAGGAATGGGAAATCGAGGCTTTCGAAAGGAATAAGCCACGGATGGATAAAGGGTTAACAAAATTTTATCCAAAGTTGAAGCAGGAAGCCCAGGCCAAAAAGATGAAACAGTGGAGACAGAATATGATTGTAGAAGGGCTGTTTCCAATGATGCCAGCATGTGGCCCTCCTACAGGGGAGAAAAAGACAGAAAAATGTAAACATTGGGTGCCCATTGGAGAGTCAGATGATGAATTATTAGATGACATATTTACAAGAAGCCCACCTCCTTATAATGAAGACCGTAGACCTTCTAGTGAGGGGGAAATGTTCCGAAGACCTCCTCCACCGGAGGAGGCCAGATCTGCCAGTGCAGGAGGAGGTTGCTTCATACCTCCCTACCCCGAGAGTCTAGGTCCTGTAGAGAAGAGGGATATTTATCCAAAGATACCCGTTATTGGGGAGGCGAGATACTCCCGTGAAAAAGACTTTTGCTCTCGACCTCCCTATGGAGGTGAAGCAAGACCCTCAGGTTCAGGGATGCCGTTCCTACACCCTCATTATGAGGAGGAACCAAGATCCCTAGGCACAGGAAGTTTGTTCCCAAGACCTAATTATGGCGAAGGACCAAGTGAAACACATCCCACTGCCCCAAGTTATGCTCCCACTCTGACCCCACAGGTGTTACATGACAAAACGTTAGAGAGAATATTGGAAGAAAAGGAGCGGGAGGTTCTAGCAAAACAGAGAACTGAGATCATTCAGAAAATCTCCCAGTTAAATACCAGTCCTGAAGCCTTGACAATCCCAGTAACTATCGGACCGGTGGTTCCGTTGTATGGGGACCGTCAAGGGAGTCCGAAAACTCCAGTCATTACTCCCGTCATGGCACAGCCAAGACCAGAGCCCTTAATTGTAGATGAACAGACAAGTGAGGGCGAATCTGAAGTCTCACTATTGGATCTGCCCATTAGAAATACAGGGAGAAGGATGCAGAAAAGACACAATCCTTTCAACACGAGGGAGATTCAAATGGAATCAACTTCGGGTACTAAAAGTGTCACGTTGGTGACTCCTGAGGAAATCGAAAGATGGAGTCAAGAATTAGAGAAACAAACTCCACAGACGAAACCTTTAGATCTCTACAAATTAAGAGTAGAAATAGAAGAACTAATGGCAGGAAATGTAGGATTAGACAGATTAAATACCTACTCTGAAGAAGAGCTGCTGTTCTTTTGCAAAAGTCTTACCCGAAATGCCCGAGTACTCCATGAAAAATTGACAGACACGGCTGCTAGCATGGGAATAGATATTTCAAAATCGAAACCTTTGCAGAAACCCTACAGAGCAGACTTCTCAGACAAAGATTTAGAAAACCTGAATGTGTCAGGAAAGAAAGTACAGGTTAAAGAACTATTGACAGTATTGCAGAAATGGGGAGATGTAGAAAGATGGAAAGCCAGATGGGCTAGGAAAAAAGATGAGGCCAGGACTAAGCAGGCAACTCCTGAATTTGTTCTAAAAGAAGCTGACAAACCAGAACAGTTATGCCCTATGCGCGAAGTGCCAGGTGGAAAATATGTACACGTTCCATGGTCCAGACAGGATATTGTGTCCTTTACTAATGACTTCCCAAAATTACGCGAGAAGCCCGTGGATTGGTACCGACAGGTAGAAAGGTTTGTAAAAGTACAGAAATGCCTGTGGAAGGACCTCGATGGGTTCTTCGACATAGTGGTCCCTGTAGATCTGTGGACCGAGTGTAAAATAGCCATAGCCTGGCCTAGTGAGGAATACCCGAGAGATGAAAAAACAGGGGAACCATCGAAGGAAGTGATGAGGAAGTATGAACAAGTAATTCAACATTTGAAATTAAAGGTGCCCGCAAAGGAAACTGATTGGACCAAGATAGATAGAACAACGCAGGAAAGAGACAAAACTGTGCACTCCTTTTATGAAAGGCTGTTGCAGGTGTTCAAAACATACAGTGGTATAGATAACATCGAGATGAAGGACATGACACACTTCATTTACAGGTTTGTAAACGGTTTAAGGCCCGAAATTTGTCAGTGGATAAAAGATAATAAAATCTGTTGGCATACTAAAAAGATGGATGAGGTCCTACGGTACGCAAAGTACTGTGAGGACGAGATGGCAGAAAAGAAAAAGGCTCTCAAGGAAAAGGTTATGTGGGCTCAAGTAAAGCTCGCAGAACAACAGGAAAAGCAGGTAAACAAGCTAAACAAAGCCACCCAGAACCAAAGCCCTGGGGGTGGGGGTGGAGGAAAACCAAGAGCTAAAATGAGTAGGGAGGAAGCCAAAAAGAAATTTCCTTGCCACCAGTGCGGGGAAATTGGACACTGGAGAGACGAGTGTCCCTATTTACAGTCTGATAATGCCCAAACACCTGATTTAATCCCACAGACGCAGAATGAAAAACAAAGAAAGACCCAACAGCAGGTAAAAACAATTCAAGTGCCCCGAGCACCAAAGCCTATTTTCAAAGGGAAGTCACCGCAGGGTGATGATGTAGAGATCTGGGGAGGCAATGAGAATAGAAATACAGCAACTTCGCAGTATTTGTTGAACGACACTTTTTTCTGTGATGACCAGTACTGACGGGGCCTGAGAGGGGAGGACGAGGAGTGCGTACTTGGCGCCTCCTTGCCGGTAGACCAGTCAGGGCCATACATGGAAGGAAAGGTTGATGGAAATGATGTCACCTTTCTGTTGGACACTGGTGCTACCCGTTCTACTGTGAGAACAGCGGACGTTCCAAACCTACCCCTCTCGGGAGAAGCAATCCAAGTAGTAGGAGTATCTAATCAACTGATTAGTACACCTGTTACAGAGCCCATGGAGATCTCAATTGGAAATTTTAAAGAAATGCACAGATTTGTCGTCTGTGATACTAGTCCGGTAAACTTACTGGGACGTGATTTGCTGTGTAAAATGAACTGTACTATCTTTTGCACACCAAAGGGCGTCGAAATTCAAACCCCAGATGAAGACGGTATTTACAAGCTAATGTTAATTAGACCTGACTCAGAAGTCAAACGAATGACTATACAGGACTTACCTGGAGAACTCCAGCAGACCGTGAAACCAGAAGTGTGGGACTTTACAGGAAAAGATGTAGGATTAATGAAAAACGTAGACCCCATACAAATAGCCATGAAAGAAAATGCAGTTTACCCCAATACCAAGCCTTACAGAATGAGTGCAGAAGTGAGAGCAGGTGTTGCCATTGAAATACAGAAATTGCTAGATGCAAACATAATACAGGAAGTGATGAGTAGCCCGTGTAACTCACCCATTATGGACATCAAAAAGCCTAATGGCAAGTACAGAGTAGTTCAGGACCTAAGAAAGGTAAACAAGATAGTGGTTCCTTGCTGCCCTATTGTCCCTAACCCAGCAGTGATTCTGTATCAGATCCCCTGGGATGCTGAATGGTTCACTGTGATAGACCTATGTCATGCATTCTTTTCGATTCCATTGCATCCAGACAGCAAATTTCTTTTCTCATTTGCTTTCAATAGTAACGTGTATGTCTGGAACAGGGTCCCCCAGGGGTACACGGAAAGCCCCTCTATCTTTAATCAGATCTTGAAAAAATGCCTTGAATCTTTAGTCTTACCTGGAAAGTCTGCTTTGGTCCAGTACATTGACGACCTATTAGTGGCGTCTAAAAGCCACAGGGATTGTGTGGTTGACACCATTGCCCTACTAAATCACCTGAGTGAAAAGGGACATAAAGTGGCCCCTGAGAAATTACAGTTCTGTTCGAAATCAGTGAAATATCTGGGACACCAGATAGAAAAAGGCATCAGAAAAGTTACATCAGAGAGAGTCAGAATAATTCAAAATATGCAGGTACCCCGTACTCAGAAAGAAATCAGAATGTTCCTCGGAGTTGTAGGTTACTGCAGGCAATGGATTGTGGGATTCGCAGTCCTTGCAAAACCTTTGATTCAAATGACAAAGAAAGAAGCAAAGGACCCAGTGGAATGGAATGACGAGAGCTTAACAGCTTTCACACAGTTGCGAAATTGACTGTGTACAGCCCCTGCTCTGGGGATGCCTGACTACTCCAAGGAGTTTGGCCCATTCTGCGACACTCGTGACAATTGTGCATTGTCAGTCCTGACCTAGGAGCATGGTTTGACCAGAAGGCCTGTGGCATATTTCTCTGCCACTTTGGATCCAGTGGCTGCTGGATTACCTGGGTGTCTAAAAGCAGTAGCTGCAACTTGCACCAGTTTGGAACAAAGTGAATCCATTATCATGGGACATCCGGTAACTGTGTATGTTCCACATGCAGTTGTGATCCTATTGACTCGTACCAAAACTCAGTATCTCACCCCTAGTCGGCTGACTAAATATGAGAGGATTCTCATGGGTGCTGCAAATATAGTTATCACCCAATGTAACATTTTAAACCCTGCCACTCTACTCCCTGACTCAATGGTGATGGAAGATAAGGGAGATAATGAGCATGACTGCATTGATCTAACAGAATTCAGTACTAAACCTCGCCCAGACATTAAAGAAACTCCTTTGCCTGTACACGACGAGGAATGGTTCGTGGATGGTTCATGCATGAGACATGAACTTGGAGGCCTAAGTGCTGCCTATGCTGTGGTCACTTTAAACAAAATTGAAGAAGCAGATTATTTATTTGGAGTAAAGTCTGCACAGGTAGCTGAATTGATTGCTCTGATAAGAGCTTGCAAATTGGGAAAAGACAAGAGAATAACAGTGTATACTGACAGTCAGTACTGTTATGGGGTGGTGCATGACTTTGGCCAGTTATGGCTACAAAGAGAATTCCTGACTTCATCAGGTACCCCCATTCGAAATGGAAAAGTGGTTCAAGACCTTTTGGAGGCAATCCAGTTACCAAAAGAATTGGCAGTGGTCAAATGTATTGCTCATAAGAGGGGCCTTGACCCTGTATCTTTGGGAAATGATTTTGCTGACCGGGTGGCAAAACAATGCGCCATGGATCAGATGCGAATAAATCCGAAGCGGGGTGGGGCTGGAAACAGCTGCCAACTTAGAATGTTTGAAGAAGTGCCTACATGGGATGAAGTGAGAGAATGGCAGCATGTGACGCCCTGGGAGGAGAAAGAGAAGTGGAAGGAACAAGGTTGTAGACCGAGACGTGAGGACGGTGTCATTGTGGGTCCGAATGGTATGCCTGTGTTACCCCGACACCTGCTTGCCCCAATGGCAAGATTGATACATGAGGGATCACATATTGGTCGAGATGCCATGGTTCTGGTGTTTCAACAGACTTTGTACAACAAGAAGTTCAGGAAGGTAGCAGAATCCCTCTGCCAGAGGTGCTTGACATGTCAGCAGTTCAACGCTGGCAAGAAAACAGTAGTTGAACTAGGGAAAATTGGGAGATCAGGAGGTCCCTTTGTAAGAATACAAATTGATTTCATTACCATGCCTCGTTGTGAGGGAAAAAGATATGTCCTTGTCATTGTCTGCCTATTTTCAAAGTGGGTGGAAGCTTACCCTGCCACACAGAATGATGCCATAACAGTAGCTAAACTCCTACTAAAGGAATTGATACCTAGGTTCGGGGTTCCAGTCTTTATTGACTCAGATAGAGGCGGACATTTTCAGAATGAAATATTGGCCCAACTCTGCAAAGCATTCGGGATCACACAAAAGCTGCACTGTGCATATCATCCAGAGGCTTCTGGAGTGGTGGAACAAATAAATGGCACCATAAAGAATAGATTGGCAAAAATGTGTGATTCTACTGGCCTGAACTGGATAAATGCCTTGCCTCTTGTTCTGATGGGACTCAGAAGCATTCCAGATCGGAGAACAGGCCTGAGCCCCCATGAGATATTGATGGGAAGAGTGATGAGACAAGCATGGGTACCAGGATACAAACTGTTAAGCATTTCTGATGATTTGGTACTTGAATACTGCAAGCAACTGGGTGACCAAGTGCGTTCTATCTCTCGCCAGATTGGGCCAGACGCCGTCGCCAACCCGACAACCCCAGTTCACAAATTGGTTCCTGGTGACTGGGTTAAGATAAAGAAGCATACTCGTTCGAGTTGCCTTGAACCGAGGTGGGGAAAAAAGCGCCAAGTAATCCTGGTAACCACGACCGCTGTGAAGTGCGCAGGCGTTCCCAAGTGTATCCATGCCAGCCATACCCAGAAGGTGATACCTGACGAGGAGCCTGGAGCTGAAGGTTGTCCAGCTGAGGGGTCTGCAGACGTTGGTCCTGAAGTAGCTGACGACAGACGACCGAGCACCAGCCCAGCTGAGGGTCCCACAGGCGTTGGCCCAGAGGTAACTGATGACGTATGGCCGAGCACCAGTACTGCTGAGAATCCCACAGACGTTGGTCCGGAAGTAGCTGATGACGAGCTGCCGAGAATCTGGCCAGATGATTGGATACCCATAATCGATCTCCCTGGAGACCCACTCAGAACAAGAGAGCGAATAAGAGAAGACAGAGAGTGGAATAGAGAGGTCGAGCAAGGCACAGGCGAAGACCCTCAGATCATTGAGATTCACATCAAGTCTGAGGACGAAGAAGAAGGTCAGACAGGGACAGATCAGGTGATTGACACACCTCCACTAACTCCTGAAATCGAAAAGGGAGAGACTAGAACTAGTGTAAAAGTTCGACAGAAGAAAATAAAGGGATCGAAGTGCTTGAACAGGATCAGTCAGAATTAGAAGAACGTGTTCAGGACACAGAAACAGAGACATTCAAAAGAAAAAAGCACATTTCGCCTGAACCAGGCCAGCTTAGTAACCAGGCAGAAGAAATAGATACAAGACCTGGGACTAGTCAGACAGGAAGGGAAGAAACAGGAACCGAAGCGCCACAGACAAGTGAAAATAAAAGAGCATTAGAAGAAAGCCCAATCACAGTGCCAGCAAAAAGACTAAAGAAAAAGAAACACATTGAACCAAGGTATGTTAAGAGACTGAAATTAAGACTAAAAACAGTCCAAGAGAAACTTGCAGATATAAGAAGAAGTCCCCGAATTGCAGAAATACCTGAAGATAGCTCCAAGAGAAGGAGTGAGCGAATAAAAAGACAAAACAAAAAATACCAGGATCCAGAGTGGACCTACCTAATCTTGGAAAATTTTGAGGAACTTGATATCACTGACGAAAGCGACGGAGAACCGGTTGCTGAGTACTCTACAGAAGAGGAAGACGAACTCACCTGAAGTTGCACAGAGTAAGCTACCTGTGTAAACTTATAAAGAGGGGTTGGAAAATTTCTTCTGAGCCAAAATGTCTGAGTCAAGAACGAATGGAAGGCCTAGTCGCAGTTGTTGCAAAACATGCTGCAAAGTATGTATATGTAGTATAGTTATAGTCATATTAGTTTGGATAGGACTAACAGTTTTCATTCCCTTCATGGTTAGTAAAAATACTAATATTGACCCTACACAGATCACTGACACTGAAGAACTTACAACACGGAGCGTAGAGAGACGCGAGAAAGCACTCAAACAAACAAAACGAGACTTAGAAGCATCAGATGAGGAAGGACTACATTACCATGGAGTTAAGAACCAGACACACTCAAATGTTTTCGCAAACTTGTTGGTACACTATGTAGAGACTATGGAGATAGAGGATTGCTATGTCTGCATGAAGCTACCGACTTCTGTGGCTGAAGGCGTGACATACCATCACCTGCCCCTGACATATGGAATTTCCTGTAGTGTTTTAGCAAGCTTATTTTACAAAAGAGGACCGTTACAGTACTATTACCCTAACAATGACGTGATTTTTTCCGAACTTCCTATACGTGGAAACTTGAATCCTGTACATACTAAAAGTGACGTTACACGTTATATGGGAGAATACTTCTTGACTATAGGTACTATAGACTTAAATGAAGCACACAGAGACAACTTGACCTGTTCATTACATGAACAAGAGAAAGTATTTTTAAACATGGCAGAGAAAAGAAGGGAGAGTTTCCAAAGAAAGGCAAATGATAAAAGGCAGAAAACCCCTAGATCGGCTGAGAACATGGAAAGCACCTCAACTGGCGGGGCGGGGCCTGCTCTGTTGCTGGATTTCGAGAAGAAAGGGAAACTCTGTCTTCACCGCGAGAAGACTGATTATTATAATAACATTTTCATTGGTTCCAGTCAATGTGAGCACAATTACAAGGTAATTGGAGGTTGGGGATTCAAAAATGGGTCAGAGCCTGTGTTTCCTGGAATTTATTATATATGTGGAGACAAGGCTTATTTCAAATTGCCGGATCACTGGTATGGAAGCTGCTACTTTGGCATTGTCTTCCCGAAAATATACCATGTGAATGAAATTGCTGGAAGCAATGAAAACACTAATGGCTTAGTGCGTAGTAAAAGAGAAAGCGCAGGTGAAATAATGGGTAGTATTTTTAGTGCACTAATACCTGGAGTGGGAGTGGTTCTGAACACTCACAGAATTTGCAAATTGTCCACAATAGTGGATGTGTTGTCTACTGACACAGCTCATGGATTTCTGGTGGTCAATACCGAAATGGTTGCGATCAGATCAATGGTTTTGCAGGACAGACTTGCTCTTGACACCTTATTAGCAAAGGAGGGCGGAGTCTGCCGGATGTTGAAGGCGCAACATTGTTGCACTTATATTCCGGACAAAAGTGTACAGCTAAAAAGATATGTGAAAAACATTACTAATTTGGAAAAGGAACTCAAACCACTCGAGGTTGACAGTGCCTGGAGGAGACTAGTTGATGGTCTCTCCAATGTAGGTCATTGGTTTGCTAATTTAGGTAGAAGCTTATTGCTCAAAGTACTGATGCCAATTGGAATTATAGGTCTTATCCTATTTTTCATATTCGTCTGTTGCAAATGTCGCAAACACACAAAGAAGTATCAAGTGAATGCGAGAGGAGTGAAACGGAGTGCGGATGAACTTGAATTGGAAGAAATGAATAATCAGATTTCCAAAAGGGTGAAAAATTCTCACCCTACCAAAATTGAGAAGGAGAAATTGAATCGCATGTTGGAAGAGATAGAGTCGTACAAAGTGTGAAAGGAAGTTGGCATCTGGTTCCGATATTTTGTGATGATAGTAAATATCATCAAAGAGGGGATTGATAGAGCAAGATTTTGCATCGCGACTTGCTCGACTCATGAACCTCGAACCTGTTGTAACATCATAACAAATGTACGTTTTACTAATCTCGTTATTTTGGATATGCATGAAAGTTAGCGAAGCTTGCCTATGTGTTTTACTGATATAAATAATAATTGTGTCTAAAATGGCCGCTGCTTGCATTTCTGTTTCTGCGCATGCGTGGGGCATAGTCACATGATATGACGCAGTTAGAGTTTGAGAGGGAAAGGGTGCGCATGCGTAATAGCAATAAGATGGCTGTGCTTCTGATAACGTGGTGAAGCTGTGTGCTGCTGCTCCTGTGAACTTGTTCGTTGCACTCACCATTAATGCATAGTATATTTTTATAATGATGAAACTAAAGTACGAAATCATGACATATAATACGTTCATTTATTTCTATGTACTAATTGGTTTTCGCTTACTTTTCATGTATCACGGGAAATGGGGGTCCGAATGGGTTGCGAGCCATCTTGAAGGTCCCTTCTGCGCATGCTCGTGGTGCGAGGCAAGAAGTAGCCTTGAACAGTGGAACTCAGCCAACTGGCAGCCACAGTCAAGATGCTCATGTAAAAGCCACCTCTGACCTACGAGAATGGAGAAAGTTACTCCTTATATGATACATTGTGTATTTCGCTATTGTTTTCTGTGCAGCTTCCCATGGGAACCCCAGGTCTGCTAGGCGGTACCCAGCAATGCAGATTAGGCCTTACAATAGTCTGTTCTGATTGGTGTGTTGACCAAATCCTACCTTAGGACCAATCCAAATTGGGGATTCTGACACTTTGCAACATTTGGGGGGTGGTACGCTGTCCCAAAACAGTATATCTACCCTGGGTTCACCTAGGGAAATTGTCCGACTTGTCCGAATAGCTGACCTGTCACTGACCCAACGCACTCAATAGGTGACTTAAAGATACAGAGAGCTGCGGACCACTCTGTCCGAATTTGACCATAGACTAAGGTTTTACTATTTTATTTATTTATTTATTTTGAGAGTTTTATACAGCGCGAACAAGATCTTTGCAGATATCAGAGCGCTTTACAAGTACAAATACAAAGTAAAAATACAAAGTAATAAAGCGTATATACAAAGTGATATATGAGGTAGTTAGGTACAAGGTGCTAGTTACATAGGTAGGTCAAAGGACATGAGGTAGGTTACAGGTGTGGTAGTGTAGGTACACTGAGAGTAGACAAACAATTGCGTCAATAGCATAAAGTGCGATACCAAGGAGCATATACTTGCTTAAGCGTGTTTAGAGTATTTAGAGTTTAAAGGTGGGCCAAGTTGAGGTGGGTGTGTGCAGGATGTATAGTCCCACAGGTGCGACAGTAGAAGGGATGTAAAGATCGTTGAGGTGGAGAGGGTAAAGTGTGCAAAGTCAACCAGGTGCGTCAACAATATAACAATATACATAATCAGCCAGGTGCATCGAACATTATAACAAAATACAAAGAGTGAGCGTATACAATTACATAATTCGATAATACGGGTGGTACAATAGGCCAAGGTCGGGCAGGCCTTACAGAGCAGATTTATGAGTGATACGGAGTAATAGGTCATGTGTATTTTGCCATGAGGATCACTTTAACTTCTTTCTTAAAGATTGTGTTGGAGGAGATGAGCCTTGTTTCAGGAGGGAGTGAGTTCCAGATCCTGGGTGCCATTCCTGAAAAGGAGCGTTTATACGTTTTTTCCTTCCGAAATCTTCGAGGTTTCAGCAAAAGATTGTTTGTGCTTCTAGTAGTTCTGGAGCCACCCGAAATTGTCAATTTTTGAGTGAGGTAGGCGGGTGAATTCAGATGCACAGCCTTGTGTGTCATGCATGCGATTTTCAGTTGAATTCTGGCTTCAAAAGGTAGCCAGTTCAGTGATTTAAAGTCCGGGGAGATATGCGAGTGTTTTTTTGAGCCTGTGACGAGTCTCGCTGCGGCGTTAAGGGACGCTCTTAGGGGTGCCGTTGTAGTTAGGGGGAGCCCGCAGAGGGCGGTGCTACCGTATTCTATGTGCGGGATGACTAAAGATTGAACTGCAGTTTGGAAGTCTTTGGCAGGAAGGAAAGGTTTAAGTTTTCTCAGGGTATTGATTTGGAAGTTCGCTCCTTTGGTTGCCTTGCTGATGTGCTGCTGCATGTTGAGATTGGTGTCAAGTGTTATGCCTAAAGATTTTGCTGAGTCTACTACGATGGGCTGTACATTTAGAGCCGTTAATTGCTTAAGCCATGTTTGAGCCGTGGATATTTTAGCGGGAGGTGAGATCAGGAGGAACTCGGTCTTCAGAGCATTGAGTTTGAGGTGATTCTCAGCAAGCCAGGATTGGGTGTTTCTGATCGTGGTGTTCAGCAGCATGATGTCCTTGGGAGATTGTATTTTGAGATAAAGTTGGGTCTCGTCGGCATACATGTGAAAGTGCACATTAGAGGCCTGTAACAACGTAGTGAGAGGTTCCATAACGAGGTTGAACAGTGTTGGGGAGAGGGAGGATCCTTGAGGGACGCCTAGCGATACAGGTACCGGAGAGGACAGCAGGTTGTTGCTTTTGATTCTTTGTATCCGGTTGTGTAGAAATGAGGTGAACCACTTTAGAACAGTCCCAGATATGCCCATTCTTGTGTTTAACAGTTCGAGTAAGTTCTCATGTTTAACTGTATCGAATGCTGAGGAGAGATCCAGAAGGATGAGGAGACAGGTATCGTTTTGGTCTAGGATTTGGAGGGCATCGTCCACTATGTGAGTCATGGCAGTTTCGGTACTGTGCCCTGCTCGGAAGCCTGACTGATGAGCGTTTAGGAGATCAAACTTATCTATGTGTTTAGTCAATTGTAGTTGTACGCATTTTTCCAACAGTTTAGCGAGAGTGGGAATGTTTGTAATAGGTCGGTAATTGTTTAGATCAGTGGGGTCTGCTGTTGGTTTTTTTAGTAGACCTTAAAGTGCTGGCGGAGCACTTTGCTGGGAGTTCGCTAACCCAATCGGGGTTCTGATCGATAGCTGCAGAGAGGGTGGAGCGCAGGCGTTGTTTCCGAACTGCGGGTGCTGGTCGTGTCCTGGTGGTCCTGTCCTGATCCTAATCTGGGTTTCCTGTCCTGTCCTGGGTGTCCATTCTGCAACTGCTGTCCATTGAGGGGTATCCTTCCTTGGGTGTTTCCTGTCCTTAACTGACCCGTGGCCAGGGTTGGTTTCCACACCAGTCTAGGTAAATATCGCTCTGAAGCTCTTAAAACTGCACCTTTCTATTTTTCTGTCTTTTGCTTCAATAAAGACATACCTTTGCATATGATAATTTTCCATGCTTTCCGCAACCATTGCATTTCATAAAGTCACTTGCTTTATTTTCATAGCATGTTCCTAGGTTACCCTACCTTTTAGAAATCATTTTCGCCATTGCAGTTTGCAACTTCCTGCTATGGTCTCTGTTTTTCACCCATAAATATTACTAAAGGAACTTTGAAATTTAGCCCAATAGTTTTCTTTAGTTTGTTTCCCTGTTGCATTAGCATTTAAACGCAAATGATTGCCCTTATAGTTCTTCTATACAGCTATGTACTCTTTGAAAATTTGATTTTAGACTGTCTCCTCGTATTGGAGTGTATGTTCTAAAGAGTTTAAATCTGAGATAAATCTTTTAAAACTTTCAGTTGTCCATGGTCATTTCATGAATAGTAAAGGTCATATGATAAGAAGTATTTTCGCTGCCTTTCCTTTTACAGCTAGCTCCCTGATCCATTGTGGTCATAGGTACCCGTAACAGTGGATGGTAAGTCGGGTACACTAGAAAATAGAAAAGGAACCCACAATTATTGGTAGAAGATTGTGAGGTCATCTGATCAATGTGTATACGGTGAATTGGAATATATGGGCCCGAAGCCAGAAGGTGGCGAAATTATTGGTCGGGTGACCCGCGATCTCTAGCAATCTCACTTAATATGACAAAAGAAAAAACTACAATCACAGCTACAGACTTGAACAGGATCAATTTATTTTTCTTCAAAGAAAGCCAACTTGTCAGGATGGATTCTGGACCAGGAAAAGTTGTGCAGTGTATCACAGGGCTCATTAATGTCACTATAATTATTCCACATACATGTCTGTGTTGGAACAGATAATTGAACAATTTCTCAACTGTCCTATTTGTATGTTCACAAACTACCCCATGGAGGGTGAAACTAGTACTAGGATACTTATCACATTCTTTAGATCTACCATTGAATAAGTGAAAGCTTTTTGTGCTTCGAAGGCACATTACTTGCCATTTTTGTGAAGGGCAGATTAGGGTGTATATGTGTGTGCATGTTTGTGTGTGCGTGTGTGTGTGTGTTAGTTAGTTTGTGGAGTGTTAATGCTATGTGATCTGGTGTTCCTTAAAGAGCTGAGTTTTCAACTCTTTCCTAAATTGGAGTGGGGTTTCGGCAGCCCTTGGCTCCAGGAATGTTGTTTCAGATGGTGTGGATCGCAAATATCGAGAAGGCAATATTGTTATACCTTAAAATTGTAGCCAACATATTGAGGACAAAATATATTGACATGTGAGTATGTATAGATTTTCTAAACCTACCGCAACATATTGAAGATACATGCATATCTTGCACTGTCCTTCCTACAGTTGGTCTCGGGTGTCATGAAGGTAGCAGCAAATAATATATAGTGCTCTGAGAGCCATTATTATGTTATGTAGTTTGTACTACTTATCTGTCCAATAAAGTCTCAGCAACAAATAAGAGACTGCTGATGAGCTAACAACAACTCTCTGATGTAATTAAGGTCAAAGGGAGAGCAATCTCACTTTCTCTCCCTCTGACATTTTGGTGAATACATATCTATGCTCCCCCACACACAGAATCGACCAATCACTTCCCAATATGCAGTAGGGGTATTCTGAATGAAGAGATCCTGGTTTACGAATATGTACAAGGTGCTTGTATTAACAATCTGAAAAGTGAGAGAAAATGTAAATCTGGAAGAGGCATGTCAGGGCTGCAAAGCAGGAATCCAGAGATCCAATGGTGGTCTAAAGAGAATTCATCCTTGAAGGCAAGAGCATGACTACAGGGGAATTTAAATGTATATCCAACATATGGATTCTAAGGGTCAAAGAAAGGTTTTAACTTAGGTAAAGGGCGCACTGCTAAGAGTAAACGCTAGTTTGTAATAGTAATTCTCAGTGAGGTAGAGGTGCAAACGGGTGAGGGGATGAACCCTATAACCCCCCAAATGTAGTGTTAACAATCGCTAACACTATATCTATAAAACAAACAAGTACCCATGCACACTCCAAGAATCAATAATGCAATGCAATCAGTTTTGATATAAAAAACGTTGAGGAGACAAAAGCATAGAGAATCATAAAGTAATAGTTGTAATCATGTGACAAATTAATCGTTGATGTGCAGTGTCTTTTAATATTCAGACACGGAAAGGACCAGCCAACACGTGTTTCGTCACGTGTGGCACAGTCTGCCTGCGACTCTTCAGGGCTGTACAATATAAAGTGATGGTTGGGAGGTCGCTCTGTCGGTGATAATTCTGACCCGACAGGGCCATGGACCGGATAAAATCATCTGTTCAAAAATAATCTCCCAACATGAGATAATCCTATGATTATGAGGATAATTTGAAATGATGGTACACTTCGGGTCTTCGGGTCATTTGTGTGAAAGCAAAATTAAATGTTCGCACAATAAACTTTCCGTCCGAGTCAGAAAATTGAAAAGTTACAAGGCGGGGGGTTGGTATTTTAGCAATCAGCAAATTAGTGTCCGAGTAAGGGGAAAGGCAAGCGTTTCTATGCGAGGGTGTGCGGTTCTGGACGGTACGTCAGCGAAGAACCTCCTCTCGTGTGTAATCCGGGTGTGGTTACACGTGTCGGCTGTTCCTTTCCGTGTCTGAATATTAAAAGACACTGCACATCAACAATTAATTTGTCACATGATTACAACTATTGCTTTATGATTCTCCATGCTTTTGTCTCCCCAACGTTTTTTATATCAACACTGATTGCATTGCATTATTGATTCTTGGAGTGTGCATGGGTACTTGTTTGTTTTGTATATCCAACATATGTTTACTTTGCTGATAAATTCAAGGTAAACCATTTTAGTGGTGTGTCATTAGTACTTAACTATCTGGCATAAAGGGTTGTGGATGACTGATGAGACATGGGGCATTCTCAACTGATCTCTAGCCTTGATCACTGGAAAAACACTCCCATCATCAGTCTCTCAGAGTAAGAAAATTATGAATAGCACATGTGTCCCCAAACTCCATCTAATGGTTCCTACAATATTTATGTGCAGTTCTTTTACCATGATAGGAAACCTACTAGTGAATTCCATGCCTGAGGATGTGTCGTCTACTCACCCTCTATTCCCCATCCCTTGCCTCTCAGTTGTCATGCCTACATTCTATGATGCTACCTTCGGCGTCTGGCCCGTTTTTGCCCTGTACTGTACCCTATCTTATTCTATTACTACAGTTTCCTTGTAGTGCCAATGTCAGTGGGGCTTTTTAAGAAGCAGGGCATACTAGCTCTGGCTACCACTACCCAGCAACCCAATGTCTGTGTGATGTCTATTTGTCTGCCGGTTGCAATGTGACATAAGTTTGTATTGTCATCCAGGCATGTGATCTATGAGAGAATTTGTACTCAAGTAGCTAATGTATTTTTGCAGTTTTATTCATGGTTTGGCAAAACGTGGTATGCAATAGATTCAAGTTCCATAAGTCACCCGTATTGGTTAGTTGTAAAGATGATGACAAGTAAGGATGGCAATCAATGGTCTTAATTTTCTTGTACTCACAGCTGCCGGCTACTTTCAAATGTTTACAATTCAGTCCTCTACCATTAAATGGTCGAAATTCGATCCCGTATTCTGTCGCCAGTGAAAGAAGGACTAAGGGACTCGAGGGAGATTATGAGTTGAAGGTATTTATTGGAGGATACAGAGAGCCGTCCTAGCAGGCAGCGTACGGGGCACAAGCAGCAACTTCAACACATGGAGCACTCGTGGCATCATGCTTATGCCTGCACCTAACACTCCAGATGACATCAGCCCACAATACATTCTGCCAGCACCACCACGGTTTCATTCATCTATTTACTTTAAGTGATTTGCCCAGAATCACAGGGTTTTTATTTTTGGCGTCATTACCGAGACTCGAACCCAGATCCCCAGGTCCGAGGTCGAGCGCCTTAGCCGATAGGCCAACCCCTCTCCCCTACATTCATATACGGTTAAAACAGCTCTGAGATGTTGACACTTAGAGTTGTTGAATCTTTTATTGTGGCATACGACGATTTATAGCAACAGTGAAAATGTCTGAATAAATTTTATAATGATAATGTTTTTTTTAACAAGACAACATTCTCCTGAGCTGTAGCATTATTAATTCATGTTGCTAACATAAGCGATTATTTTAAAAAAAGGATTGTTTTATATGTATATTGTGATGGTTTTTAATGACTGATAACAATAAACTCTTATTTGATATTGATATTAGATGAATGAAACCAATGCCCGGGAACATCTGAGAAGGTTCTCCTTGTGTTAAAATGAAGATTAGACTTGCAGGAGTAAGACCTCCTATCAAAAGTAGAAAAAAACATTCTACTTTGAGACAAAAAGAGAATCATGGTATGTTGCTGCACAAAAACATTCAAAAAAACGAAGATTGCAGTTATGGGGCAAAGATGTTTTTCCAAATATTCAGACATAAATTCGAGCACTACTTAAAATAGAAGAAACGAGCAATATAGTGGCCTCTGGCCGAGAGCCTTGAACAGCTGTGTCATGGATGTGCTGTTCCACCCAAGCCTTGTCTGTCAATCCACCCTGCATATGGTCAGATCTAAATTTGACTCCTTTTTGTTAGCCAGAGGACTGCTAGGGCAGTCTGGAAAGTGATCCTAACTGGGCCCTGAGAGAGGAGGCATTAGGAATGGACAGTGACTCACACCATTTAGATGCACACAGGGGGGCACTTTTTGTGCCACCCTGCGTGCAAGTACATGGCGTGAGGCACTTGGGGACGCTGTAGGGCCCTCTTTGTATGCTCACCGCCACACTTTTCATTGCGTCGCACTGTCATAAAAAGTGGGCCGGTTAAGAAACTTGTAATATGCTTGGCAGGGCCACTATATATCGTGCCTCAGTACCGCTGTGCCACCACCAGGGATTCCTGATCTCTGGCGGTTGTGATAGTCGCAGGGCGGCCCGACTGTGATGGCCACAATAGGGCAGACGGAACACCGCCACTGCTCTGCTCCCGTCCAGACTCGTAATAACCGCCTTAGACAATAAGCCTGTTTAACTTTCGAACTTGTGGCTAAAGGCAAAGCTAAAGACCTGCCAATTCTTTACCAAATTATATACACTATCTACTAGAGCATTAAGTTCCAAGTGGCTTTAAGACATATGTTTATTTGTCATTCTGATAGCAGTTAAAAGGGGTATCACACCCTTGAAGGCCACCCCTTTCCTTTAGGTAACTCCTGCATGATTCTAATCACACTTTAGTCCATGTAAAAAAGGAACTCAATCAATCAATAATTATATATTTTGGAAAATTAGATTTCTATAAACCGCACAATAAAAAGACATGTGAACATACACACATCTATAAAGATAATTAAACAAGACACAGTGATAGATAATTGTAAACACCCTCATATTAAAGTTCAATTGCAGTTTTGGTACTCTGATACAGTACCATTCTTCTTTGTCTGGTATCAAAGTTTACTAGGAAAGATTCCAGCGTTGTTTATCACAATTCCACCCCCTCCCAAAAAAAAGGAAGACTGAGAGCTTTTCATCATAATTGTGTCCACAGAGAGAGCAGAAATAGTTATTATATATTTTTGATGTTATTTCTAGCTTTTGTAATAGTAATATTCCTTGGCAAAATCTAATATATAATTGTCGCTTGGGAACTACTGTCATAATATCCAGATGTACTTCTGCCATAGTATATGTTACATTGCGTGTAACTGGGGTCAAAAACCCGCCAGACAGTTTGTAATTACATCTTTCCAGAAAGCAGTAGTCACAAAATATTGTTTTAATGAACTGGGTGCCAGCTTTAGTAATACAAGTTAGATCTCAACCACATCATCGCATTAAGGCCAATCTCCAAAAGTGTTCTACTTACATGAGTAAGTCATGAGAATTTGGGAGCACCATAACATTCTATGAGGTTGCTTAGTCCAGCTTGATAAAGAAACATTTTGGTTACTCTACAACTTAGCCCAAAAAAGGATATGATGGACAGAGGTGGGATATTCCACATTCCTCACATCCAGTTCTAACCAGAACACATTCATTGCGATGGATTTTGGCAAGCAACAAATTCTTCTCAAGACATCATTGTGTGGGGTTTGTAAAGAGTTGAATGTTGCAGAGCCCCAAGGGTCAGCCCCGTAGAATGCACCTGTTCTATTTCTGTTCTCTGTCTTTCCAGAAGGGTTGTCAAATGCTCACTCCTCAGGTTTTCTCTCAGCAAATAAAAAACCTGGGTGGTATTAGATAGCAAACTGGAACTGTTCCAAACGTTGTGTCCCATGAACCCTGACAGCTACACCTGAGACCCAAATATCCTAACTTATCAACAGTTTGTAGCTTATTATTATTCATCATTTTGACTGACTTATTGGGTATTTGTTTACTGCCAACAGTCAACTTACCATTTGTTAACATTCAGTGCCAAACATTTATGACTACAAAAGTGTTTAAAAGCAGATAAAAGAAAACTTTTTGTCCTTGTTAAGAGGACAGTGTTGTTAGCATAAAATAAACAAGGAACTATAATCCCCATACAGTGTTCTGTAGTTTCCTTACAGCTCCGTGCATACGCTGTCCCTCAGTTTTTGTTTCACTGCGGTGAGTCATGACAGTCTTATAGATCAAACCAAGCGTGATTGAATCCTCTTCCAACTCTTCATCCAAGTTAATCTGTGCTAAAGGCTGGATTCGAACGCGCTGCGCTCCTTCACTGATATCCATTGTTTTCCTCACCGTGTCCTGGGACGGAGACAGTTCAAATTCATCTCCTTCTTCATCATCTGGGAGGTCCCCCCAGTCCCCAAGATCACTGGCACTATCCAATTCATGTTCCTTATCAGATAAGGTCGTTAAGTCTGACATTGAATAGAATTTGCCATCTGACTCGGATTCGAGCCCCTTGTCTAAACCCTGAGCAGATAATTCACTATTTAGTCTTGACTGAGAGGCGGCAGCTTCCACCGCCATTGCCGATGTTGTTACCACTGTCGGAGCCGAATTGCCCTTTGTCACTACAGAAACCTCTTTTCTGCCAGCACCCACTGTGGTAGTAATATGGATACTAAGGGGAGTTTCCGCATTCTTTTTTTCTGTATGTTCCTGGCCCAGCTCAGCAATCTCTTTCACCTTGGAGCCCCTCCTTTTATCAAAAATTGCTGCGACAGTTATTTGTTTGATAAGTGTCTCTTGGGTCTGGTGGGCTGCTGAATCTCGGGCCTGAGTCTGTATGGTTCCTAGTGCCCCTTGCCCCCCTTGCGCCTGCATTTGTGAAGCAACTGCCAATCCAGACTGAAATTTCGCAGTTTGCTCATTGATGTTTCCAGCTCCTGCCACCACACTATCGGAACCACCATTATCACTGGTAATAGTTGACTTGCAAACAGCCCCCTTAGTTTTGGAGCCATTATTAATTCTATCAACAGTAGCGTTCTGTTCTCCTCCCGTTGGAGTCTCAGCTGGTGTATCAGCCATTGCCCCACCTTTATTCCTCGCAGCGCCCCTTCCCTTCGGCGCCATCCTTGCAAAAAGAGAAAGTCTATTGCAGATTTTAAGGAATTTAGAAAGAGGTACTACACCCAGCATTAATAGTTTGGTATTAGGTATAATTTCTTCTTTCCCCCTTTACCTTGAGTACTCCGAGCAGAGCAGAACCCGTCGCTTCTCAGATTGGCGTACAAGAATCCTTCAGTAGATTGAGAGGCTGCGTGGGTATTTTCGCCGCAACACTTTCGGACTTCGTCGTTCCGCCTTGCAACTCGGAAACTGAGCCGAACACAGGACACAAGCAGTCCTCCAAAAAAGACAAAGGTAGAAGCAGAGAAAAGCAAGCGATAATCCACCTCGCTGAGCCCAGCGCGGTTGTTGCCTCGATGCTTCGCGCTCGTTCAATCAATTACACTCAGCTGGGTCCGCTAGCCCCTTGTGCCGCGGAGACCGCCCCAAGCCGCCAGACAGGTAAACTTCGGCTGCCGGCGCACCTTTGACACGGATGTTACAGATCCAAAATTTGGCCAGGAGAAAGCAACACTATACCGACTAGAGCAGGTCAGTAACGGGCTGGTCGAGTAGTGTTCTCGAACTGTTGTTTGGGAGGGTAATCACCGCTGGTAGGGAGTTTGAACAGGGTCATCAAAGGAGCACCTCACACGGCCACAGTAGCGGCCGCCATCTTGCCGTAACAAAAACTTGTGCAGAAATAACGTCACGAGTGGTGGAAGTAGAGGAGAGAGTATCCTCTGCAGAAGATACCCTAGCGAAACAACAAACTGCTGTAGAGTCCCTAAAGAGATCTAAGGTCGACGTGGACTGGAAGCTCACGGACCTAGAGAACAGAGCACGTCGTAATAACCTACGTGTGTTAGGAATTGCAGAAACAAGAGAGGGGGCAGATCCTCGTAAGTTTGTTGTCCAGTTGTTTAAAGAAGCATTTCCAGAATTGGCTACATGGAACTGGGAAAAGGAAGTAATCTGTGCTCATAGGTTCCCGTTTGTGGTGCGACAGCGTGGGAGAGAAAGACAGGGTGACCAGAATTCATACCCAAGGGCAATATTAATTTGCTTGAATAACTATTTGCTGCGAGAAGCTCTTTACGATTTGGCAAGGCCGGAGAAAAAACGATCTGGTTTGGGGTGTGAGTTCTTTGTTCGCCCGGACTTTTGCCAGACGACTGTCAATGAACGATGGCAAATGCGGAAATTAATTTCTCCCTTTCAAGCAACAGGAGCCCAGTTTTTTTTGCTTCATCCCTCTAAATTAAAGGTCATCATTAATGGTCAAACACGGTTCTTTACATCCGGTAGGATGGCGCAGGACTACTTAAAGGACCTGGAGAAAAATGCTAAAAAATAAGTCATAATGTATTGGATTTTGATACAGGGAATTTGTAACCCTCTCTTGGATTGCACTGGGTTTATCGGGTGGAGGGTAGGGTTAATCACTGTCTAGGTTATTCACTGAAGTATTAATAAGTGTATATCTCTTTCCAAGGATAAGTATTTTTCCATGTATGCTTTTTGATTTAATTGGGTACTTTGCTCTTTCTGCCATGTTATTTGCTCAAGAGACAATGATGCTAATTGTAATGCTTCATATGTGTAGGTAGTGTAGGAGAAGGAGAAGCTTCTTTTTTTATGTCTTAGGAAATATATAGGTTTTGCTTCTCTGTAGCTATGTAATCTACAGTACTTATTGATTTGGTCTAAGAATCGGGTGCCCAAAACCAAGCTAAACCTGTTAAGAGGAGAAACAATTTGGTTTAAGAGAGGGGAAAGAGAGTGACACATGAGTGTGGTAAAGAAGTTGATGGGGTGGGGGAACAGTTGTAGCACCTCGACATCGCTGAGGACAGGGTCCTTAAGCCTCAATCTGGGTGGTGGGGGTATGGGGGGGAGAGGGTGTTGTAGGGTGTGGTAGGGTGTGGCAGGGTGGGGGGGTGGGAGGGTCTGAAGGCTCTAAAATTAAAAAAAATCATATTGCAGAATTGGCAGTACAGCCTGTCTATATGACGGCTTGTAGGTATTGCGGTACATTATTAAGGCTGAGGAAAGCTTATTTTCGTTTGATTTTTCTATATTTTGATGGGGCAGGATAAACTTATTATAGACACTTGGAATGTTTGTGGCCTTAATGATCCTAAAAAGCAGGCTCTGTTCTCTAAAATTGTTTGTTCTATGCGAGTAGATATATTATGTATACAGGAGACACATGTACCATGGGGGAAGCGGGAGTGTCTTAGGCTGTCTGGGTTTGAGATTTTAGTCTGTTCCAAACAGACCTCTATGATTAGAGGGGTCGCCATATTTATGAAGCGTGGCGTAGGTCTATGTAAAAGGACATTGGGGGATAGAATGGGTAGGTGGGCCATAGCCAAATTGTGTATAGGTGGTAAACCTTTAACTATCTGCAAAGTCTATGGGTCGAATTTAGATGATCCCGATGTGTTCAAATACTTAGACGTTGATTGGCAGTTTGGCCCAGCCCACTTCTTTTCTGTGGAGATATGAATATTAATATTGTAAGGGATTTTGACCTTGCCAGAGCTCATAATTATGTGGGGAGAAAGCCAAAAGTATTTAAAGCTCTTCAGGCTCTCCTTCAGGAACATGGTCTTGTAGATCTATGGTTCTTGCATAATAAAATGGAAGATGGATTTACGTTTTATTCCATACCTCACAAGAAAAATGTTAGGTTAGATTTTGTTTTTCTTTCAAAACAGGTGGCAGCTGCCTCCGTCATTTTTTGCCCACAAAGGCTTCTTTCGGATCACAACCCACTGATTGCTGATTGTCCTTGGCCACGAATTAGGAAACCTCCTAGGGAGTGGACGTTTGAAATGAAGCTATTATTCGAGGAGGAATACTGCTCACACATTAAAAAATGGGTAGTCCAATTTCTGAATATTAATAGGGGGTCGGCTACAGACCAAGTAGTTTGGGATACGCTGACAGCTGGACTACGGGGTGAGACTAAAAGTTTCTCCTCTTATAGGTGGAATTTAGAACAAGAGCAGATGCTCACTGGCATGAAAGAGCTTAGGGAGGCAGAAATTGAACTTACTTTAAATATTAAGAATGGACATGATATAGTGCCCCGCCAACAAAAAGTAGCAATTCTCAAAGCCCGGTTGCTGGAGTCTTTTGGTCAGGACCTAGCATTGAAGTATCTTCAGTATCGCACAGAGTTGTATGAGTTTGGGGAGAACTCGGGCAGGGTCCTTGCCAAAAGACTCCGTCAGCGAAGTATACAGAGCCAGGTTGTAAAAATACAAGGTGAACACGGAATAATACGTGATACCCAGGAGGAGGTCAACTAAGTGTTTTTGGATTTTTATTCTTCTCTATATAGAGAAGATATCTCCAGGTCAAATATAGAGAGGGCTGTGGAAGATTTTCGAGCAGATATTGACACTTTGCCAGGGCCGGTTTTGGTTCTCAGTCCGGTCCTGTCTGGAATAAAGGGCTGTGGACCATTGATGAGAGACATGGGACCATTATGGGCCTTCTCAACTGATCTGCAGCCTTGAACATTGTAAAAACATCCCCACCATCAGTCTCTCAGTGTAAGACAATCCAGAATAGCTTATGTGTCTCCAGACTCCATCCAATGGTTTCTACAACATTTCTGTACAGTTCTTTACCATGATAGGAAACGTACAGGTGAATTCCATGCCTGAGGATGTGTCTTCTGCTCACCATCTTTAACCCATTCCTTGCCTCTCAGTTGTCATGCCTACATTGTATGGTGCTACCGTCGGCACCTGGTCCCATTTCTGCCCTGTGCTGTACTCTATATTACTCTACCACTACAGTTGCCTTGTAGTGCCAATAGCAATGGGGCTTTTTGAAGAGCAGGGAAACTAGCTCTGGCTTCTTCTGCCCTATCACCCTATGTTTGTTTGATGCTGTCTATTTATCTAACTCTTTTTCTGTGTCCCACCTTCTCAATACAATCGGCATGTATGCCAGGCAGACATTGTGCGGTGGGTGAGTTTGTTCTAAAACTCAAGAATCATAGCCTCCTTTTCTGTTCACAATAACCAGCTCTATGGAGTACATCCATGCCTGGCATTCTCTCTTCCCCATCATATACAAAACCCTTGTTTGGAACCCTCCTACCAAACTACACCCTCTTTATCATCAATGGTATGCGTGAAATATCTTTTGAAGCAAGGAGCATTGAGAAAGCTTTAGCACTACATTGTCCAATTTATAAAATGAAGAAAGATATATCAAAATGTACCTGGACCCATTCATCTATTCTAAATTGAGACTTCAGAGTGGAATTTACCAACGCTTTTTCCACAGTCTCTAGCTTTATATAATGTCAAGGCCTCGCCTCTATTCTCTGTTTTGTTAATTAAACGATCAGCTATTAACCATACATTGTTGGTGCACCGATAGATATGTGGCTCACAAATGGCCAAGAAAATTCAGACCATTGATTGCCATCCTTACTTGAAAGTAAATAGATGAATGGAACCAATGCCCAATAAAATACAGGCACAACTGAGATGGTCCTCCTTGTGTTAAAATGAAGAGTAGAATTGCAGGAGTAAGCACTCCTGTCAAAAGTTGAAAAACATTCTACTTTAGGACAAAAAGAGAATCATGGTATGCTGCCACACAAAGACATTCCAAAAAATGAAGACTGAAGTTATGAAGTTATGTTTTTCCAAATATTCAGACATGCATTCAAGCACTAATTAAAATAGAAGAAACGAGCAATATAGTGACCTCTAGCCTAGAGACTTGAACAGCTGTGTCATGGATGTGCTGTTCCACCCAAGCCTTGTCTGTCAATCCAGCCTGCATATGGTCAGATCTAAATTTGACTCCTTTTTGTTAGCCAGAGGACTGCTGGGGCAGTCTGAAAAGTGATCCTAACTTGGCCCTGAGAGAGGCGGCATTAGGAAGTGACAGTGCCTCACACCATGTAGATGCACACAGGGGGGCACTTTTTGTGCCACCCTGTGTGCAACTACATGGTGTGAGGCACTTGGGGACGCTGTAGGGCCCTCTTTGTATGCTCACCGCCACACTTTTCATTGTGTCGCACTGTCATAAAAAGTGTGCCGGTGAGGAAACTTGTAATATGCTTGGCAGGGCCACTATATATCGTGCCTCAGTACCGCTGTGCCACCACCAGGGATTCCTGATCTCTGGTGGTTGTGATAGTCCCAGGGCGGCCCGACTATTTGCCACAATAAGGCAGTCGGAAGACCGCCATTGCTGTGCCCCCGTCCAGACTCGTAATAACCGCCTTAGACAATAAGCCTGTTTAACTTTCGAACTTGTGGCTAAAGACAAAGCTAAAGACCTGCCAATTCTTTACCAAATTATATACACTATCTACTAGACTATTAAATTCCAAGTGGCATTAAGACATATGTTTATTTGTCATTCTGATAGCAGTTAAAAGGGGTATCACACCCTTGAAGGCCACCCCTTTCCTTTAGGTAACTCCTGCATGATTCTAATCACACTTTAGTCCATGTAAAAAAGGAACTCAATCAATCAATAATTATATATTTTGGAAAATTAGATTTCTATAAACCGCACAATAAAAAGACATGTGAACATACACACATCTATAAAGATAATTAAACAAGACACAGTGATAGATAATTGTAAACACCCTCATATTAAAGTTCAATTGCAGTTTTGGTACTCTGATACAGTACCATTCTTCTTTGTCTGGTATCAAAGTTTACTAGGAAAGATTCCAGCGTTGTTTATCACAATTCCACCCCCCCCCCCCCCAAAAAAGGAAGACGGAGCACTTTTCATCATAATTGTGTCCACAGAGAGAGCAGAAATAGTTATTATATATGTTTGATGTTATTTCTAGCTTTTGTAATAGTAATATTCCTTGGCAAAATCTAATATATAATTATCGCTTGGGAACTACTGTCATATTATCCAGATGTACTTCTGCCATAGTATATATTACATTGCGCGTAACTGGGGTCAAAAACCCACCTGATAGTTTGTAATTACATTTTTCCAGAAAGCAGTACTCACAAAAATATTGTTTTAATGAACTGGGTGCCAGCTTTAGTGATACAAGTTAGATCTCAACCACATCATCACATTAAGGCCAAAAAAGATAGGATGGACAGAGGTGGGATAATCCACATTCCTCACATCCAGTTCTAACCAGAACACATTCATTGCGATGGATTTTGGCAAGCAACAAATTCTTCTCAAGACATCATTGCGTGGGGTTTGTAAAGAGTTGAATGTTGCAGAGCCCCATGGGTCAGCCCAATAGAATGCACCAGATTCTATTTTAGTTCTCTATGTTTCCAGAAGGGTTGTCAAATGCCCACTCCTCCGGTTTTCTCTGAGCAAATAGAAAACATGGGTGGTTTTGGATAGGAAACTGGAACTGTTACAAGCTTTGTGTCCCGTGAACCCTGACAGCTAAATCTGAGACCCAAATATCCTAAAATATCAACAGTTTGTAGCTTAATATTATTTATATGAATTGACTTATTGGGTATTTGTTTACTGCCAACAGTCAACTTACCATTTGTTAACATTCAAAGCCAAACATTTATGACTACAAAAGTGTTTAAAAGCAGATAAAAGATCATTTTTAGTCCTTAAGAGGACCGTGTTGTTAGCATAAAATAAACAAGGAACTAGGGGGAATATTAGCAAGGGCCAATTCGGCGCTTTAGCGGCACTTTTTGCCGCTAAAGCAGCGATATTTTTATCGCCCTATCAGCAACCTGTCGCTAACAGCAGTTAGCGACAGCTTTTAGGCGATAGCAGCAATATTTATCGCTAATGACATGCAGAGCGGGTGTACCCAAACTGTTAGCGACTGAAAGCAGTTGCTAACACAGCTATCGCTTATTAACAAGACAGGCGAAGCGATAAAAAAAATCGCGCTAAGCGCGATTATTGCTATAATCTAACGCCTGCTAAAAACATGACTTACCTGTTTATCCAATGGGAGGTGGATTGTCAGTTTAAGTCTCCATTGGCGTTAATGCGTGTATATCACTGGATTTCCAGCGATATTCACGCATTTCACCGCTATCGATGGATATTTTAGCACAATTCGAAAAAACTTTGCTAATAGCATATTTTCTCTGCTAACATATCCAGCAATAGGCAGCGATAAAAAAAATGGGCTAAGTGCATTTTGAGATAAATATAGCTATTCCTTGCTAATATGCCCCCAAAATCCCATTCTCGAATGGACCATCACATGCTTGATCTCTGAATCATGAATCCAAATCATTAATACATTGTTAAAAGATGAGGGGCTAGTAGACATCTGTCTCTGAATTCTCTATGAACTTTAAAGTGCCAAGTTGGTCCAAATTCATTACCAATATGTTCAGAAGATGTATTAGAGCAATGAAATAGAAATATGCCATCGATTAAACCCAACTAATGTTAGTAAAAATAAGAACATATCTAAGAAGAGCTCTGTCAATACTAGCAAAAGCAGTCCTGCGGTCAAGGAAGGCTACAAAAAGCATTTATTGCCTCCGGGCAACATACTCAGACAGAAAGGTGAAAAGCATGTGCTCTTGTTGCCTGTACAACTGTACAACTTGGAACCCAACTTGGCAGCGTGTTGTCACCATGGCAGAGTTAGTAGACTGAATCTCGCCTTGGGAGTCTGGATCTCACTTGTTAGATGATGAATCAAGATTTTCCATAGAAATTGCAAATTCTTTCCCAAAAATAGAAATTGGATAGTAATTTAATGGAGACATCCTATGCTACCTTTCAAAAAATGAGTACGATTTTAGCAGATTTTAAGACGGTAGAACTGCTCCTGTAATTTATACGTCATTAAACAAAAGACAAAACGACATAGTTCTATGTCAGTTTTGAAGTGTTCCCCCTCCCCTTATTTTCGTTACTTAGTCACTCTTCCTTCTTCAAGATACCAAGGACAAGGGTTTGGGAATGGGACTAGCAATCATCTTACTATCGACGATGCGCTAAACAGAGCAGCGTGCTCCTTCAGTCCGATATTAAGTGAGCAATTGGAAACCCACCCACCTCTTTTACATGTTACTCAATCATTCCCCTGGTGGAGAGCAAGAGGCTTTTCATTTTTACTGGCTATCCGATTGGTAAGGGTTTTCAATTGAAGGGTTACATATTCCAATTTTTGGTTTAGAAGTAGATTCTTTTAGGAAGTCCAGCATTGGATTAGATTTGTGAATGAATTGATTAATGTACACTTTACTGCTAATCTACTTTTCGTTTCACAGCATTCAGAATCAAACCAGCTTGATTTCCTTGTCCACAAATATTTATGTATTGCTTTAGAAAATGTTATACTTAATTCATGGAGCGTCCTTACAGATAGCTCACTAGCTTTACTCTTCCTCAGAATAAATCTTTCAATTGTCAAAAAAAGGAAAGGATCTTAGTAAAAGAATGGAAGTTTAATGGACAAAGTGACATCATCCCCATCATAACCTATCTGCAAGTACTTACATTGCCATAAACACCAATAGTTGTATTGTTCCTCTTCTCGTTTCATTTATAGTTTTCATTGTTGACATAGGTAGTTGAAAATGAAGATTATTTCATTAGTATAGAAGGACCACCAATGCTAACCCTTAAACTTTTAGTGCAACAATTAGGCGCAGGTGGAAGTTTCCGCCTGGTGGTGCCATTTAAGTGATAATTGAACATGGTCCTTAAACATTTGCCTTGTTAGGTACTAAGGCTTTCTGTTGTGATCCTTAATGTTCCTCTTTTCAGATTTCATGCCCACACACTTGTACAGAGGACTAACTTGTGTCTTCTTCTCTCTTCAACATATGAATCAGGTATTCAGCATGCTCTTGCTTGGGTTACTGATTCTCGTGGGACTGGCAAGAGGTGGACCATGGTTCCCAAATGTGGTTCTTGCTTATAGCAAGTGTCATGCCTCAAGCCCCTTCCCCGTGCGCTGTCCCTTTAAATGGTGCACTACTTAAGATTCCTTGACCCAGGGAGCGACGCTTCACGTTCTTGCGTCTAGCTCCGTCGGGTCCGTTTGTTGCCTGACTTCCTGTGCCTGACTTCCGTTCCTGTGTACTAGTGTGCTATTTGTTTGTGAGAGTCCGCGGCTCTGTGGGTTCATACCGAGCCTCCGTGGTCTCTCTCTCTGTTTGTGAGCAAGCGCCTTGCCTCTGCGCTTGTTCCTTGTGACACGAACCGTGTCACTTTCCGTTGCTTTATTTCCTCCCCATTCTTTTGGTGTCCCGCCCGGCGGCCGGGTTTTACTCCGCCATCCGGCGGGATTCCTCTTCTTTCTGTAAGCCCTCCTTGTTGCTAGCTTGTCAGCCGGGCTTGTTCTCCGCTGACGGGCCGGGCTAGCTTTCTCCTTTCTTTTTACCCACACCGGGGTGCTCCGCTGGTCAGCCGGGTTTCCTCTCTGCTGGCGGCCGGGTTTTCCTCGGTGCATTAGTATTAGTCAGTTAGGGTTCTCCTTTTCATTATTTTTCCTATGCCCTGCCCGTCCCTACTCCCGGCATTCCTTGGGGTACTTACACTTGTGGAGTATCACGTATTTGGACTTGGTATCTTGCGTGGACCAGTGTGGATCGGGCTACAGCTGCACGTCCCAGAATCACGGTAACAGCGCATTATTGCGCTGCACATATGTATTAGTATCAAAAGACTGTGTTGTAGTGTGTAAATTCCAGTTTTGTTTATTGTAGATGTTTCTCCAGCTAATACGAATATTGGCAACAGAGTTATTGAATCCTCTCAAACCTTTGGGGTGTGCTTCTTGGATGTTAAGACAGAAATCAGAGTGAGCAGTATAATTTTAGTAGCTTGTATTACCAGCAACATAGAGACACTAGACTTATGTATATTTTGCCTCCTTCA
Source organism: Lissotriton helveticus (assembly GCF_964261635.1). Classification (NCBI taxonomy): domain Eukaryota; kingdom Metazoa; phylum Chordata; class Amphibia; order Caudata; family Salamandridae; genus Lissotriton; species Lissotriton helveticus. The sequence goes on from NC_136064.1 coordinate 70,630,308, forward strand.
CTGCAGCTCCAGATAAATCCCTTATCAGAGGTTCTTCCATTCAGGGACATTAACACACATCAATCTAGGTATGAAAGGATATTAAGTATAATTGTGAATGTGATTGTCCTATTCAGTCTCAAGAATATCACTCCTTTGCATTGCAGTCTACCTTGTTGCCAAGCCCCCAAGAAGGCTGAAACATCCAGTCTGAAGACCATCATCACACAATTGTTACCCCCACCTTTCATTGTTTTGTCTCCCTGTTTTCCCCTGTTCCGCCTCTTGTGCTCTAGTGTTCGATAGAGTGGGAAGGCTGCAGGGGAAGGCTGTGGATTATACTTCGGATTCCTGACGCTCCTGCGGAAACGACTTGTATCCTTTACAGAACGTGAAGCCCAAGGGGTGTGTTCTGCCTAAGCGTCATGGATCTCGAAGCGGTCACACTGGCTGATGTGGCAGGTATGTTGGGGAATCTACAGGTAGAGACTCAGACATTGATGGCCAGAATGGACACCCTGCAAAGACAGCATACTCCTGGCGCTACAGGAGGTGGGTCATCGGTTGTGCAGGTGACCACTCCGCCTTCAATACCTCTGGCACCCCCTGAGCATTTTGCAGGGGAAACAGCGCGATGCGCGGCTTTCCTCAGTCAATGCCAACTACACTTCTCCTGTAAGGCTCCATGTTTTCCCTCTGACCAGGCTAAGGTAGCCTTTGTAATTTCTTACCTCAGTGGTTCTGCAGCAGATTGGGCTATACCCTTAGTAGACAGAGATGACCCCCTGTTACATAATTATGCAGCTTTTCGACGACAATTCCGTAAACTCTTTGATCGACACATGTATACACATTCTGCCGATACGGAATTATTAGAACTAAAACAGGGTACTCAGGATCTAGTAGCCTATATTACTAAGTTCCGCCGGTTGGTGATTGAGTCCAATTGGCCGGAGGAAAAACGCAGTACCATGTTCTACCGGGGTTTGCGGGAGGAACTGAAAGATGCCTTGTCTCAGATAGTTGATCTTCCTACCTCCTGTACCGCTCTCATTGACTTGGTAGTAAAGATTGACCATCGGTTGCATGAAAGGAAGAAAGAGAAAGGGAAGCCTGAGTATCGGTATGTGGCCCTGAAGGAGAAAAAGAGTGCCCCAGAAAAAGCCGCTGATGACAGCGAACCCATGCAGATAGGCATAGTCCGAGGACCTCTGACTTCCGAGGAAAGACAGAGGAGAAGAACGCTTCGGCTCTGTTTATATTGTGGGAAAGCGGGACATTTTCTAAGAGAATGCCCAGTTAAACCCGCTCAGTCCAAGGTGTCGGGAAACTAGTCAGCCTGGGTTCTTGTGAGACGAGGAACTCAGGTAGGTCCGGATTAACAGTCTCTTCTTCCGATTATACCTACACTCCTACTAATCATTTATACATATCAGCATACCTAACACAAGGCACTCTTGGTTTACACGTTTTGATAATGGTGGATTCTGGGGCTTCTGGAAACTACATGGACATGGAATGGGCTAGGGAGAACATGATAACCAGCACTGAAAAGGAGATTGCCAGTAATGTCACCACCATCGATGGCAGCCCCATTCTTTCTGGTCCAGTTACACATCACACCAACCCAATGCACATGGTTATAACACCTGATCACCATGAAGACTTAATGTTTGATTTAATTAGTTCCCCACAATTCCCGGTGCTCCTGGGTATTCCATGGTTAAGAACGCAAAACCCAGACATCAATTGGGAGACATCCACTATATCCTTTCCTCCTGTGGCTCCAGTGCCCATGGTAGGGGCTACTAAAGGAGAGACACACGCAGCCATGGAGAGTCCTGAGGCATGTCCTGTTCTCCCACCCTGCTACCAAGATCTGCAGGAGGTCTTTGATGTACGGGAAGCAGAGGTTCTTCCACCACACCGAGTCTACGACTGCCGTATTGATCTCGAGGCAGGAGCCAGAATACCCTGTAGCAGAGTGTATGTACTCACTGAAAAAGAGAATGTATACTTACGTGACTATCTCGACTCCATGCTCGACAAGGGATTCATCAGACCCTCGCGATCCCCAGCCTCTTCTTCGTTGTTCTTCATTCCTAAACGGGAAGGGGGCCTGCGATGTTGTATCGACTACAGGAAGCTCAATGAAGTGACAATCAAGAACCGTTATCCTCTTCCTCTTATAGCCTCCCTCCTTGACAGAATCCGCAATGCCCAGTACTTCACTAAGTTGGACTTGCGGGGCGCTTATCATCTGGTACGAGTCAAGGAGGGAGACGAGTGGAAGACGGCGTTCTGCACCAAATACGGTCTCTTCGAGTACCTTGTAATGCCCTTTGGGCTATGTAATGCCCCACCGGCATTTCAATTCTTCATAAATGAAGTTCTGAAAGACATTCTTGATGAGTATGTAATTGCCTACATTGATGATTTGCTGATATTTTCCGCTACTTTGGCGATACACCAACAGCATGTACGCAACGTGTTGGAACGTTTACTAGACAATCGCTTATACTGTAAGTTGGAAAAATGTACTTTTCATACTCAGGAGGTCCCCTTTTTGGGATATATTGTTTCCCCTAGGGGCCTTCGTATGGATCCCTCCAAGGTGGAGGCTGTTCTGGCATGGCCGGCTCCGCGTACAATCAAGGAAATCCAAAGTTTTGTAGGGCTGGCCAATTTCTATAGGAGGTTCATCCGCAATTTCTCAGACTTAGTGTCACCTATTGCATCATTGTTGAAAAAGGCGGTTCCTTTTGTGTGGTCCTGTGAGGCAGAGCGATCGTTCCAGTTGCTAAAGGAAGCTTTCACCAGTGCCCCGGTGCTACATCATCCTGACCCCGCTCTGCCCTTTGTGGTGGAGGTAGACGCTTCTCAAGTGGCAGTGGGAGGTGTTCTGTCTCAGGTAGATGCCGTGTCCGGTGAGTGTCATCTGGTGGCCTATTATTCCCACAAACTCTCCCCGGCTGAATACAATTATGCGGTAGGGGATAAGGAACTCCTAGCAATTAAGAAGGCATTTGAAGAATGGCGGCAGTATCTCCTAGGTGCCAGACATCCCGCAGTGGTATATACTGACCATCGCAACCTCCAATATCTCAAGTCGGCAAAGGCACTTTCCATGAGACAGCTGCGTTGGTCTCAGTTCTTTAGTGAGTTCGATTTCACTGTCCAGTACAGACCTGGCAAACGTAACGGGAAGGCAGATGCTCTATCACGTTTGGGATTCGAGACCCCTACAGATCCCATTGAACCTACTCACATCATCCCCAGAACGAGTATTGTAGGAGGCACACAGACAGAGGATGAATTTCTGGCACATGTGAGGTGTAGTCAAGCGTCAGCATACATGCAGACTATAGTGGGTTCACAGGACACGTCTAGGAAGGGAAACCTTGTGTGTGTACAAGGGGGAGTGGTTTTACCGACGAGGGAATTACAGGAACAAGTCATGCAGTGGTATCATACACATCCAGTGGCTGGTCATCCAGGAATAAAGAAAACCATTAACACTGTGCGTGAACGTTTCTGGTGGCCTAATATGTTAGCAGACATAGAACGCTTTGTTAAGACATGCTATGTGTGTGCACAAACCAAGGTTTCTCGCCTCAACCCTGTGGGCCTTCTTATGCCATTACCTTCCCCTCCCGGTCCCTGGCATACGGTGTCCCTTGATTTTATAGTGGAACTACCGCTCACTAAAGCAAAGAACAATACGTTGCTGGTGGTGGTGGATATGTTCACCAAGATGGCCCATTTTGTACCATTACAGCGTTTACCCACAGCAGTTGAGTTAGCCTCCATATACATGCAACACATAGTGCGACTTCATGGTTTCCCTTCTGCCTTGGTCTCCGACAGAGGAGCCCAATTTGTGTCAAGGTTCTGGAGGAGTTTGTGTTCTTTGCTCCAGATAGACGTCCGTCTGTCCTCAAGTCATCACCCACAGTCAGATGGGCAGACGGAGAGAGTCAATCAGTGTTTTGAGCAATACATAAGGAATCAGGTGTTGCAGTCTCCAGTGGACTGGGATGAGTTGGTTTGGGTAGCAGAAATCTCATATAACAACAGCACACACTCCTCTATCAAAGTTTCTCCATTCTTTTGCTTGTATGGTTATCACCCTAAGTAGCTGCCCTCAGGTTGTTCCACAGATTGTCCAACCCCTGCTGCTGCAGACAGAGTAGAGATGTTACTCGAGATACATAAGAAGGCATTAGAGAGTCTTGAGATGGCTAAGGTGAGATACACAGAAGGGGCAAATCTACACAGAAGATTGGAACCCATATACACATCAGGGGACGATGTTTGGCTCTCCACTAAATACATTGCTCTTGGGGGTCCACGCAAGTTCAATCCCAAATACATAGGTCCCTATAAGGTGGAAAAGATAATCAATCCTGTTGCCATAAGATTACAACTTCCACCTTCATTCAAGATTCATCCGGTATTCCATGTTTCCCTACTAAAACCGGTTGAACCAGGGACTAAATTGCCGGTGAAACCTACTCCGTTAACTCTGCAGGACTCGGATGAATATGAGGTTGAGACTATCCTTGATTCCCGTAGAGTGAGGGGTACGGTCCAGTATTTAGTTCATTGGAAGGGATACGGTGTGGAAGAGCGCACATGGGAACCCTTTTCTAATATCCATGCACCTCGACTGTTAAGGGCGTTTCATCAAAGATATCCTGACAAGCCCAAACCGGTTGGGGGTTGTTGTGGGGGGAGTGTACTGTCATGCCTCAAGCCCCTTCCCCGTGCGCTGTCCCTTTAAATGGTGCACTACTTAAGATTCCTTGACCCAGGGAGCGACGCTTCACGTTCTTGCGTCTAGCTCCGTCGGGTCCGTTTGTTGCCTGACTTCCTGTGCCTGACTTCCGTTCCTGTGTACTAGTGTGCTATTTGTTCGTGAGAGTCCGCGGCTCTGTGGGTTCATACCGAGCCTCTGTGGTCTCTCTCTCTGTTTGTGAGCAAGCGCCTTGCCTCTGCGCTTGTTCCTTGTGACACGAACCGTGTCACTTTCCGTTGCTTTATTTCCTCCCCATTCTTTTGGTGTCCCGCCCGGCGGCCGGGTTTTACTCCGCCATCCGGCGGGATTCCTCTTCTTTCTGTAAGCCCTCCTTGTTGCTCCGCTTGTCAGCCGGGCTTGTTCTCCGCTGACGGGCCGGGCTAGCTTTCTCCTTTCTTTTTACCCACACCGGGGTGCTCCGCTGGTCAGCCGGGTTTCCTCTCCGCTGGCGGCCGGTTTTCCTCGGTGCATTAGTATTAGTCAGTTAGGGTTCTCCTTTTCATTATTTTTCCTATGCCCTGCCCGTGCCTACTCCCGGCATTCCTTGGGGTACTTACACTTGTGGAGTATCACGTATTTGGACTTGGTATCTTGCGTGGACCAGTGTGGATCGGGCTACAGCTGCACGTCCCAGAATCACGGTAACAGCGCATTATTGCGCTGCACATATGTATTAGTATCAAAAGACTGTGTTGTAGTGTGTAAATTCCTGTTTTGTTTATTGTAGATGTTTCTCCAGCTAATACGAATATTGGCAACAGAGTTATTGAATCCTCTCAAACCTTTGGGGTGTGCTTCTTGGATGTTAAGACAGAAATCAGAGTGAGCAGTATAATTTTAGTAGCTTGTATTACCAGCAACATAGAGACACTAGACTTATGTATATTTTGCCTCCTTCACTGCAGCTCCAGATAAATCCCTTATCAGAGGTTCTTCCATTCAGGGACATTAACACACATCAATCTAGGTATGAAAGGATATTAAGTATAATTGTGAATGTGATTGTCCTATTCAGTCTCAAGAATATCACTCCTTTGCATTGCAGTCTACCTTGTTGCCAAGCCCCCAAGAAGGCTGAAACATCCAGTCTGAAGACCATCATCACACAATTGTTACCCCCACCTTTCCTTGTTTTGTCTCCCTGTTTTCCCCTGTTCCGCCTCTTGTGCTCTAGTGTTCGATAGAGTCGGAAGGCTGCAGGGGAAGGCTGTGGATTATACTTCGGATTCCTGACGCTCCTGCGGAAACGACTTGTATCCTTTACAGCAAGTTGATTTTCTTCTCTGAAGCCATTGCCGGTTGAACAGGCTATCATGACAATTTAATAGACCAAGAGTATGCAGCTCCTCAAATTAGACCAAGAAAAAGGGGGGATATTAAGGTATTGCCCTATTGTTGAGGCAGGTCAATGGAGTCTGATACATTAAAAGCAAGAGCCCTCACCCACCCAATTGGGTGGCATGCTTCATCATAGGGCATCTCCTCGTTGGGCCGTTGCTGCAGTGCCCAATGGGCATCTCAAGGAAGCTCTTTGGCGGAGGTCTTCTGAATGTTATCAGCAATGATGAGCTTGAAGAGGGAATGCCAAAGGTGTAGATTGATGTGTTAAGTAAAAGGAATAAAATGACTGAGACAACAGGGCAATACCTTAGGTTCTCCATTTTACTTGGTCTAATTCTAGAAAGTGTATACTCTTGGTTTATTGATTTACCTTTAGGAGCTTATATGATGGACCTTGGTGTGCTCCTAGTCCCTCTTTTTAGGTTGCATCATTGCAATTAGTCCATTTTCCAAAGAGGCAACTAGGCTAATCCTTCATCCAGCCAACCTCTCCTTTCCTCATTCAAACTGATATTTAGAGTCATAAACATGTATCTCATTTGTCTAAATAAAAATAGATGGGATAACAATGGTAAGAGTATTTAGACTTTTAGGGCCATATGTATGAAGCTAAATCGCAGTCGCAAACGCTGAAATTCGCATGTATGTAGGAAAATATTGTGCTAAAGAAGGAATCGCTAAAAATGCGATTCCTAAAATTGCGAGATTGTCAAATTTTTTGATTTTTCTGCGCTTACTTATTTTTGCGAATTCGCATTGAGCGAAAATCGCAAACGGGAAATCGCAAAAAAAATCGCAATGAAATGTATGAAACAATCCAAAACAGCGATTTTCGGAAATTCGCTAAATACAGAATCGCTATTACCACCAAGTGGGAGCAGGTGGTAACCAGGTGCAAACTATATAAGGAGTACCAGAATGCAACAGGCCCTTTCCAACAATGGCGGGGATTTACTTGATAGCCAGGAGAGGAGACGCAGAAGAGGAGACGCCAGGAGAGGATATTCCGTGCGCGCATCACCATCTACCAGCGCACTGAGGAGGACATCTACACCCACTACAGACTGGAGGAAGACAGTATACTAGATTTAATTGAAGAACTCAGACCCTATCTTGAACACCCCACACGCAGGACACAAGCCATCCCCACTCACATCCAGGTCCTGTGTTCACTACACCTGCTGGCCTCAGGTAGTTTTCAGGGTGTGATAGCCTCAGTAGGAGGGGTGTCACAAAGTGCCCTTTCGCACTTTTTCCATGCGTTCCTCGATGCCATGGCACAGAGGATGCAACACCACATCTACTTCCCCAGCACCCCACAGGAACTAGCCCAGACCAAGCAGGACTTTTACTAAATTGCCCAATCCCCCCACATCATAGGATGTATAGATGGGACACATGTTGAAATATCCCCCCCCCCCTCAAACAATGAGTACGTATTCAGGAACTGAAAATGCTACCATTCACTAAACATACAGGTGGTGTGTGATGCCAAAAACATCATCACTGACATAGTAGCAAAGTATCCAGGCAGCACACATGACGCTTTCATCTTCCGTCACAGTGGGCTATACCGTAGACTCTCAAGAGGTGATTTTGGCGAGGGATACCTACTAAGTAAATGCATTTAAACATAGGTCACATTTGTACTGACTACCCTGTGCAGTTCAGTGACTAACCATTCACATTTCAACCCACAGGTGACAGTGCTTATGCAGTCCGGGATTTCATCATGACACCCTACCTGAATCCTGCTAATGCTGGGGAGCGGCGATATAACCGAGCACACATTTCTACAAAAGGCACCATTGAACGCACATTTGGGATACTGAAGAGCAGATTCCGATGCATACATAAAAGTGGAGGTGCACTCCAATACAGCCCACAAACATGTTGCAAGATAGTGGTAGCATGTGCCATGCTGCACAACATCGCCACCAAGAAAGGCACACCAGTGGAGCTGAGTGAATCTGAATCATCTGACGTGGAGGGGCCTAGACCTGGACGCATGGCAGCTGGTGTAGCTGGTGCTGCAGCTGGGCACCAGAGGCGTGATGAGATTACGTGCAACTACTTCTAGGTAAGAAATAATGACACAATGACCAATCTAATGTGTGTGACTGTTTTAATTGCTTAATTGCAGGAGAAACAATGCTACACGTCCTTCATGCCAACTAGTCACACTCCTATTATCATGCACATGGTTTTCTCACAGTGCTACAATTAAACAGGAGTGATTGCAAAGTCAAGTCTGTAGTTGACCTCTCCCCATGCTATCATAATGAACCCCCATATGCGGCGCAACCTAGCTAAGGCCCCTGGTGGTTGTTGCACCGCGTAATCCTAATTTTGCGTAGCAGGCCTATTGTTCCTGCCACTACGGCGCCTCTCCATGATGGGTGGTGGGGTGTTGCTGCTACGCACTGACTATGCGTCCTCTTCACTGGGAGTTAGTACTTTAGTACTCCAGGGCCTATAGTACGGAGTGCCTGCAGCTCGTCAAGAGCAGATGTTGCCTGCACAACTGCTGTAGTGATGTCCTGGATGCCATGGGCAAACTCCCGCTGCATTACAATGCTGCGCTTGGTCTGGATGTTAGTGGCAGAGGCCAAGCGGTTGATGGCCCGCGTATATCGGTTCATGAGCTCCAACTCTCGACGCCTAGCAGCACGTTCTGCGCGCAGCTCACCACAAAGCGCATGCATGGTACCCCTCAGTTCACCTTGTATTCCCCTGAGCCCTGCCCTCACCTCTCGTTGTAATGCCTTAATGTTTTTCGCTTGCAGGCGCTGCACCTGCAACATATTCAATTCCAGGCCGGCCAACAACGATCCATCACCCTGATCTCCAAAACTGCTGGTCATGCGATGTCTGCGCCTGGCTGTGCCTTGTGGGACTTGCTGTCTTGTGGACGGGACCCTTGCTGTGGCTGTGTGTCTTCAGAGTGCAAATTTCCATTAGTGTCTTCTGCCTCGTCCTCCATTGGTGGTAGTGGTCTAACTATGTTCCTCCTCTGTTTTTTTGCGAGGATTGACAGGGCTGTCCTCCCCATCTGTTTCTTGCTCCTACCCTGCGTCTCCAGGGTCTGGACATTCAGTCACTGTTCCACTGCTTGTAGGCTGTGTCGTAGTTGGTGCTGTGGACAGAACAGCACACATTTATTAACTGCACTCATTTGCAATGTGAAAATAAAATATTTCACAGTTTGGGATTATATTACTTTTTTATTTCCCTTTCCTGACCTGCACATGCAATATTTGACTAGCGTGGCTGATAAACACAACTTTGAATTTCATGTGACTACATCTCCCAAGATGCATTGCTGTGTCTGCCTGTGTACCTGCTCTGGCCTGAAATTTGTTTTCCCTGACCCTAGGTCGCTGCTGGGGGGTGTCTGGGGGGTCTTAGGGGTGTGATGGCATGCTTCTTACCTGGTCTAGATGCTGGTTGATCTGAGCTGTCTAGGTCAGCCACGCCCGTCACGCTTTCTGGTAGCACGGTACTCTCCACAAGTTCTTCCGGGGGTGAGCAGTCCGGCAGAGTTGAGGTCCCTCCACCGGTGTGCCGTGACTGCTCCAGCCTGGCAGCTAGCTTCTCTTTGGAGCGCTGGCGCAGGTCGTACCAGCGCTTTCGCAGTATATCCGGTACTCCGGTGTGTCACTCCCAGCGCGTTCATTTTTCCCTGTATGTCAGCCCAAATGCGCCTCTTCCGGGTCTCTGGCGCCTTCAGGGAATTCTTGCCAAACAGTAAATCATGATTTGGCACCATCTCTTGGATCAATGTCTCCAGTTCAGCCTCAGAGAATTTTAGTTTTCTTTTTCTGGCACATTCTCCCTCCTGCTGCTGCTGCTGCTGCTGCTGCTGCTGTGTTTCAGGCATGGACATGTTTCCACTTTCAGCCATGGTGATTCAGTAGCACTGTTCACTCTCCCTCTCTCCCTCACTGTGACTCTCACTCAGCAACTCTGGTGCAGCATGGGTAGGCAGTCACTTCCTGGTAGTGATGTCCTCAAGCTGCACCAGAGTTTCCGATTGGCTGATTTGTGAAATTCGCAAATTTGCGATTTTTTCCGTTAAGGAATCGCAAATGTGCAAATTTCTGGGTTTAAGAAATCGCTTTTTGGGGTCTCGCAGATAAATAGCGATTTTTACTGAATCGCTATTTATTTACGATTTTTTTCATACATACCAATTTGCGATTCTGAATCTACGATTCGGTAAAAATCGCTAATTCAGAATCGCAAATTCTTACCTTGATACATATGGCCCTTAGTGACTAATTCAAACCCAATTCACTAAATATGTCTAGCAAAATAAAGAACTTACAGCCTGATTCATCATTCTCCCGTTTTGCGAGCCCCTAATAGCGATTCATAAGGAATCGCTATTAAGGACTTGCAAAACGGGATTCATGTAGGAATTGCTAAATAAATAGCGATTCCTACACATTCCTTATTTGCGAGTAGCAAATTGCTAATCGCAAATAAGGAATAACTCCCCATTCATTCCTATGGGCCTCTGGCCCATAGGAATGAATGGGGAGTATTCCTTATTTGCGATTAGCAATTAGCTATTCGCAGATAAGATAACGATTTAAAGGGTGCCAGGGGTGTCCAAAGGACACCCTGTAGCACCCCTTAAATGCAAATTGAAACAGGTGTTGCGCACACACATGTCCAAAGGACATGCGTGTGTGCAACATACAACTTAGAAAAATTCTTTTAAAAGCATTTTTCTAACTTTTCGCTATTTACCACGAGGTTTGACCTCGCGATAAATAGCGGGCCGAAATTGCGAATTCGCAATTTTTAAATGGATGATGAATTGCATTTAAGGAATCTCAAATAGAGAATAGCGTCAATAGGGGATTGCGTTACGGTTTCGACCAGCCAGAACCACGTCGGAATGACCGTCCTGTTCACGCTCCGACTGTTGACATCGTAATTCGACTGTTGAATCATAACCTAACAATGTCAGTCGGAAAGCCTCCAACCGTGGTCGGAAAGCCTACGACCGCGGTCGAAAGCTTCCGACTAGCGGTCGGAGGCTTTCCAACTAACATTGTTATTGGCTTCATAATCTAAGGTTTTATTTTTGGTTTATTAAAAATGTAGATTCAATGTTAAAATTGATATCATTTGTTTTTAACTTTTGAAACAGTTACACAATGGGACCCCAAGCTCTTTGGTAATATGGAATGTTTAGTTATAAGAAAACTAGTGGACAATGAAAATGGTTTTTGAAGCTCCTTTGAATTGGTAAGAGTTACTTTAAGTTTTCAGATGTTATGTCATGTAGACTTGTGGGGAATATTTATGCCAGTGCGTACTTTAATTGTACAAGCCTAATCTTGCATAATCTCGATTATCGTGCCTGTGAAATTTCCTGTTTTCTATGTGCTTATGATGATCACTTGGAATTTCCTCAAGGGAGAGTTAGTTCGAGCAGACATGTCTTGCATCAAAGGATGGCAGCAACAGAAAGGTGTGCATGATAACTCATTCAATGATGAAGTGAGGGTGTTGAGTAAAAATCCTGATATTCATGCGTATGATCTCCTTTGCATGCAAAAAAAACATAGTTCATGTTAGACATATGCACACTATATAAATAAAAATAATATAACCTCACCATCACTATAAGTATGGTGCTATCTTACATAAGTTTGACCATGGAGATTGTCGCACATAAAATGACTGGTGCAATGGATCCCCAAATCCATGTTTATATTGATAGGGGATCTAGCAAGACAGGTGTTGTTGTTCATAGGTATGTTTGAGATTAATTGTGCAGTTATAGAAGGGTTGATTACAAAGTGGCCTCCATTTAGATTTTGACTGAGTGGCTAAGCTACCAAGGATTCATGGCTCATAGCCCCATTAAAGTGGCAGTTACCCTCACCATTTGCAAGTAAGAGCATGCAAGATTTTCTACTGTCAGAATCTCAGCCAATTCTAAGAGTGGTAACCCTGCATCCCCAGACCAGAGCCTATTCTTTTTACTCAGGTGTGCACACAACCTTCTCACGTCTGGATTATATATTAACCCTGGTGGGGGAATTAGGAGACATACACAAGGTAGAATACCTGGCGAGAGGCTTTTCAGACCACTCGTCGCTGTGGCTTACAGTGGGCACCCCGCCGCACCGCCCAACAGGGGAATGGAAACTTAGTCCATGGGAATTAAGAGACCAGCAGGTTGCCAAAGAAATGAGGGTGGACTCTGATCTTTACTTCGGTGAGAATGTGGGATCAGTAGATTCAGCTATTACACTGTGGGAGGCCTACAAGCCAGTATTGAGAGATAGAGCCCTAGCCCACAAGAAACAAAAGAAGGGAGAGCAGATTGCGGGGATTGAATCCAAACTATTGCAGGTGGAAACACAGGCCAGCACAAGTACTGACCCTTCATTGCTGTGTTGAATGCAACTCCTCAGACGGGAATGTTTTACGCTGGCAAGAGAGATGCGCAACATGTGGCACAAGCCATGCACCGAAGGTTATATGACGCGGGAGACAAAACGGGCCGTCTGCTTGCATGGCTCAGTAAGAAAGAGTTAGAAAGCAGGTGGGTGTCACAGATACGAACTGACACTGTCCAGACGCATGATACCCTTATAGCAATAGCTAATGCCTTTGCAGACAATTATGAACACTTTTACACACAACGGGCTAGATGTAGGTAATTCTGATTTACCTACTCATAAATACCGAATTTTACCGATTCGGTATTTAAGAGTAGGTAAATAGGAAGGAGGCAGATGTAGGTAATTTTAAATTCAGAATTACCGAATCTGTAACATTCGGTATTTACCGATTCTGTAAATACAGAATCGGTATTTCCCATTGATTCCTATGGGCTTTGAAGGCCCATAGGAATCCTGCAAGGGTGCAGGGGGTGTCACTTTGACACCCTCTAGCACCCCAAGTACAGGCTTGTGTGACATGTGGCACACAGACATGCCCTAAGGGCATGTCTGTGTGTCACATTGCACAGATGTGCATGCACACCTGAATTCGGTATTTTACCACACAATAGGATTGTGTGGTAAAATACCGACTCTTAAGGGCCTGTGGCACTGTAAACTGTGCCACCTACATTTGGAATTACAGAATCGGTATATTTACCGATTCGGTAATTTACCGAATCGGTAATTTTACCGAATCGGTAAATATACCGATTCTGTAATTTTCAGCCCCCTACATCTGAAAACCCCAATACCGGTCGGAAACGGCCGAAATCGGCCATTTCCGACCGGTATTAGGGCTCCTACATCTGGCCCAACGTGGCTTGGCAGGACCCGAACAGACACGAGCCTACTTCCAGTGCACGCAATTTCCAAAACTGACAGATAGTGACTCGCAGACATTAGATGTGAAAGCTACAACAGAGTAAAATGTGACAGCCATCGGCCAGCTGAAGATTGGCAAGGTCCCGGGCCCCAATGGGCTCACCCCAGAAATTTTCAAACAGAACGTTATACTTTTTTGCCCACATTTCCTCCAACTATACCTGGAGGTGCATGAGACGAGCAGTCTACCCAGAGATCAGAGGACAGCCACAATTGTGGTGATCCACAAGGAGGGCAGACCGCCGCAGAAGTGTAGCTGGTAAAGACCTATCTCTCTTATCAACATGGAAACTAAAATTCTGGCTAGGATACTGGCTAACAGACTCACTGGAGTAATATCGGGACTCATACATCGGGACCAGTCTGGCTTTATGCCTAAGCGGTCGATAGGGCTCAACCTTCGGAGGTTACACAATTGGTTAGAGGTGGCCACCACTAAAGAACAACCACATCTCATCCTGTCTTTAGATGCCGAAAAGGCTTTTGATACTGTCCATTGGCCATTTCTTATGCTAGTATTGGAAGAGTTTGGATTTGGCCCAATATTCAGACAGTGGATAGCCATTCTCTATGAACGGTGACTGGCCAGAGCCAGAGTTAACAGGATGGTGTCCAGGGAATTCCAGATCGGCAGGGGTAACCGTCAGCGATGTCCCCTGTCTCCTCTACTTTTTGCTTTGGTACTGGAACCTCTTGCATACGTTATTAGAGCGCACCCAGATATAACGGGATTTCGGGGCCCAGGAGAGGAGGGTTCAGACGAACGTATCTCATTGTATGCGGATGACATACTAATGTACGTCACAAAACCAGAGACATCAATCCCTGCAATAATGGATAGTTGCAAAACTCATAGAGCTCACGTGGCATACACAATTAATTCAGAGAAATCCTGTCTTTACCCGGTGGGCAGAGGTAGTAGGTATGATGTGTGCCAGAAGCAACTCCAACTGACCCCTGAAGGCATCAAATACCTGGGTAACTATGTAACAACAAATACGGCAGAAGCTCTAGACGAAACCTATACAGGGTACACAGGGAATTCTGAGCAGATGCTGACAGGTGGCGGACATTGCTGCTTACATTGCTGGACCGGGCTGCGCTCTATAAAATGATATTGCTCCCGAAGTTCTTATATGTCCTGCAAAACACGTACCAATGGATCCAGGACGAGGTGTTCACCAGAATAGAGGGCACACTGAGAACATTCCTCTGGGATGGGAAACCACTGAGGATAGCGCTGGCGACATTACAACAAAACCAATATAATGGTGGTTTCTCTCTGCCTGACCTGCAGGCCTATTATTGGGCAACCCACCTCATTGTGGTGAATGAATGGGTTCATGTAGACAGAGGCCACCCCACATATGCGCTTAAACATGCGCAATTCACTGACCACCCAAATACACATTATATAGATTAGTGGTAAGGGCTCCACATGTCTCCTAACAGCTACAAAGATCGTAATAGCAACATGGAAAAAAGGCGGAAAGGCAGATGAAATGGACGGGTAGAGTGACAAAGGAAACCCCACTGTGGGACTTAAAGAAATTGGGAAACTGAGAGGTTCCAGGAAATGGGACCTGCTGAGCATCTCCCAGCTGAAGGATGTACTGTGTCAAGGGAAACTGGTAAGATTCTCGTACCTCCAGACAGAGTATGCCGTGGCCAAATTCCAACATTACAAATACCTGCAGCTGACACACGCGTGGCAGGCACAACATATTGACATGAAAACCATTCCTGAATACGTGCCATTAGAGGGTCGCCTCCTGTGGGAGAGATAGGAGATAAAGCAGTCTCCTGGCCATACAGGACCATCATCAATAACAAGCCAGACTCCTTGCAGAAGTTGAAGACCAAATAGGAACTAGACGTGGGGGCAATAGAGGACCTGGACTGGGAAATGGCATTGATGCACCCTCTCGAGGTGGCCATCAAGTCACGATTAAGACTGATCCAACTCAAGTATCTACACAGGGCGTACTATGTTAGGGCACGTTCACATCGCATAGGGAGGGCGGAGGAGCCCAATTGCTTGCGCGACCGAGTACCGGAGGGCAACTTCTTCCACACTGTTTGGGTGTGTTCCCAGATTCAGAGGTATTGGGGGAATCTGTTAGAGGAACTAGGGGCCATTCTGGAGGGGACGATTCCTCTTAACCCGCAGTTAGTGCTACTGGGTGTCTCAACGGAGGCTGATCTCCCTAGGACAAAAATACTGCTACTCCAGCTAAAACTAGTTGTGGTGAAGCGTGACCTGGCCAAGACTTGGGGAGCAGTGACGGGCCCATCACTGAATGAATGGAGGAAAAATATGAACATGTACATGCTGGGTGAGAAAATAACTTATCAGGCACGGGGTTGTCCCAAAACATTTTGGAGACTATGGAAGCCTTGGCTTAAACACTATGGACTTACGATTACTGACTCCCAATGAGGTTTTGAGAAGGGGCGGGAAGAGGGAAGGGGGGGTGGGTGTGGGGGAGCCGAAGGGACTGGCCACAACCATCTTATTGTATACCACTGTACACAGAATTTGATGTTGAAGTATTCTTATTGATGCGTTTTGACATTCTTAATGAGTATCGTATCTGTATTGCAACTATGAAAATGCCAATAAACACATTTTTAAAAAATAAAAAAAGAGTGGAAACCCTGGACACTATGAACTGTCTTCCACTGTGTCCGGAGGTCATAACGATAGACGCCTTAACCTAAAGAGAAAGACAGTCATGCAAGGTATAGAGGAACTCAGAAGAGAAATCTTTCAATTTCCCAACATGCTGGGGGAAAACTCCTTGAACACATTGATTGTTTTAATAAAAATAACCTCCTTCTTTGTGGGCCTGATCCACAAAGGGCCTCCCAACTCATGGTGGAGGCCCCGCAACGTGGGGGAGTCTCTGCACTTGAAGTGGAATTTCCGCAATGAGAAATCTTATTGCAGAGATTCCGCCCTTAGTGCGAAGACGACCCTACGGCAGCAGGGTCGCCGCCACGAGTGCGGAGGTCCTTCGTGAGTCAGGCTGTGAGTGTTTTCTTTTGTAAGACTAACAGAAATGCTCAATGGAGCCAAAACAGTATGGTGCTCACATGTTATTTTCCTCTCCCTACAGTGGAGCAAAGAAATCAGTTACTCCACAGTAGACAGAGTTCCCCAGCAGGAAGGTAGGGATCTCTAAGCTGGGCAGGTGGTCCACCGCCAGGGTAGCAGGAACCGTATGCTCCCACTGACCTGGCAGGCTGGGGAATGATCGCCTAACTTTGACTGCCAGTGTTTTTTGTAGAGTTTAGAAATTAAAGAGGTGTGTGGCTTCATCTGCTTGATTCCATCCATTGTGATTGTAACCTAAAATCCCTCCTACAGAATTTGTAGCACACAAAGGAGCACTCATGGGTAGAGCTGGATGGAATGAGTTATTTTATAAAACTGATTCCCCCTGACAGGAAAAGATCAAAGTAGCAGCCAACATTTTTTTAACTTTGTTAGAACAAAGATATTAGTGTTTGTTACTTAAATTGATGAGCAGCAGGGAGTCATTTTCTTGATGTTACTCTTGGCACCCAGTAGCCTTAGTTCACTCTTGGCACTGTTCAGGCTGAGCCAGTTAGGTTCCAGCCAATTTTTGATTATCTTTGAAAAAAATGATTTAAATTGATTGTGTCAGTATATGGGCGACTTGTGATTGTAAAGTAAATCTTAGTGTTATCCGTGTAGGATTGGAATCCTATGCCAAGTTGGGGAGGAAGCTTATGCAGGTGTTGGAGATGAAGTCTAAAAAGAATGGACTGCAAAACAAAACACCGCTTGACAAAATTCCTTGGGCTGGGAGAGACATGAGACGTGGTCTAGTGCTTCTGTTATTGGCCCTTCATAAATGAGCTCCAGTCTGCCACATATAAGCGCATGGGAAAAATATTAATATTAGCGGCGCCTATTGCAATGTGATATTATTTATTATTTTCCTTTGTTGTAAGGCAAAGTAAAGGTGCCAGTGAGCTGTGTATAGCAACAGTAATAAAGGCAGACAGCATACCTTACAAACAAGCAAAACATACAATATCAAGTATTCAAACAAGAAACAGATCATCATTATTGTACTCAAATATATATATAATAGAGTACCAAAAAGAACTGACAGAAAAAGAAACGCCTGTGAAGCAAAAGGAATGAGTGAAAGGGGGGTTAGAGGGACCATTCTGTGAATGATATCACAATACACCTCAAAACTTCATCATCAAACAAAGCAACATTTGAGAATGTCTGTTGTTGCTGATTGTCAGTGGTGCAGAATGGAGTACAGAAAACTGTTTTTTCTCGATGCTGAAAGGCCCTTGAGTATGCACATGAGAAGCTCGACTGCTCCACAGAAGCCTACCACCTAGCTGAGGTCAAAATACTTCCCCCAATATGGCGCTGCCTACCCAGCATGCATAAAGGGGGAAACATGTCAGTAGGACAGCCTTTTCTTTTCTTTCTGCGCTGCAGTCGTTTTTTTCTCTCAGAAGCTGCACAGCGCTGCTCAGCGAGCATTGGTTTCTCTTTGGGATACGGGTGAGGAACGTCCTCTCTCCCTGTTTCCCCCTTCCCCCCCACCGGTGTTGGCCGCCGCTCTGTGTGGGTGCTGGCTGGCCCCTTCCCTTCCTTTCTCTTTCTTACTAGCTGTCTCTTCCTTTTCCTCTCTCTTCCTCTTTCGCATTTTCTCCTTTTCTCTCTCTTTCCCTTCATCTATTTCTCTTTTTCTTACCCTCTTTTTTTTGTTTTTTTCTCTGTCTCTGTTTGTCCTCTAAGTCTCTTGTTTTTTATCTTTTTCTTCACTCTTTCTCTAAATTTCCCTTCTATTTCTTTCAGCTCTCTCTCCTCTCCCCTTCTATTTGGCCTCTCTCCCTCTTTCTTTACTATTCTTCTTTAGCTCTGATATTTATACTCCCTCCTCCTTTATGACAAGCAGAGTTACTTCATTTCTTGCAAGAGAACATTACTTAAAACCCTTCTGTGGAAGCTGCGAGGGGAAAACATCAAATTTGAATTGAGCCGTGTTCCTTCCTCTCACCTCTGCCCTGAACAAAATACAAGGATGGAACCTTGGCTTTCCCTGAATAAAACATTGAAATAAATTTGAATAAACCAAGTTATGCAAGTTACTCCTGTTTCATTATGAATTCATTGGAGTCAAACGAGATGAACACATCCTTGAGCTCAGCTACTTCTTTTCAGAACAAATCAGCCTTTTCCAGGTGAAATGCTTCACCCGCCCTGTTTGGGATTCATGGGAACAATTCAGTTCAGAAATGGCAAGATGACCATATATATTGTTAGCATGAAACTCAGAATTTTCTTTTAACCCCTAAACAAAATATTTCCGTATTCTTCATGCAAGTGTCACTCATTTTACCTATCTCAGGTTGATGAAATGCTGAATCCTAGGATTCCCATCTTTGGTCAGAAACACGACTGACTGCAGATGTCAGGGAGTGACCTAGATATTGAGTGTGTGTGACTCACAAGACATGGGGGACTTTAGTGCTTAGCTGCTTGTGTATCTGCTTGCACTTTGCAGGTGCTCTCGGGTATCAGAAGCTCCTGTTAGGTCATAGAGATTTCCAAAATCTTGGTACCAGCAGGAGTCTCTATCTAGGGCTAAACCACGTTTTCTGGCGCAGTCACACTACACGCCGATTCAAAACCGCGTTCTTTGACGTCTTCCTGTGGGGTTATGCAGATATTAGACATCGCAAAGCACATAACACCCACACTCAGTTAGTGACCAGATACCCCTATTGCTGATTGTTCATGAAGATACTCCACACTCTGGGGGGATGCATTTATGAAGGGTTTTGCGTCACTCTTGTGCCACACAAGGGGGCGCAAAATCAAAGTGAGACATATCAAGGCCACCTTGCTTGCTCCTGTGTGGCTTGATAAATCTGGAGTATCCCAAGGCAGCGCAAATCACTGCCTTGAGTTACTCTGCCCCAGGGAGGTGTACCATGGGTGGAGTGTGGGTGTTCCCAGACATCCACCCATGGATTCAAGGGCATTCCCAGAATTACCAACACTTGAAACCTGGAAATGTGTTATAATGCTTCGCCTCCAAAGAGGAGGCGCAATGAGGAGAAAAAATCTGTAGTTCTATATATCTGTAGAGGAGAAAAATATATTTGCAGGTGAATCAGCGGAACATTCTTCGTCATCACAGTCTACAGGTGCTACAGACTTCTGTGGTACAGGAGAAGTTTTTAGGTTTTGCCTACAAACTGCTTTAACTATATGTTTGCAAAGTTCTATTGTCTCCAACACATTACATATACTAAGAGTGGGATTTGGGTGACCACCTTACATTATTGGATGGCTTTATTTGACCTAACTTCCATGCTCCTGATTTGATGGCATACCTCCCAATTCGTGTGTTTGTTCCATCGAAGATTAGTGCGGTATCACTGTGCTCTGACTGGATGACATCAGGCATTGCTTTAATTTTTCTGGGAGCAATTGTGTTATCCCCCCAACCCATTTGCTCCTCCCTACCTATCAATCGCTTGCCTCCCCAACCCCCCTGATTTATTCACACACTTTTTTGGTCTTTTTGCATCTGCTCTATTGTGAATGGCCATCTTAAAATGCTTTATGACAACTGCAAGATTGCCACCCACAATTGCCCCGTGCATACACGAGTGGTAGATACCTACAAATACGTTTTTTTAATTAAATAAATGCAATTGGTAGCAGCCATCTTTCAATAGTATTTATTAGGTACATCAAAATACATTCATAGATGGCCACCGTAGATGTACAGCGTCAACGATAATGATCTTTGCACAGCATTTATTCAAATATCTCAACTGCATTCAAAGTTACCTGCTGTGGATTTGTGTGCATCCATGGCGGCCAACTGTTATAACCTACTTGCTGGTTAATGCATCCTCCCTATTTTTGTTCTCTGCCTTGCTGCTCAGCCAATGGTAAGGTCATTGGAATGTTCAGAGTGTTTTCGCTTGGGGAAGAATCATTTGGAGTGGATGGGGCAGAGCGGCAAGGAGGCCGCTCCTGGTGGGGCATAATATGGATCTGACCATCTTCTTTAACCTGTGACTGAAGAAGTAACCCGAAGAATAAATCCCTAACCCTTATCTACATGACCTGTCTACGTAATATCTTTCATTGTAACACTGGCGACGGGCGTAAAAGACCCAAGCGTGAAGAAGAGTTTAATACAAGGCTACAAAAGATTTGAAGTGTCACTGGAAACAAAGAAGAATTTAAGAAGAAGACATGAGAATAAAGAATTTGATGACTTTAGATGTGAACCTGTATGGAAGAATTGCGCCTGGCAGCCACTCCAGTGTCTATTAGACCAGACAGTCCAGAGCCAGTGCAGTGTACAGCACAAGCAGTAAGCTGTTTTTATCCTCCTGACTTAAAAAAAAGTACCTGTGTATCTGGAAACACCCAGCTCCTGTGGTATCGGCAATAAATGGACTAGTGTTGGTGAAGAAATGGTCGGTGTGTGTCCAGAAAAAAGGCAATAGCGCAATAAAGATCTGACACATTGTGTTCTTGGCTGTGCAGTGTTTATGATGCCATGAAGATTTTTGGAGGTAAGCCATGTGAGTGCACAAAAGTGAATTACGCTGCCTTGGAGTCTAGTGGGGAATGGTAGCACAAGTATGCTCTCACGCTTGTTTGATGTGGGAGCAGAAATGTTACTACTGCTTTGAGTTGTCTCTGTGTGTGTTTAGAAATCCGTTCTTGTTGCCTGCAATCTACATGATGCCTGCATAGCTTTATTGTGCGGCTCCTGAGAAGTGGTTCACAACGTTAGGAAGAAATTTGAACTTGGAACTGTGCGCATGCACCTTACCTGTCTGCAGTACCACAGTTGTTTCCAGTGATGTCTTCGTTTGTTAATGCGTCTCCTGTACTGCCTGGGGATGCTCTGTAGCTAGGACATGCGGAGAGCCATCTGGCTCAGCGTTGGCTATGTGCGGCCATCTTAGGTGGTGTTCACGCTTCTGCACCAAGGATTTGCGGAGAGCTATCCGGCTCAACATTGGCTATGTGAGACAATCTTAGGTGGTGTTCACGCTTTGTCAGACCTATGCCTGGAATCCGTTTTACGGCTGTGGAAGTTTGACCAAGACGTCACATTTTGGAAAACCGCATTCTATGACGAATTGGCATCTTCATCACATCAAGTGGTTAATCAGTGAAGTAACTATTGATAACTACTGAATTTATGTTGCTTTGACTTCGAGTTGCGCTGTATTTTGATTGGGCTTTCCATGAAAGGCTTGGAGGTGTCTTCGGAGATCTGGTATGCTTTGTGGAGTTTCGGGTGAGAAGTCGCTCACCATGGACTTCTATTTACCATTCTTTAAATACTGCATACATTATGTGGGGATCAACATATTTCTCCAACATAGTCATCGACATCTCATAAACATCAGATGGTTCTCTGTCACCATTACCAACTGGAATCAAATCCAGGCTGTCATAAATGTTTCTCCCCTTCACACCTAAATTGTGGAGAAGTATGGCTTGCTTCCTGGTGGCAGAACATTTTTCTCCTCCAATCGCTACAATGTAAGAATCAAAGAGATTCCTCCAACATTTCCAGGGAAGAACGGGATCGACCATATCAGATAAAAATGCAGGAGTTTGGGACATACTGGTTGAAGTTACCATGGTAATATGTATACAGTTAAGTCAAGGTGATATTAAAAGTTCCCAAGTAACAGTCAATAATGATGCTTACAGTGGATGGAGTGGGGGGGGGTTTAAGTGATTATCCGGATCTTGTGAAGTGTGTGGCATAATGCTGGTTATTTTACGTGTGTCGTGTTGTAGTGACTAGTTCATGCATTTATTGCCTATTAATATTCGGATGTATGCCATGCTCGATTTGCTACAATGTTTGCCATGTTCTTTCTAAGTGTGTTGTTCTTTATGCTACGTGGGTTTTGTGGTACCCACTGTGAAGGGGTGAGAGATACCCTGTGTGTAGTTGTTTGCTTTGTGTGAGGTGTTTGAGACTGTATGTGTTGTGTGAGGTGTTTGAGACCATGCGTTGTGTGCTACTTTTTTCTGAGTTCCCCTTTGTTCGTGGGAATGTATTGAGTTTAGAGATACCCTGTGATTGTGTTGGGTTTAAGGATACCCTGTTATGGTGCGGCTTGAGTCATACCCTTTAGGTTTATGGTTAGACCTGTCCTGCCTTGAGTTGTGTAGGTGCAGTAGAGGGTTTGGAGTCCCTGGTCCTGCCATGAGTTGTGTAAGTGCATTAGAGGGTTTGGAGTCCCTGGTCCTGACATTAGTTGCGTGAGTGCAGTAGAGGGTTTGGAGTCCCTGGTCCTGCCATGAGTTGTGTAAGTGCAGTAGAGGGTTTGGAGTCCCTGGTGCTGCTGTTAGAGTTGTTTCTAGAGTATGAGGCGAGGTGGTGTGAGATATCCACTGTTTGAGGGTTAGAAGATACCTAGTTTTGCCTTGTTGTGACGCAAGGTGGCTTAAGTTATGTATTATCCACTGTTTAGGGCATCTGAAGATACCCTGTGTTACCCACTGTTTGTCGGGGTGATAGATACCCTGTTTGTGTGAAGTGAGGTGGGTTAAGTTATGATTAACCGCTGTTTGAGGAGTGAGATATTCCTTGTGCTTAGTTGTGTATGGAGTGGGAGTTAACGTGGGTGAGCATTCACTGTTTTAAAGAATGGTACACTTTTACTTGTGTTTTTCCTATTTTTCCTAGATTGGATGAGCATGTTTTTTCTGATAAATTTATTGGGCATGTCGTATGTGTGTCTTATCATCTTGAATACATTTGATTATCCCCTTATAATCATTATAAGGGGAAGATTTGTTATAATCAACTTGTTGGTTAATGCATTCTCCCTATTGTTGTTCTCTGCCTTGCTGCTCAGCCAATGGTGAGGTCATTGGAATGTTCAGAGTATTTGTGCTTGAGGAAGAATCAATTGGAGTGGATGGGCAGAGCAGCAAGGAGGCCGCTCCTGGTGGGGCATAATATGGATCTTACCATCTTCCTGTAACCTGTGACTGAAGAAGTAACCTGATGAATAAATCCATAACCCTTATACACAGAACCTGTCCACTTGGCATCCTTCATTTTAACACCAACCTTGAATGCATTTTCAATGCTTTAAAACCCATTCCAAAATGGTCACCTCAAATGTACGTGTATTTGCAGTGGCTATCTAAGATAAAAGAACATTGACAATGCCAATAGGTTTCACAGCTTAGAACTATTGGCTTAGCCAATGCTGGTTGGGTTCACTCTTTGATATAGTGCATACACAAGTGCTGTGTGTTTGTTTTTCTAATCTTTAAGCTTATGATGCAGCGATTCAGTAGTCACTAAAATGTGTACATCCACACCATTGCATCACTGACATCTATTTTAATGTGGCATGGAGGTGTGGAATGTGAAATTGGTGTCAGCAATTCGTGGTCTTCACACAAAATATTGAGTCTGGCAACATTCTGGAATCTTATGCAATGGACTTCTGCTGGTCTCAGATTGAGTGGACATGTCTGTTGTTTTAACACTAATATTATTGGGATCACACCCAGTAGATACTCGTAGTGTTGTAGACGAATCTAGGACTCTAGTTAATATTCCCGATTCATGCCCTTATGTGGTTATATCAAATCATATCCTTATATAGGCATAAGAATCATACCCATATTAGGACATAGCCAATGCAGTCCAAATACGGCAAGGCTACTCCCATAGACTCCTAGAAAGCACAACGCGTTCTTAGATAAACCAAGCCTCAAGCAGCCCGGGAAATCCCCCTGCTTCTGTATTGATTTGTCCTAGAACCCCTGGAGTCCAGAAAGAACTGCGAGTTCTTAGTGACGTCTTATGTCCAACCTTACGTCAAACTCAGCACCTTCCATGTATAAATATACCAGCATCTGCCCTAGCAAAACACACGGTGGTTTGGAGCAGATCGACTATCTACTTGCCCGACGCCCTGCTGTAGCAAGTGCCGAAAGAAGCCGACCCTCCCGCTGACGCACTGAGAGAGACGCTGTCTTTTCTCCTGCCGAGAAATCCAGCTCCAGTGTTTCCCTGTCACCCTTGCGGGTTGCTGGGAGATCGAGTCCTGAGAGAGAGATACAAGATCTCCTTCATTCTATAACCAAGGTACGGAGCTGATTAGACCCTTAGAGAATTACATCTCACTTACTCCTTCCCATGTACTAGGCTTAGGTTAGGTACACCGGGGTAGGCGTATCTTAGAAGCACCAGTTGAGTATGTTTAGTCATTATTTTATCATTGTATGTATTTTATACATTTTAAACACTGTATAGCTTAGAAACCATACCATGCTTTTACAGTATTATTTTATAATACTCCTTTTACTGTACGCACTTTACTTTATGACAAGTATTGCGATTGTAGCAATTCACTTCTCTTGCATGAGAAATAAGACTGTTCAATAAATAACCTCTTTTATTGAAAACGCCTGTCTCTCAGTTTCTCTGCACTTCTGGTGAAACTAAGCATGCACGATTGACTGAGTAAAATAGCTATCTATTGTTTCCGCGACTCTGGAGATATACTCCTTATTCTTGGGGGAGCAAAGTTGTCATGTTTATGCGGTTGTCAGAAACTAATCCCTTCTTGTGAATTCGAGAAAGTTTCTAGTGACCTCTGAGCTAGCTGGCATTCATAATTAAGTCTAACATATTCAATAGAGACCTAGTCGACCTAAGTCCTACGTCTAAACTATCGTTTATGTTATTCCAATGCGCAGAGCCTATTGGGAATATAGGAACTACACTACATTAGCCCCCAAAGGAAATGCATTTTTTGGGGAGAAAAGGAGAACTCGCAGGTCTTCCCTCCGCTGATAAGTTATGGTCTGTTATATAGGAAGTGTTATGAGTCTGGCAGGAGTACTGCAATTACAATGCAGTCATTACATCACAGCTAACTACCCACAGTTTTTACCTCACCGATAAGTACAATAAAGGCAGGTTTTTATTACGTCACAAGAACATACTTTACTTTATGAATACATACATATATATAATAGTAATCTGACTACAGCATATATTTAAAAAAACTAAGTTTCAATGAAAAAAAGCAAAGGTTAAAGTGACATTATAGTTATGTTTTAAAATGAGATAAGAAGTACTGTATAAAAATTGAATAACGCTGAAATTCGCCTGTTACACGTTAGTGAACTAACTATAACTTGCACTCCTGTCATACAATGCTTATAATCTCACATATTGCATCACTCATGATACATTTAATGACATCATTGATGGTGTCACTGATGACATCTCAAGTGACATAAGTGATAACATCACTGATGACATCCTCCAGTCAATGTGACAAAGACCTATAGGGTTTGTGTCCAAATTTCTCTATCTCCAATCAAATGATAATGGGCATAACCTTTGACCACATACTGGACACATAGCATGCATGTGAAGTGACCCACATTTGGTGGATGTTACCCTCTGTTTACTCACCTAACAAACAAAATGTCCCTATTGCCTTTATTAGTGTCATCACCTTTTTAAACCTTGAAAGCCTGCCAAAAATGAGTTCGGACACTATGGGAGTCATTAGGATGACGGGTGGACTTTGTCCACCCGCCATCCTGTTGGTATTCGGGACCGCCCGCCATAAGGGCGGGGGTCACGTGGGGGATATTAGGATGTGCCCGCCACACTGGCGGGCACAACCTGTATTTTTAGCATTGTGGCAGGAGGTGCTCTCTGCACCGCCCGCCACAATGCTAAAAATGCATTTCAGCATTTGCATTTACAAAGCGGCAGGGACAGCTCGGTGCCTGCCGCTTTGTAAATGCAACTGAAGGGGGGTACCACAGGTACCCCCGTGTGCACCCCCCACCTCTCCTTCACTCTGGGGGCCCGCAGAGGGCCCCCAGAGTGAAGACCGCATGCCTTTCCGTGGCGGCATCGCCGCCGCGGAAAGGCACCTTAAAACAACCATCATAATATGGCTGGATAGACACCCCACCATATTATTCCTTTCCGTCCTCCGAGGTCCCCCCGCCATACTAATATGGCGGGGGGGAAAACGAGTGTGGATGTCGGGCGGATTGCCCCCGCCAGCTGGCGGTGGCTACCGCCAGCCTGGCAGGGGCAATCTGCCCGATATCCTAATGGGCCCTATGCACCTTAACAGACTCACCCTCTTAAAGAGTTCACATGACACACAATTGTAAGTCAAGAGGATGACGGGTATGCATTTACCACTGATACAATATTTTCAGCCAGGATATTTGAACAACCTTCTGTAGATATACACCACTGGCATTCCCGAGAATAGCACAGTGGCATACAATCTTGGAGCATTGCTTACAATCTCAGTGTGAGTTAATCGCTTCTAAGTCGATCACCCCAATATTTTACATTATTTAACAATCTGCAATGCCTAAAAATCTTCAACGAAGTTCTGGAAATAAACATCTACACGTTATAAACATACATAGAATTTGCCTGTATAACTGTATTGCAACAATTTAATATGTACATGCGCGGAAGACATCCACTGGTGGATATTCTTAACAGAACTATTGGCATTTCTTGCTGACTTTTTTGTAGTAGGATTTGGCTTTAAACCACACCCTGCTTTGAAACATGCACCAGCCACCCACATGAGGTGTTCTTAGCATTTACTATGTTTAAGATGAAGTTGACCATTTTTAAGAAGGACTTACAACCTACACTTTACTGGTTTGTAATTGGTGCACCATTTAACTTTTAAAATGCATAACCACACTTGGCTCAAGGGTTTAATTTTTTCCATTCTATGCACCCTCATATGTACACACGCACACACAAACACAGTAAATCTATGGTGTATAATATGATTACAGGCCCTGTTCAAACAATTTTCTTTTTTAAATCATTTAAGGTTCATGAAGAAATGGGAATATCAAAATCAAGGATGATATCATACAGGGGTATCGGGTGTTGGTACTGGAGTACCAACGACCTAAAATAATGTAAGTATGGGCAAAATGTGCGACTTCGCGGTCCGCAAATTCTCCCGCGAACTCGCGGATTTGTTTGCCATTTGCACACACACATGACCACGAGTGCCTGTAACTTTGCCAGCGCGCCAAAGGCGCCGAGGTCCCTTGAGTGAGCTGGCCATTATAGTGGGGAGGGGCGGGAAGACGTTTCATACCGCTAGTGTGTGGTGGACGGGGCCAAACGGGTGGGTCTTCTATGCGAGTTCACATGCATCTTGTTTATTGTCAGAGACCGAGCAGAGCAGCAGATGAGGAGAAAGCCGCCTCCTGGTCACAGGAGCTACACGGGGATGGTGCTCGGGAAACTCATGGATGCAAAAATACGTTTGGCACAGGACCCCAGAATCCTTCAGATGTCCAATATAGCTCTGCTGCGCGTTTTGGTACAAAGCCATTCTGATCCTGCTCAGTGGGTTCAGGCGCATGCAGCTGCTGCTGCTGGATAATGTCCCATCTCATACTAAACTGCCCCGTACAGGCATATGCTGGCGCTGGGCAGTAGGGTGCAGTGGCATGCGGGTACTGCACGCCTGGTACATGCGCATACCGGTGCCAGGGGGGACATGTGTTTATTGGTGCTGTGTAGCAAGTTATGACTTTACATTTGACTGCACCAGACGGTGGTACCACCTACACGGATCAGGAGCATCCAAGCACCAGACTCCATGGTGCTGTGCGGTACGGGTATATATGTACTGGGGGCAGGGGGGCACTTAGCACAATGTGTGCTCACACCCAGAGGGCTCCCAGGCAATTGAGCACGAATGATTTTCACATTGAGGGCTCCGGGTCAGTTCAGCAGCGTGGGGGCTCACACCCACTGGGCCCCGGGGCAGTTCAGTAGCGCGGGGGCTCACAACCCCAGGGCAGCTCAGCAGTGCGGGGGCTCACACCCACAGGGCTCCCGGGCAGTTTAGCAGCGCCACCCTCTGGTTCATCACAGCCACCCTCTGGTTCACCACTGCCACCCTCTGGTTCACCACTGCCACCCTCTGGTTCATCACTGCCACCCTCTGGTTCATCCCAGCACCCACTGGTTCACCACTGCCACCCTCTGGTTCACTACTGTCATCCTCTGGTTCATCACAGCACCCCCCTGGTTCACCACTGCCACCCTCTGGTTCACCACTGCCAACCTCTGGTTCATCACTGCCACCCTCTGGTTCATCACAGCACCCTCTGGTTCATCACAGCACACTCTGGTTCACCACTGCCACCCTCTGGTTCACCACTGCCACCCTATGGTTCACCACTGCCACCCTCTCGTTCATCACAGCACCCTCTGGTTCACCACTGCCACCCTCTGGTTCACTACTGTCACCCTCTAGTTCATCACAGCACCCTCTGGTTCACCACTGCCACCCTCTGGTTCATCACTGCCACCCTCTGGTTCATCACAGCACCCTCTGGTTCATCACAGCACCCTTTGGTTCACCACTGTCACCCACTGGCTCACCACTCCCACCCTCTGGTTCACCACTGCCACCCTCTGGTTCACCACTGTCACCCACTGGTTCACCACTGCCACCCTCTGGTTCATCACTGCCACCCTCTGGTTCACCACTGCCACCCTCTGGTTCATCACTGCCACCCTCTGGTTCACCACTGCACCTACTGGTGCATCACAGCACCTTCTGGTTCATCACTGCCACCCTCTGGTTCACCACTATCACCCTCTGGTTCACCACTGCCACACTCTGGTTCATCACTGCCACCCTCTGGTCAACCACTGCCCCCCTCTGGTTCACCACAGTCACCCTCTGGTTCACCACTGCCACCCTCTGGTTCACTACTGTCACCCTCTGGTTCATCAAAGCACACCCTGGTTCACCACTGCCACCCTCTGGTTCACCACTGCCACCCTCTGGTTCATCACTGCCACCCTCTGGTTCATCACAGCACCCTCTGGTTCATCACAGCACGCTCTGGTTCACCACTGCCACCCTCTGGTTCACCACTGTCATCCACTGGTTCACCACTGCCACCCTCTGGTTCACCACTGCCACCCTCTGGTTCATCACAGCACCCTCTGGTTCACCACTGCCACCCTCTGGTTCACTACTGTCACCCTCTAGTTCATCACAGCACCCTCTGGTTCACCACTGCCACCCTCTGGTTCACCACTGCCACCCTTTGGTTCATCGCTGCCACCCTCGGGTTCACCACTGCCACCCTCTGGTTCATCACAGCACCCTCTGGTTCACCACTGCCACCCTCTGGTTCACCACTGCCACCCTCTGGTTCACCACTGTCACCCTCTGGTTCATCACAGCACCCTCTGGTTCACCACTGCCACCCTCTGGTTCACCACTGCCACCCTCTGGTTCACCACTGTCACCCTCTGGTTCATCACAGCACCCTCTGGTTCACCACTTTAGATTATGGGGAGTAAGCACACCTGCTCAGCCTCAACAGAGACACATTAATTTGGGGCTGGTTAATGTGTTACTAAATTTGAGCTTCAAGTCCAGCACCTGCTTCCTTATCTGTAAGTGCTTCCTGTTGTGGTTGAATTTTTGTGACAGGAGCATTGTGCCATACTTATAACTATTCTCGGACCCTGCTTCGAGGGTCAGAGCAGGGTCAGAGAATAGTTGCAAGTAGGCAACGAACTCTGGAAACGCCGCTCAGGAAGCACTTACAGGGCTACAGCAGGTGCCCAAGTTGAAGTTAATTTCTTTGTAACCATTTTGTAAATGGTTACAAAGAAATTAGCTTCAACTTGGGCACCTGCTGTAACCCTGTAAGTGCTTCATGTACTTCAGTTTTGCAAAATCCGTTCCGCTCGCTATTTTGCGGAGTTTTCTGCAATTTCGCGAGATTCGCCGATGGCGAAATTGCAGAAAATCCGCAAATTCCGCAAGCAGAACGAATTTTCTGCCCATACTTAAAATAATGTATATTTTTTTTAATTTATCTTAAGGGAGGAGGGTCTGTTTAGGACCCCCATATGGCCCTGAATTTTATGGTGTGCCCTCCCTAACCCCTTACACGGTCTTTGAAAAGGTTTCCAGGACTCCTGGACTAAGTAAATGAGTCTTACAATAGCAGCTACAATATTTTCCCCAGTGTTGTGGCCAGCAACTTAGATCATTCAAGCCCCTCTTTACACTCAAATTTCTCAAAAACTGCTAAATAGATTGAAACCAAAGCACAGAAAGATCAATTTCTGAGTTGAAGTTCTAACTTCTTGCCAAATTCTATGTCATTTTTCTGTATTGGAAAGCAAAGGTTCATATGGAAATTAAAATGTGGAATCAATGTTTTGGGATTCCCCTTTTTCTTAGGTCCCACTTGACCTCAACCTGTACCAAAGTTATTAATTAAAAACATGCCTTTCCTTTGGAAACCCTTACCTATCATTAAATGCACAGTGACGACCACCACTGTGTAATATAGTAATATTTATTTCATCTTAAGACATACATCGTTCCAAATTTATTTTCAGATCATAATGTTGACATTAATTCATTTGAAGGAAAAATCAATTTCATGGATTTTGTAATTATATCATGTAAAGAGAGTGTTTATAACCTTGTTGGAGAGATGAAGTACTTTAATTATATACATTTTGATTTCTTCTATGTCCATAGACACATGGTGAATTTAAGTATTAGGTCATTGATAATCCTATCATCGTAATAATGTATTTACTCCCAGAAATACATACAACTCTTTTTGTACATTCATCCTGCCTAAAAAAAAAATTTAAGATTTTTCTTTTGTATTTATGATATTGAATGGAGAATTTCTTTTTGTTTTCAATGCTAGATGTGTGCATTGTGTAGGAGCTTTCACCACAGTAATGGAATTTTGCTGTTGAACACTATTTGAAGGCAAGACCTATGAGATCATATGGGCAGAATGTTTGGATTCTCAAAATGACATATATCTATATATGGACCACAATATTTTTTTCCTTTAATAGTCAGAGGCACAGGCAACTTCAGGGAACTGTCCTGGGCATCTATTTCACACCCCGCTATGCCAAATTGCATATTGGCTGGTGGGATGAATAGGTGCTCCATGACAGCAGTGTTGTGATTGGTCTAAGTGCTCAGACAAGGACTGGGAGGCTCTGAACGTACCTCCACCCAGGAAGTGCATTACAGCCCAGTGTAGAGCATGTTAAGTGAGCCTGTCTGTTTGACTGGCCCAAGACGGCCAGCCAAACTGTCATGTGCACTTAGAAAGTGCCCCAAACTCTCCTCCCCCTGCTCTGTGAGCAGCCCAGCCCCAACCCGTCCCACCAAAGTGCTTCAGCACTGAAAAAATAGATGATAATAACTGCGTGTTATTCTTTTTTAATTTTTCCTTTTTCGCAGTGCTGAACACCAGTGGGGAGATGCTCATCTACCTCAGCAGAGCTGCCGCCTCTGGTGAGTGGTGACGTAAAGATTCTCTGGTCGGCCATTGCTGCCTGACCATCGGTGCTGCTGGGTGGAATATACGCACCAAATACGTACCGATGTTTGTCTTCTTTTGGAGAGGGAATGAAACAAGTTTACATGGGGAAAATGATGTGGAGGGAATAAAAAGAGTTAGTTCAGGAAAATAGGAGGGCAATTACTGGAAATAGACAGCAGGAAACAGCAACATTTCAGTAGTGGTTAAACAGAAGAGCAGAGAGGCAGTGGGAGACGGGAAGGGGAAGGTAGAATTGTGATCGCTAAGTCAGTGCTTCTAAAACATGGCAGGTGAAGTAAGGAAAGAGACAGTGTACCATGTCAGCGCTTCTAGATCAAGGGACGTAAGGAAAGGAAAGGGATAGCATGGAAACTCAGACTGGGAGTACCATATCAGCGCATCTAGATCATGGGAGGTAAGGAAAGGGACAGTGTGGAAACTGAGGCAGGGAGTACCATGTCAGCGCATCTAGATCATGGGAGGTAAGGAAAGGGACAGCATGCTAACATGGACGGGGAGTGCCATGTCAGTGTATCTAAAACATGGGAGGTAAAGAAAGTAAAGAGACAGCAGGGGAATGCGAACAGGGGGTACCCTGTCAGTGCATTTAAAAACACTGTAGCTAAAGAAAGGAAATAGGCAGCATGGGAACAAGGACACAGGGTACCGTGTTTGCACATCTATAATACAGGAGGTAAAGAAAGGAAAGAGACAGCGTGGGAACACGGATGGTGGTACCGTGTCGGTGCATCTAGAACACAGGAGGTAAAGAAAGGAAGGAGACAGTGTGGGAACGAGGATGCAGGGTAACCTGTCAGCGCATCCAGAACACGGGAGGTAAATAAAGGAAAAAGACAGAGTGGGAACAAAGATGGAGGGTACAGCGTCAGCACACCTAGAACAATGGAGGTAAAGAAAGAAAAGAGACAGCGTGGGAACAAAGATGGAGGATACAGTGTCAGTGCGTCTAGAACATGGGAGGTAAAGAAAGCAAAGAGACAGCGCAGGAACACGGACGAGGAGTACCATGTCAGTGCATCTAGAACATGGGAGATAAAGAAAAAAAAGAGACAGTGCTGGAACACGGATGGGGGTACATGTCAGCGCATCTAGAACATGGAAGGAAGAGAAAGGATAGAGACAGCGCTGGAATGCAAATGGGGAATACCAATGCATAAAACCTAGAACATGGGAAGTAAAGAAAGGAAAGAGACAGTGTGGGAACGCCGACCAGGGGTAGAATGTCAGCACATCTAGAACATGGGAGGTAAAGGAAGGAAAGAGACATCAAGGGAATACGGACCAGGGGTACCATGTCAGCGCATCTAGAAAATCGGAGGTAAAGAAAGGAAAGAGACAGCGTGGGAACACGGATGGAGTGTTCATGTCAGCGCATCTGAACAAGGGAAGTAAAGAAAGGAAAGAGACAGCTTGGGAACACGGACAGGGGTACTGTGTCAGTGCATCGAGAACACAGGAGGTAAAGAAAGGAAACAGGCAGCGTGGGAACAAGGATTGAGTGTACCCTGTCAGCGCATCTAGAACATGGGAGGTAAAGAAAGAAAAGAGACAGCATGGGAACGCCGACGGGGGTTACCATGTCAGCGCATCTAGAACATGGCAGGTAAAGAAAGGAAAGAGACAGCATAGAAACGCAGATGGGGAACCATGTCAGCTCATCTAAAACATGGTAGGTAAAGAAAGGAAAGAGGCAGTGCGGCAACGCCGATGAGGGGTACGATGGCAGCACATCTAGAACATGGGAGGTAAAGAAAGTAGAGAGACTTTGTGGGAATGCAGATGAGGAGTACTATATCAGCACAGCTAGAACAGGGGAGGTAAAAAAGGAAAGAGACAGTAGGGAATGTGGATGGAGAGTACCATATCAGCGCATCTAGGACATGGGGGTAAAGAGAGGAAAGAGACACCGGGGGAATGCCGACGAGGGGTACCATGTCAGCGCATCTAGGACTTGGGAGGTAATGATAGGAAAGAGACACCAGGGGAATGCCGACGAGGGGTACCATGTCAGCGCATCTAGGACATGGGGGGTAAAGATAAGAAAGAGACAGCGGGGGTTTGCCGATGAGGGATACTATGTCAGCACATCTAGAACATGGGAGGTATAAAAAAGTAGATAGAACTCGGGAACACAGATGAGGGTACCAAGTCAGTGCATCTAGAACATCGGAGGTAAAGAAAGGAAAGAGACAGCTTGGGAACACGGACTGGAGTACCATGTCAGTGCATCTAGAATGTGGGAGGTAAAGAAAGGAAGCAGGCAACGTGGGAACAAGGATGGGGGTACCGTGTCAGCGCATCTAGAACATGGGAGGTAAATAAAGGAAAGAGAAAGTAAAGGAACGCGAATGGGGAGTACCAGGTCAGCGGATCGAGAACATGGGAGGTAAAGAAAGAAAAGAGACAGCGTGGGAATGCGGATGGAGTGTTCTATGTCAGAGCATCTAGAACAAGGGAAGTAAAGAAAGGAAAGTGACAGTTTGGGAACACGGACAGGGTAACCTTGTCAGCGCATCTAGAACACAGGAGGTAACGAAAGGAAACAGGCAGTGTGGGAACAAGGACCGGGATACCATGTCAACACATCTAGAACATGGGAGGTAAAGAAAGGAAAGAGACACCTTGGGAACACAGATGGCGGGTTCCTTGTCAGCGCATCTAGAACACAGGAGGTGAAGAAAGGAAGGCGATAATATGAGCACACGGATGGGGATACTGTGTCGGTGCATCTAGAAAACGGGAGGTAACGAAAGGAAGGAGGCAGTGTGGGAACGTAGATGGATGGTACAGTGTCAGTGCATCCAGAACATGGGAGGTAAAGAAAGGAAAGAGACAGTGCAGGAACAGGGACAAGGAGTACCATGTCAGTGCATCTAGAACATGGGAGGTGAAGAAAGGAAGGAGATATTATGGGCACACGGATTGGGGTACCGTGTCAATGCATCTAGAAAACGGGAGGTACGGAAAGGAAGGAGACAGTGCAGGAACACGGACAAGGAGTACCATGTCAGCACATCTAGAACATGGAAGGAAAAGAAAGGAAAGAGACAGCACTGGAATGCAAATGGGGAGTACCAATGCAGAACATCTAGAACATAGAAAGTAAAGAAAGGAAAGAGACAGCTTGGGAACAAGGATGCAGGGTACCCTGTCAGCACATCAAGAACACAGGAGGTAAAGAAAGGAAAAAGACAGAGTGGGAACAAAGATGGAGGGTACAGAGTCAGTACACCTAGAACACTCGAGGTAAAGAAAGAAAAGAGACAGTGTGGGAACAAAGATAGAAGGTACAGTGTCAGTGCATCTAGAACATGGGAGGTAAAGAAAGGAAAGAGACAGCGCAGGAACACGGACGAGGATTACCATGTCAGTGCATCTAGAACATGGGAGATACAGACAAAAAAGAGACAGTGCTGGAACACGGACGGGGGTACCATGTCAGCGCATCTAGAACATGGAAGGAAAAGAAAGGAAAGAGACAGCGCTGGAATGCAAATGGGGAATACCAAATCATAACACCTAGAACATGGGAAGTAAAGAAAGGAAAGAGACAGTGTGGGAACGCCGACGGGGGGTAGAATGTCAGCACATCTAGAACATAGGAGGTAAAGAAAAAAAGAGACATCAAGGGAATACAGACCAAGGGTACCATATCAGCACATCTAGAACAAGGGAAGTAAAGAAAGGAAAGAGACAGCTTGGGAACACGGACAAGGGTACTGTGTCAGTGCATCGAGAACACAGGAGGTAAAGAAAGGAAACAGGCAGCGGGGGGAAAAAGGATTGAGTGTACCATGTTAGCGCATCTAGATCATGGGAGGTAAAGAAAGAAAAGAGACAGCATGGGAACGCCGACGGGGGCTACCATGTCAGCGCATCTAGAACATGGCAGGTAAAGAAAGGAAAGAGACAGCATAGAAACGCAGATGGGGAACCATGTCAGCTCATCTAAAACATGGTAGGTAAAGAAAGGAAAGAGGCAGTGCGGCAACGCCGATGAGGGGTACGATGGCAGCACATCTAGAACATGGGAGGTAAAGAAAGTAGAGAGACTTTGTGGGAATGCAGATGAGGAGTACTATATCAGCACAGCTAGAACAGGGGAGGTAAAAAAGGAAAGAGACAGTAGGGAATGTGGATGGAGAGTACCATATCAGCGCATCTAGGACATGGGGGTAAAGAGAGGAAAGAGACAGCAGGGGAATGCCGACGAGGGGTACCATGTCAGCGCATCTAGGACATGGAAGTTAAAGACAGGAAAGAGACAGCGGGAGATTGCTGGCGATGGATACTATGTCAGCGCATCTAGAACATGGGAGGTATAAAAAGTAGAGCTCGGGAACACAGGTGAGGGTATCAAGTCAGTGCATCTAGAACATGGGAGGTAAAGGAAGGAACGAGACATTGTGGGAGCACAGACAGTGTTTCGTGTCAGCGCATCTAGAACAAGGGAAGCAAAGAAAGGAAAGAGACAGCTTGGGAACACGGACTGGGGTACCGTGTCAGCGCATCTAGAACGTGGGAGGTAAAGAAAAGAAGCAGGCAGCGTGGGAACAAGGATGGGGGTACTGTGTCAGCGTATCTAGAACATGGGAGGTAAAGAAAGAAAAGAGACAGCGTGGGAATGCGGATAGAGTGTTCCGTGTCAGAGCATCTAGAACAAGGGAAGTAAGAAAGGAAAGTGACAGCGTGGGAGCACGGACAGGGTTACTGTGTCAGCGCATCTAGAACATAGGAGGTAACGAAAGGCAACAGGCAGTGTGGGAACAAGGACGGGGGTACCATGTCAACACATCTAGAACATGGGACGTAAAGAAAGGAAAGAGACAGCGTGGGAACACAGACGGCGGGTTCCTTGTCAGCGCATATAGAACACAGGAGGTGAAGAAAGGAAGTTGATAATATGAGCACACGGACGGGGATACTGTGTTGGTGCATCTAGAAAATGGGAGGTAAAGAAAGGAAGGAGGCAGAGTGGGAACAAAGATGGATGGTACAGTGTCAGAGCAAAAACAGACACAACTGTGCCCTTTGCCGGAATGCACTGTTCGAATTGGCTCAAATGCCAGGATGCTATACCCTGATTATTAATCAAAATTCAACATCCGTATCCACATATATATGCACATTCAGTGAACCATCTGTCTACGTAAAACATTTATCACTCAAATGAAAATTTATGTGATGTTTCCAACATGGCTTTACTTGATTTGTTCAAAATTCTTCATGTTTAAATAGACTTATTATCAAATCATACCATGATCACCATTCATTTCATGGTCAGCAAAATGCAAATTATTTTGATAGCTCAAAACTCATTATACATGTAATTTTCGGTTAACATGATAAATTCATCAAAACTTGCGACGACTCCCTCCCAATGCATTTCGATGCCAACGCATCTTCGTCAGGGGAATGATTCTGCAGAAAAAATATAATTGTATCTATTTCATGTAAAATAACATTACATTGACATCCCTTGTCCCATTACTTTCCTTCTTTAAACTTCCCAAGCTTTATTCATGCCTAACAGATCAACATCATGCAAATAATAATGTTCCAAAACACCCAAGCTTACTAGCGACATAAGCAACATAATGTAGTTCTCGTGGTGTTCCCTATACATGCTATTCACTTTTATGACGAGTGCAACCTCTGTTTCCTGACCCCTGAGCCGTGCTCCCATTATCACCGACTCCACACCATTATGTGAGAAACTTAACATAAATCCCCTTCCAATAACAAAATGTAAATACCTGAAAGAGCGTTCTGAAAAAACGATTCTCTCTGTAAAATCAAATACACATGACCAGTCAATCACTACGTTATGTGTTTGAGCCCTGGCCCCTCCTGTCACCATTGCACCACCGTGCTTACTTGAAAAATAACGTAGCGCTCCTCTCAATGAATAGTCTCCAACTCCTGCTCACCTATCTGTGAATGAAAACGGAACTTGTAACTTTCCGGTTTTAAACCTCCACCTTCCACAAGCCCTCTTTGCTCTGACTCTTACCTCGCTGCTTCGCTCGTTCTTTCCCTTCTCCTCTACCCACTGCAAGTATACTCAGTGGCTGCTGCGCATGACAGAACGTATTTTAAACGTCTGTCCTCAACGCGGGACCCATGCCCCGCCCACCATATTTCAAACAGGATCCGTGTGTGTTACTCCAATGCGATCTTGCGGCAACCTCTTCTCTCTTTCAACTAGTGTATCGAACGAGACCAAAAAATAATTTCTCAAGTATCCCAAATACGACAAACATACATGATACTCAGTGCAACCAATACAAGAATAGAGATGAAAAAAAGACTATGAAACCTGCTACGCTACTAAAAACACTCAGTTCAATCATAATTCAATCCCTCCTAACCATTCATAATTAATGCGTGCCTGAACCCACAAAATTAAATTTTATAAACACTATCACATACCCTTATTTGCTCCTGTCCCCGCCAAAAATTATGGCGCTATGCAAGAATAAGTACTCATTAAAGTCATACCTGAATAAAAATTACAAACCATAAACATTAATTGCACTCCTCAAAAAACTGAATCCTGTATTAACAACTAATTCATCACCACGAGTACAGATATATAAATACATTCTCTCATAAATAACATGAAAATTCAATCTTGTCATTTAACCCACCGGGTTTAACGGTCTGGAGATACCTCATCCAGAATGTTTCTCTTTGGGCAATTCTTATATTAGGATCCACATGGGATTCAACCAATACCTGCTCTAGTACAGTGTATCTGAGTTGAGGGATCGTGTGTTGCCTCTCTTTCCAATGTTGTGCAAGACTAGATTTTTCGTTGCTCGTTCTGATGTTCGACTTATGCTCAGTGATCCTGATCTTAATTTTCCTCATAGTGCGGCCTACGTATACTAGGCCGCATGGGCATTTGATAGCATATATTACTGAGCTAGTATTGCAGTCTGACGTGTGTCTCAATGTGATTGGTTTGCCTGTGTGCGGATGCGCGAATGTGTTACCTACTAGTACGTTGCCACAATGACCACAATTATAACATTTCTGCATACCTTTGGCTGTTGCTACAACCGGTTTCAATTGTTTACTCTTTAACAACTCTTTAAGGTTCTTAGATCTGGATAAAGCGAAAATTGGAGTTTCAATGAAGACAGTTTTAAAGTCTTCCTCTTGCTCAATGAGTTCCCATCTTTTCAATATACATTTCTTAATCTTTGATGTGATTGTCAAATGCTTCAAAACACACACCTCTCTTTTTGAAGTCGATTTCTCTGCCTTTTGAAGTAAAGTTTCTCGTGTTTTTAATGATACCTTCCTCTTAGCTTCTGTTAGGACTTGCTCCGGGTAGCCTCTACAACTATATTGTTGTGCCACGTCCTCTATGTCTGTTTCTGCTTGTGCATCATCACTGCTGATCCTTTTGATTCTGATGAACTGTGAGAATGGTAAATGATTTTTTAAACTCTGTGAGTGAAAACTGGAATAGTGCAATGCGTTGTTCCTGTCAGTGGGTTTCTTGAATACCTTTGTGTTAAGGCGGTTGTCCTGCTTCGATATCGTTATATCCAAAAAATTAATGGTGTTCTGGTCGATGGTATGAGTGAACTTAATTCTAGAGTGACATGCATTCAGATGCTCTATGGACTTCTCTAACTGTGTTTTGGGGCCCTGCCACACAATGAGAATGTCATCTATGTAGCGTGCATACATTTTCAAATATGTCGTCCACTCTGGATTCTCAAGTATGTACGCTAGTTCGAACTTAGCCATGAAAATGTTTGCGTAGGTGGGCGCCCCCGTAAAGCCCATTGATGTACCCGTCTTCTGAAGGTAGAACTTTGATTGCCAAGAGAAGTAGCCATGATAGAGACAAAATTGTAAGATCTCCAATAAAAAGATGTTCAGCGATTCCTCGTATTCACTCCTCAGCAACATCCATTCCACCGCTTCTATGCCTTCCTCGTGAGGGATAGATGTATAAAGAGCTGTTACATCAATAGTCGCTAACCATACTTCACTTTCACCTGATATTTGTAGAGTTGCCAACTTATTTAAACAGTCTGTGGTGTCCTGAATATAAGAGACCCACTGTTGTACCAGTGGCTGCAAATGGTAATCCAAAAACTTTCCTATTGGCTCATGTATAGAGCCACATCCTGCCACAATCGGCCGAAAAGGTGGATCATTCGCGTCCTTGTGCAATTTGGGCAACATATAGATGTGAGGTCTGTTGGGATATTCAGTTGTCAGATATCTGTAAGTTTTTTCATTGATCCAACCCAGACTCTTTGCCTTCTTCAAAATGTCTTCCAGAACAGTTTGAAACAACCCTGTTGGATCTGTATCCAGAGCTATATATGTATCAGCGTCCTCCACATGTGCTGTGACTTTTTGATTGTAATAAGTGGTGTCCATCACCACCAAGGCGCCTCCCTTATCTGCTGCCTGAAACGTGAGATCCTGGTTCTCCTGCAATGTTTTGAGTGTTGTCCATTCTTTTCTAGTCAAATTGGTACTCTCCGATTCTTTCTTATGTATGTCAACCAGATCCTTCTTTACTAGTAATTCAAACAGATCCAAAGTTTTGTGTGAGGTAGGTGGAATAAAAGTACTTTTTGGCTTGAATATTTTCGTCGATATTTCCTTTTCTGGTAGCTGTGGTAAATTGTGAAAGAACCATCTGAGTCGAAGTTTCCTCATGAACTTGTACAAAGCTATTTCCGTCTCTAATGAGTTAGTTCTGTACGTAGGTACGAAAGACATACCTTTATTGAGCACATTCAGTTGACTGTCAGTAAGATTAGTGTTGGAAATGTTGACCACCAAGTCTCCTACCGATTTTTCCCTCTTGTTTTGGGCTTCTGTTGTTCTTTTTGAGGCTTGTCCCCTTCTGACCCTTTTGCGCTGCTCCCTTGAGGGGGATGATCGGTTCTCTGGCCTGCCTCTAAAAAAGACTCTCTATCAGTGCCACTGGTGGAAGCTCCTTGTTCTGCCCTTGGGGTAGGGGTTGTTGGTGGTGCCGGAGGTCTATTCGGTCGAGTATCCTGTTCAGTAGCCACACTCTCTTCCGATGATGCTTGTGTTTGTCTAAATGGGCGTCTCTGGGCGTACACCTCGGCCCAGGTGTACACCTCGTCACTATAAATAAAAGGTTGATTAGTATTTTTGAATTTAATTGGTGTGCAGGTTACACAACTATTTTTTGTATATTACAGTGTCAGAGCATCCAGAACATGGGAGGTAAAGAAAGGAAAGAGACAGTGCAGGAACACGGACAAGGAGTACCATGTCAGTGCATCTAGAACATGGGAGGTGAAGAAAGGAAGGAGATATTATGGGCACACGGATTGGGGTACCGTGTCAATGCATCTAGAAAACGGGAGGTAAAGAGAGGAAGGAGACAGTGCAGGAACACGGACAAGGAGTACCATGTCAGCGCATCTAGAACATGGAAGGAAAAGAAATGGAAGAGAGAGCGCTGGAGTGCAAATGGGGAGTACCAATGCAGAACATCTAGAACATGGAAAGTAAAGAAAGGAAAGAGACAATTTGGGAACGAGGATGCAGGGTACCCTGTCAGCACATCAAGAACACGGGAGGTAAAGAAAGGAAAAAGACAGAGTGGCAACCAAGATGGAGGGTACAGAGTCAGTACACCTAGAACACTGGAGGTAAAGAAAGAAAAGAGACAGCGTGGGAACAAAGATAGAGGGTAAAGTGTCAGTGCATCTAGAACATGGGAGGTAAAGAAAGGAAAGAGACAGCTCAGGAACACGGACGAGGATTACCATGTCAGTGCATCTAGAACATGGGAGATACCGAAAAAAAAGAGACAGTGCTGGAACACGGACGGGGGTACCATGTCTGCGCATCTAGAACATGGAAGGAAAAGAAAGGAAAGAGACAGCACTGGAATGCAAATGGGGAATACCAATACATAACACCTAGAACATGGGAAGTAAAGAAAGGAAAGAGACAGTGTGGGAACACCGACGGGGGGTAGAATGTCAGCACATCTAGAACATAGGAGGTAAAGAAAAGAAAGAGACATCAAGGGAATTCAGACCAAGGGTACCATATCAGCACATCTAGAACAAGGGAAGTAAAAAAAGGAAAGAGACAGCTTGGGAACACGGACAAGGGTACTGTGTCAGTGCATCGAGAACACAGGAGGTAAAGAAAGGAAACAGGCAGCGGAGGG
Source organism: Lissotriton helveticus (assembly GCF_964261635.1). Taxonomy (NCBI): domain Eukaryota; kingdom Metazoa; phylum Chordata; class Amphibia; order Caudata; family Salamandridae; genus Lissotriton; species Lissotriton helveticus. The sequence continues at coordinate 70,672,448 of NC_136064.1, forward strand.
AAAAAGGATTGAGTGTACCATGTCAGCTCACCTAAAACATGGTAGGTAAAGAAAGGAAAGAGACGCCGATGAGGGGTACCATGGCAGCACATCTAGAACATGGGAGGTTAAAAGGAAAGAGACAGTCGGGAATGTGGATGGAGAGTACCATATCAGCGCATCTAGGACTTGGGAGGTAAAGAGAGGAAAGAGACAGCGGGGGATTGCTGGCGATGGATACTATGTCAGCGCATCTAGAACATGGGAGGTATAAAAAGTAGATAGAGCATGGGGACACAGATGAGGGTACCAAGTCAGTGCATCTAGAACATTGGAGGTAAAGAAAGGAAAGAGACATTGTGGGAGCACAGACAGTGTTTCATGTCAGCACATCTAGAACAAGGGAAGCAAAGAAAGGAAAGAGAAAGCTTGGGAACACGGACTTGGGTACCGTGTCAGCGCATCTAGAACGTGGGAGGTAAAGAAAGGAAGCAGGCAGCGTGGGAACAAGGATGGGGGTACCGTGTCAGCGTATCTAGAACATGGGAGGTAAAAAAGGGAAAGAGAAAGTGAAGGAACGCGGATGGGGAGTACAATGTTTGCGCATCCAGAAAATGGGAGGTAAAGAAAGGAAAGAGACAGCATGGGAACCCGAATGGAGTGTTCGTGTCAGCGCATCTAGAACAAGGGAAGTAAAGAAAAGAAAGAGGCAGCTTGGGAACACGAACAGGGGTACCGAGTCAGTGCATCGAGAACACGGGAGGTAAAGAAAGGAAACAGGCAGCGTGGGAACAAGGACCGGGGGTTCCATGTCAGCGCATATAAAACATGGGAGGTAAAGAAAGGAAAGAAGCACACCAGCAACGCCGATGAGGGGTACCAGTTCAGTACATCTAGAACATGGGAGGCAAACAAAGTAGAGAGACAGCGTGGGAATGCAGATGAGGAGTACCATATCAGCACACCTAGAACATGGGAGGTAAAAAAGGAAAGAGACAGTCTGGAATGCGGATGGAGAGTACCATGTCAGGGCATCTAGGACATGTGAGGTTAAAAAAGTAGATAAGGCACAGGAATACAGATGGGGGTACCGAGTCAGTGAATCTAGAACATGGGAGGTAAAGAAAGGAAAGAGCTAGTGCAGGAATGTTGATCGGGGGGGGGGGGTATCATGTCATGTCAGTTCAACCAGAACATGGGAGGTAAAGAAAGTAGAGAGACAACGTAGGAACGTGCATGAGGAGTACATGTCAGTGCATCTAGAACACAGGAAGTAAAGAAAGGAAGGAGGCAGTGCGGGAACTCAGATGGGGAGACACAGAAGCAACAAAGGAGCAGAGAATAAAAACAACAGTGGGAGCAGAGTAGAGGAAAGCTAGATTCTTGATCCTCATGTTAATGGATCCAAAAGGAACTCGAAATATGCAGTGAAAAAGGAGTCAACAAACCCTCAAGTTGCCAGTCAGGATGGCAGCCTGAAAGCCAGCAGAAGTCCAAACATAAGGATAGCCCAAAGGCTGATGAAGGGCAGAAGCCAAACCAGCCATGGAGGGTTGAGTGCAGGGAGGCAAGGTATGGGTGGAGAAATACTGAGTGCTTGTTGGACAAGGGTTCTGAAAATGAACCCACCTGGTATAATGCGGTAACCATATTGTGCAGGCGGGGACAGTATATTCAAAGTGTGCGGGAGTGAGGGAAAAGACGTGAAGAGGCAGTGCACAAGGACACACAATTGTTTACACAGTCTGATATATTGACAATGGCAAAAAAGAATGCCACACAAGTGGTGGAGGCTGAAACAGACTCCTGCAGGGGAAAAGGAGACAACCTGCACAGCACAACCTCCAGCATGCTACTCACTGGGTAGTAGAACAAGAAAAAGAGCCACTAGTGAGTAGCAGTAGCAGGTTAGGAGTTAGACCTATACAAGTGGAACCGCAACTGCCCTGGGATTCTAGTTTATTCATAGTTTTTTCTAAAGTGCCGACCATACCATACTTTGATCGCATCCTGGTTCTATATGACACAAAGTACCCATAAGGAGTTATACAACCCATCTGCTCCACAAGAAAGGGGCTGTCATAGGCTCAGCCCATTTTAGAATAGATCCTAATCCACTGAGCCTGAACCCAGCAGACTATCCATTTAAGGGCCCTGTCTACTCACTAAGGCCCCTATTTGGATGGCGGGCGGACTTTGCCCGCCCGCCGTCCTCGTGGAAAACGGGACCGCCCGCGAGCTGTGCGGCGGTCCTGCCTAGCATATTATGATGCGCCCGCCACAGTGGTGGGCGCATCATGCATTTATAACATTGCGGCGGGCGGTTTTCACACCAGCACCCGCCGCAATGCTATAAATGCTTGTGATGCATTCACATACACAAAGCGGCAGGCACCGCGCGGTGCCTGCCGCATTGCGAATGCAAATGCAGGGGGGTACCACAGGTACCCCCCTTGTGCACCCCCCCTCCCCTTCACCATGGGGGCCCACAGGGGGCCCCCAAAGTGAAGACCGCATGACGCCACCACGGAAAGGCATCTGATCCTTGCCATCCCAATATGGCTGGCGGTGTCTGAAAGACACCGCCAGCCATATGAACCCTTTTCCGCCCCGGCCGAAAGGCGACCGGGGCGGAAAAGCGGCGGATGGTGTTTACGTCCGCCTCGGTCCCCCCGCCATTGTAATATGGCGGGGGGAAATGGGTGGCGGACGTTGACGGATGTCGGGCGGATCGCCACCGCCTGCATGGCTGTGGCGATCCACCGACATCCTAATGGGCCCCATAGAGTTGTGTCTCCTCAGAGGTAAGCACAGGGTGGGAGTGAATGATCACCTCGCTCAACCTCCAACACCGGCAACACTCCTCTGGGACAGATCCTGAGTACAGGGTCTCAGGAAGACTCCAGTGTGGTAGGTGACTTCACTGTCCCTGTTCTCCAGGCCATTTGTGCTCAATACTCTCGCTCAAACGAACTGTACTAACAATTATGGATCATGCTGACCAAGGGCCAGGCCCCTGTGTGCAAGAAGAAATAGTGCACCATATGGTGCTTGGCATATTTAACTCCAGGGCCTCCTCCACTGGTTTCTCACCCGCCCATGCTTGTATGGTTAGGATATCTGCCTCAGGTACCCCACCAAGGGAATCACCCACAGTTTGTGTGCATTAGGATCACATTTTGGCCATCAGCCACGGGATTATCTGTAACTTCGTCCCCAACTGTGTATTGGTAAGATCCCTCTGAACTATTGTTTGAAGTTGCCAGACCCTATCAAATATGTATTCATACCTAATACTTATATCTGAGTGATTTACTTATAATAAATTCTAATCAATTTATTTTGTATTATCTGTTTGTTACACTATCTGTGCCCCTGTATCCTGCGTAGAATCTGGTTGCATTTCAATGCAAATGTTACTGTACTTGTTTATAACCATACATCATGTATGATGTTATTGCCCTGTGCCATCGTATGCTATTTTATGTTCACAAATGGCCATACGATCTGAATCTGTTGGTACACCTCTATAATATACACTCTGTAGCACTGTGTTGTATTGTAAACGCCCTACTGTAACCACAGCCCACATTCCAGAAAAAGTAGGCATCATCTCATCAACATCATGTTTCAGTCAGATACTAGTTCAAGTGTTTTTTTTCATGCCTTTCACTCTCAGAAGTCATGAACCTTCATGGTCACCTACATTACACACTACACCCGCCCCCCCCATCCTCTCCCATCACTGACACAGCCATGGCCCTCTATCCATTATTTTATTGATCAAATACCCTATCACCTATGGCAAACACTCAGAAATGCCTGAATACATTCTGCATTCTTCAAATTAACACCAACCTTGGAACCATATTGAATCCCTCCTCTTTCAAGAATCTCAAAGTCCCTGCAGATTTTTCTGTTGAGTATTGTCCCCATGAGCTTGCGACAATCATCAGCCAGGCTCATTGTAATCATTTCCACTGTTATCTCACGACATTTCCCACATACTTTCATACTGTCTCCCTCCCACCAGAAGCAGTTGTCGCCTTGCGCCTCACTGACATCAAGATCGCCTAATGTGAACAGAATCAATGTCAGAAGGCCAAACTAAGGCTTTTTTGTTCATTTAAAATTCACACCTTGGGTATCAACCAAATGAGTTCTTATAGCACCTATTATTAAAAACATCAGGCATTAAGGTCTACCAGAGGCTGGGAGGCCAGCTCCCAAGTCATTACACCACTTAGAGTCCGGATTGTTTGATTATTGTCTGGTTCACAGGAATTGCTGTCACCTGTGGCACCACCAACAGGGGTCACGAGTGGCAGCTAGTTATAGAAAATGTGCTCAGATTGAAAGAAGAGGGTGGAAAAATAACACCACACATAGGGTGACAAAAAGCTCCTCTGCACCTCATTATAGCATAGCCACTTTCAGATACATTTTCTCACATCTCCGCTTTCATACTGTGCATCCACTTAATGTCTTTTGGTTTCATTTTTGCACCTTGTTTTGCAAATTTTTCAAAGAAGTGAAAAGCAGATGCCATGGCAGCCAAGACTCACTTTTCAACGGTGAAAGAAATGTGCATCTGTTTTATTGAATGTCATCCTTGGATCTTTTTCTTTCATCATTGTTGGGAAAAGGAAAGCAGCGTGTAGAATAGACAGCTTTCAGGTTGCAAAGCTGTTTGTTTTGTAAAGAGAGATGTGAATAAAAGCAGAGGAATAACTGTCCTCTTCAAGGAGAGAGGCAGACGCACACATGTCGATGAGCGCCCGTCTGAGGGAATCAACCTTTACAACGCAGTCATTACACCGCACTACCTTTACATCGCATGTAATTACAACGCAGCCATTACATTGAATGTCACTACAACACATGTCATTACAATGCATGTCACTACAACGCAGCCATTACATCGCAAGTCATTACAACGCATACCATTTCAACGCATGGTACCCTTACACTATCCCACACTTACCCTACTGTTGCACTCACTGGCGTTAGAATAGTAATTTTTAGTCCTACACTATCAAACACTTACCCTACTGTTGCACTCACTGGAGTTAGAATAGTAGTTTTTAGTCCTACACTATCAAACACTTACCTTAAATGCAATGTAATGGTATGCATTGTAATGGTATGCGTTATAAAGGTATCATGCGTTGTAATCGAATGCGTTGTAATGTAATGCGATGTAAAGGTAGTTTCTGAAAATGTGATGTAATGGCATGCTATGTAAAAGAATGCATTGTAAAGGATGTTGCAATGTAAAAAATGCGTTGTAAAGGCATGCATTGTAAATGTATGCGTTGTAACGTCATACATTCCCTGTCTGACTGTTAAAAGGAAGCGCTTCCTCCCCTGCATTGTCCTTCATCTAATTGAGGAGCTATAATAACTCTTCAGGACCCCTTTAGAACTTGTCCGTAATGCACAATTCGCATTAAATGTGCAGTCTCATTTACTGCACATTTAACACGACTTTTGTGAAAAGAAATGTGAAAAGTGTTCAAATTGTAATTTGACATTACTGCATTACAAAAAAGAAAACTAAACATTCCAGACCAAGATTGCCATGTCCGCTAGCCCCAGCAAAAACTTTTCTTTTAGTTATTCCCAATGTAATCCTAACTTTATGTTAAAATGCCACATATACCAGCAAACACAACTCCATTGTTGATCAGTGGTGTTATGACAAGTTTCCCAGCCACTCTAAGGGGTATATTCACAAGAAGAAGTGTTTAGCACACACACAAGAACGTGTGCTAAACATCATCAAAAAATCCGAACGCACCTTTAAACATCGTAGAAGATCGCGGGAAAATATCCCTGCCTTAACGCGGAATTCACAACAAGGCAGTAGCATACAATAGTCTTCCAAAAACGCTGCAAATGTCTGCGATACAACCACCGTGACAGAGATAAAAACATAAACCACAAAGCGGAAAAACACGCAATGTGCACAAACACAATAAGAAAACAGTGATAACCAGCGCAAGGCCAGCAATACCCACGAACAATGCGTGAAAAAGCACAAGAACACCAGACGGAAAATGCCACTGAAAAAATGCACCAACTGCGGAGCACCACGGATGCACCCTGATCCACTGCAGAGGACAACATGAACCCCACAATCCCCATTGAAGAACACACAGGAATACAGGGCCCGTGGAGGGCCAATGAGATGAGGAAGAGGAAGACGGGGCACAGTCGCCAGGAAAATCCGAGTACCGCCACGGATGAGCCAGAACACCACCACCAACTGTACGTCACCTCCAAAGTGTCATTGGCAACAAAGAGGCAGAGATGGCACACCACTCAGCCTCGGACCATCTGAATGCCGTCGGATGGCAGTAGAGGTCAATGGAAGAGCACAAGAGGCCCTGGATGGCTGTGAATGGCAAGACCAAGTAGAAACTCGCTGCCAACACGGAAGCAGCAACGCACCCCGGAGGAGGGGGGCCTGCAGAACACCAGGAGCTAAATGACATGGAGAAGATGGTGGCCAAAGTCACCAGGTAGGAGATGGAGACAAGAGTCGAGGATCCGGACACTGTCCAACATGACCTGACACCACATCAACAGGGTACGCACCGACCACGGAGTGGGTGGACGGGGGAGATGGGCACAATGACACACATGCACAACTAAGCAGTGCACATTGAACATCCACAATGACTCAGGATCATGTCCCTGATCTCACTGGAGCACCTCAGCACACACACAAACACCAAGTAGTCCCACGTACACCATGTGCCCAAAGGGACACCCACACAACACAACAACAAGCACACAACCAACACATGCACACGTGCGAAACACAGCAAACTGGCATGTACGTCAGCCACACTGACAATGCAAGAGACAGCTCATGACGAGTGGCATGGCTGCTGTCCAATCACCTAGGCAATGTAAACGGCACAACACTGAGGTGGCCAAGTGCAGACCACAACCGGAATGAAGCAGGTCACACCCAGACACAACCACCTGCACAAACACCCCTTGACGTCAACGACAAATCTGTGGACAAACCATGCCAAAGTGTCACAACTCAACAAGGAGCACAAGTTACCCAAGTCTGCAACATCTCAGCACCATCGAAGCACTGAGCTGACAGGTACACCGCATGGGAGGGACCAGTGGCAGGCAAATCAGGGCCCCATGACCAAATCACCAACCGTGCAGAATACGCACATAAGTAGACATGCACCTCGACATTGACAACATCCCGGTATATACAGCAACACCTGCACAACAGAACACAGGCCACAACCGGTGCCACAAACGTGCACCAAATGGCAAATCACATCTGTGCCAGCAGGGAACCGTGACATCACAATGTACTAGTACAACCTGTAAACTGCAAATATGTTTTATTCACACATGCTGTATTTTTGACACTTTGTACTGTCCCATGATTGCCAGGGATGGCCACAATGTCACATGCACATGAGAAGTAATTGCCAATGATGGTGTTCCTACGGGCTGTACAGGAGCTTTCTACCCGTGCCTTCCAGGCACCTGAAACGTGACTTCAACACGCCAAATGTGCATTCAACTATGCCCCTGGTGCGTATATGTGGGCCGCATTGTACTGCCTCTGGGCGTGTGTTCGGATCTCGGAGGGGTGTCATCATCCAAGGGCAGAGTGCATATACTTGATCACCTGTGACAGTGCAGGAATAAAAGAGTCAATACTTGGTTCGGCAGGATGTGATGGCAGGCCCACTAATCCAGTAACGCCTGTTCTGGCTGTGTGTGTGGGGTGAGTGTAAGCCAGCCCTCAGGGAGTTGATGCTGGCAACGACTCCAACAAAAAACAACAAGTGATGGACTGAATGTGGATCAATGTCACACACTCCCCCAGTCAAAAGATCTGGGCCCAAATCCATCGTTTTTTTGCACTCCACACCACCCTGGGTCAGATAATGGCTTTATGCAAATCAGCTCTGACCCTGTTGCCCCATGGGAACAGTCCAGTCCGAACTACAACAGCCATATCTTTCCCAGACCGGAATCAAGCATCCGAGGACCGGACCGGTTTCGAGGTAACACCTCTCTTCAGCCCGGCTAGCTTGACTCCAAGTGGTGTGGAGTGCCTGGGACCCACGTCTGGGCATCCCCAGCGCACTTAGGGCGGCAATTGCAAAAAACAACAAGTGATGGACTGAATGTGGATCAATGTCACACACTCCCCCAGTCAAAAGATCTGGGCCCATATCCATCGTTTTTTTGCACTCCACACCACCCTGGGTCAGATAATGGCTTTATGCAAATCAGCTCTGACCCTGTTGCCCCATGGGAACAGTCCAGTCCGAACTACAACAGCCATATCTTTCCCAGACCGGAATCAAGCATCCGAGGACCGAACCGGTTTCGAGGTAACACCTCTCTTCAGCCCGGCTAGCTTGACTCCAAGTGGTGTGGAGTGCCTGGGACCCACGTCTGGGCATCCCCAGCGCACTTAGGGCGGCAATTGCAAAAAACAACAAGTGATGGACTGAATGTGGATCAATGTCACACACTCCCCCAGTCAAAAGATCTGGGCCCAAATCCATCGTTTTTTTGCACTCCACACCACCCTGGGTCAGATAATGGCTTTATGCAAATCAGCTCTGACCCTGTTGCCCCATGGGAACAGTCCAGTCCGAACTACAACAGCCATATCTTTCCCAGACCGGAATCAAGCATCCGAGGACCGGACCGGTTTCGAGGTAACACCTCTCTTCAGCCCGGCTAGCTTGACTCCAAGTGGTGTGGAGTGCCTGGGACCCACGTCTGGGCATCCCCAGCGCACTTAGGGCGGCAATTGCATAAAAACGATGGATTTAGGCCCAGATCCTTGTACTGGGGTGAATGTATGACATTGTTCTACATTCTGTCCATCAACTGTGTTTTTTGCAATTTTCACCCCGAGTGGGCTGGGTATGCTCAGACGTGAGTCCCAGGCTCTCCACACCACTGGAGTCAAGCTATCCAGGCTGATGAAGGCTGATAGCCAGAAACCGGTCCTTGGATGCTTGATTCCGGTCTGGGAAAGACATGGCTTGGTAGTTCGGACTGGACTGTTCCCATGAGGCACAGGGTCAGAGCTGATTTGCATATAGCCAGTGTCTAACCCAGGGTGGTGTGGAGTGCAAAAAAACGATGGATTTAGGCCCAGATCCTTGTACTGGGGTGAATGTATGACATTGTTCTACATTCTGTCCATCAACTGTGTTTTTTGCAATTTTCACCCCGAGTGGGCTGGGTATGCTCAGACGTGAGTCCCAGGCTCTCCACACCACTGGAGTCAAGCTATCCAGGCTGATGAAGGCTGATAGCCAGAAACCGGTCCTTGGATGCTTGATTCCGGTCTGGGAAAGACATGGCTTGGTAGTTCGGACTGGACTGTTCCCATGAGGCACAGGGTCAGAGCTGATTTGCATATAGCCAGTGTCTAACCCAGGGTGGTGTGGAGTGCAAAAAAACGATGGATTTAGGCCCAGATCCTTGTACTGGGGTGAATGTATGACATTGTTCTACATTCTGTCCATCAACTGTGTTTTTTGCAATTTTCACCCCGAGTGGGCTGGGTATGCTCAGACGTGAGTCCCAGGCTCTCCACACCACTGGAGTCAAGCTATCCAGGCTGATGAAGGCTGATAGCCAGAAACCGGTCCTTGGATGCTTGATTCCGGTCTGGGAAAGACATGGCTTGGTAGTTCGGACTGGACTGTTCCCATGAGGCACAGGGTCAGAGCTGATTTGCATATAGCCAGTGTCTAACCCAGGGTGGTGTGGAGTGCAAAAAAACGATGGATTTAGGCCCAGATCCTTGTACTGGGGTGAATGTATGACATTGTTCTACATTCTGTCCATCAACTGTGTTTTTTGCAATTTTCACCCCGAGTGGGCTGGGTATGCTCAGACGTGAGTCCCAGGCTCTCCACACCACTGGAGTCAAGCTATCCAGGCTGATGAAGGCTGATAGCCAGAAACCGGTCCTTGGATGCTTGATTCCGGTCTGGGAAAGACATGGCTTGGTAGTTCGGACTGGACTGTTCCCATGAGGCACAGGGTCAGAGCTGATTTGCATATAGCCAGTGTCTAACCCAGGGTGGTGTGGAGTGCAAAAAAACGATGGATTTAGGCCCAGATCCTTGTACTGGGGTGAATGTATGACATTGTTCTACATTCTGTCCATCAACTGTGTTTTTTGGCAACGACTCCAACAGTCATCAGTCACTCAGATAAGCAATGGCAGGACAACAAGGGGGGATGACTTGAGTCGCAGATGGTTAGTGGCCCCGGATGCACAGCGGCTGACACGGGCCCACCGCCACGGGAGGCTGACCTGCAGGAGACTGGGGTAGGGTCACAAGTATAGAGCAGGTTCTCTTCGAAGTTGAAAGAGTATGTCGCGGAATGACTCATTGGACAGTGGAAGGTGTACCCCCAGGGCATGATGCAGAGGGCACATGCCAGCTTTGTCCTGCAACATGTAGGATACAAATGCCACAAACTCATGCCAGACACCATGTCCGTACCTACCCTTTGCTGATGACAACCCCCAGGCCAGAGGCTCAGACAGCAACGATGTTCCACTGGAGGCTGACTGTCACTCACGGCGCACAGGGTCAGTGGCACCAGTGTTGCCAGCTTGCGCTGAACAGGGTTAGTGTCACAACATGTCGCCGGCTTGCATTGAACAGGGTTAGTGGCACCACGTGTCGCCGGCTTGCATTAAACAGGGTTAGTGGCACCACGTGTTGCCGGCTTGCGTTGAACAGGGTTAGTGGCACCACGTGTCGCCAGCTTGCGTTGAAGAGGGTTAGTGGCACCACGTGTCACAGGTTTGCCATATGGAATTATGCCTCACTGATAGAAGGGAGTGTGGCGCTGTGGCCGCTGCCACAGATTTGGGGACACTGCCATTCAGGACGCAGGACACAGTTCCACATGTGAGGCCCACTGTGATGAAGGGGACGCCGGTGGAGTATGTCAATGAGAAAGGAGTAATGTGGGCCAGTGTCGTGAGGACCAGCGATGGTCTGCGGAGGCTGCCTAGCTACCAGGCCTGGGGTGTGGAGCTTGCCCAGGCTCATCGTGGGCCCTCTTTGACACACACCGGTGTCGGCAGGTGAGCAGTGCGGCCTTTGGGCAGGCCGGCCTGGTCTGGATATTAGCGTCCTGGGGTGCAGCAGGCACACAGGGCCGCAGGCCCCGCTCCTCACGGTGACGTCACTGAGAGGGCGCCGTCCTCTCAGTGACGTAGTCTTTTCCGGGAGAGAACCATGCTCGGCGCCACTGGGTTTTTGTCCACACCCCTGCGCAGCCCCGGCGTACTTAGTGTCCACCCACTACGCTCACGCACACGGGGGGAGCGAGCGACATTTCCGCTATCTGCGCCAAGGCCTGGTGTGACATGGTTGCGTCCACTGTTCTCTACTCTCCAGTCACCAGCAGTTGTGGTCTGCATGGACATTGCTATGGTTTGCCAACCCATGTCTGTCCTGCCCATCCATGCCTCACTTGTCGTTGTGTACATTGCCATTCACGGGTCACTTGCATTCTTCGAACATGGCTGCATTCCGCATCTACACGCGGTCAGCTGTTGTGTGGTGCCATGATGTGGCTGTATTGTGTGCAGGTGTAGGCCAGGCTCACCATGGAGTGGTGTTGTCGTATCTGGTAGGTGGGCATGTTGTTTGGCATGTTGTATGTGGTTTGGTCACATTCCCACAATTGTGCGTTGTGTGATGGTGGCTTTGAGGTGTGTGGTGTGTTGATTTTGCACTTACCAACGAGCAGTCCAGTTCCATATGTGCCATCCTGGAAGTGCTGGTTGATGATGAACTATCGGAAGATGTAGGAATCGTGCACACTGCCTGGGTAGTTTGCGGCAACATCGGTAAAGAGTCCCCGGTGGTCCACTATTGCCTGCACATTGATGGAATGCTTGTGCTTTCTGTTACGGGAGTGGTGTGCTGTATCCGCAGGGAGCAGAAGTGGGACATGTGTGCAGTCTATTGCCCCCAACACGGCCGGGAATCCGGCTATGGCGTAGAAGCTTTGCTTGGTCTCCAGCTGTTCCTGCGCAGTGTGAGGTAAGTGAAGGTACTGGGGTATGAATGAGGCTGAGGATGGCATCCAGGACAGGTGTGAACTTGGATAGGGCTAGCTGTGAGACTCCTCCGACTCTGGCAGTTGTTGGTTGGAAGGTGCCAGAGGCCAACAGGTGCAGCACAGCCAGCAGCTTTTTCTGCGGAGGGATGTTGGTTCTCCGCTGTGTTGGGACCGTCAACCTGTGTGCGATGTGGGTCATGATGCGGATGATGGGTGTCCTTTTGAGCCTGTAGTGGGCAATGACTTCCTCGGGGGTTAGGTCTGTGAGACTGTTGTGTTTTCGCTAGGTCCGCTGTCTTACTCTGTGCTGCCTCTGTGGTGGCCCGGGCGGGTGGGGTGGGTCCGGGTCCTGGGGTGGTGGAGGTAGGTGTTGTGGCCCTGTTGGGGCTCCGAGCTGCTGAGGATCTTAATTACCCTTTTGCAATAGGGTTGAAACGTTGACGCCCCCGAATAGGCCTACACCCTACATCTGCCCCCTACATCTGATGCACAGATGATGTTTCACTGTGAAGAATAACAGTTTAATTAACACATTGTATGCAACTGTGTATATGTGGGTAGGCCGAATTGTTTCTTAACCCCTTCGCTGTGGGGGTTATTCCCCCACTGTGCTGGGGGGGAGGGGGGCGCGCACGGCGCCCGCATGCTCATGACGAGCTGAGCTCGTCATGAGGCACGGCGCTCCTGTGCTCATGACGAGCTCAGCTCGTCACAGGTGCGTTAACTGCCGTGGAACGCTCAGCACAGCAGGGGAATTCTCCCCGCATGCGAGCGTTCCATGGCTCATGACGAGTTGAGCTCGTCATGAGCACCGGAGCGCCGTGGCTCATGACGAGCTCAGCTCGTCATGAGCATTCAAGGGGTTAAGGGAGACCTTTACAACTCATGTTGGCTCCCTTTGTATTTCTTGTAAATATTTAAAGGATCCCCTATGCTACTACCATTGCTTTTTCTTTTCCATTTATCCTTTCACCTGATCACTACCTTTTCACGTATGTCCTTCTCTCTGGTAATAACCGTGTGGGTATAACATTGTATATCAGAAATAACCAAAGTATGTTTCTACAATATAACTCAATGGTTGAATGATTAAATTCGAGTTATCAGCCTTCTTTTGAAGTGGCCTTTATATTTTCTACGTGTGCCTTTGATATCATGTGCTAAAACAAGTATAACTATGAAAAAGTTTTTGGAGTTTCAAGTTACATTAGTCTAGGACCACTGTTTTTCTGTACTAAACGATACCCAGGTCCTTTTGACTTTATAGGGTTACCCCATTTGTGATAATGATACAGTAACCAGTCATGTGCAGAATTGTAGTGAACGTAAATTCAGGGTTGTGCGAAATCAGCATTATTTTGACAAGGGTAATTAATCAAAAGTATGCCAAATTATGCATAAGTACACAAAATGCTTCTACGGGTCGCAAGTTAAAAAAATTATATAAAGATGGATATCACCTTAAAAGAATAGCACAAAAGAATATGATCCGTGAAGCAGCCATTTTTACTAGCTTGTGATACTCGTCACTCCTGCCTGTTCCTGCCTAGCGCTTCCCTCATATTACCCTGACCATCCCACTTCATACTGACCATTTTCCATTCCACCACTCCATTGTTTTCAACTTTTCCTGTTTTTGTCTAGTTTCCCTGCCCCTGTGTTTTTTTCTTTTTTTTTCCTATTTGAATTTTATTTTTGTGAACACTCATCACTAACACTCAAAGGTGCCATGCAGACATTACACCATTCAACATTTATTCTGGGCAGTGCGTTGTTTTCTTTTGTACAGTGCCAACTGTTGGGACTGAAAAGTTCTCTGTATGGTAACGGACATGCACCCCTGCCCTGAGTGGCCAACTATACTGATGTCTGGATCCATAACACTGATTGAATTTTGTTCTTACAGTTAAATATGGATAATGTGAGTGCGACATGCTGTAGGACTGTCTCACGGATTGCTGTCATGTTGGACCGGGCACTCAAAGCTTTACCCTCCTAGACATAGAAGGCTACTACCTTCACCAGGGGTTAAACAACATGAACGTGGTGGTGGCAGCATACCGTGTAGAGATCAGTAGTATTGAACAGGTCCATATTAACCTCCGTCACTGGAGTGAGGACTACAGGCTCGCTCACTTTTAAAGTCCCACTGCTGAGTGCGTAATTCACACTTGACCTACATCGGATAAGTGTGAAGTGCTGTGCAGTGAAGTGGTGTTGTAAGTGCGCTTAGTGTATTGCGCCCGGTAATGGTACAATGAGGAGAAAATGCGCAGAGCAGTGCATGCATGGTGAATGCATGTTATTAATGTACATGTGCCAAGGAGTGGAACAGTACCTTAAGGGTGTATTGGTGTGCAGTGTGTGCAGACCAAATGCATGTGCTCGATGTATGTGTGCCTATGAGTGGTACAACACTGGAAGGCTACAGAGCATGCTGAATGTATGTGGGACTATAAGTGGTACAACACATACAGGATACAGTGCTGGACAGTGTGTGCATGTTAAATGGAACTGATGTTTGTATGTGTGCCTATGAGTGGAACAGTGCACGGAGGGTCCACTACTGTGCAGTGTGTCTAGGCTTAATGCATGCACTGGGTATATGTGTGCCTGTGAATGGTACGCAATCACTCCGGTCTGAAATGGGCATGTATTTATGTGAAATGCAACGTGTTCCAGCTCTGTAATGAGCCTAATAGGGGATGCGGGTACCGTGGTGCATTTAGTGCATTTTTTTAGTGAATGGCACCAACATTGGCGTCTCTTCTGGTCAGAAGTCTTAGGGGCATATTATCAAGAGCGGCGTTAAAATTATCGCCGGTTTAGTGGCAGAGAAAAGCTGCTAAAGCGGCAATAATGGGCTTGATAATATGCCCTTGAGTATTCCAATAGAAGCCCCATGTTCACACCAGAACATGGGCTTCTATTGGAATTTTAGCGATACTTTTTAACGCCATTCTTGACAATATGTCCCCAGTATAAGTTCTGGCTGATGGGGAATGGATGTGCATAACCACTTGTTGTTTCTAAGGGTTAACGGCAACCAAGAGTGGTGGTGAGGGAAACTAGGCAGCTATTTCTCTAGAGTCTGACTTCCAAACTTTCTCAGGTAGGATATTCAACTGCAGGAAAATTGTGCCAGAAAAGATGAACTTCGCATTGTCAGAAACCGCGAATTCGGGAATCTTCGCCCATGTCCATGGAGGGCGAAATTGCTCTGATATTGCCCAACTTTGTTGGTAAATTGAGAACTTTGCACACTCCCTACTCTTATCAGGTCAAAAGTAGTGATGTGGGTTTGTCAAGCCATCTGACCTGGGTCATATTTTCATGCACTTCAGCTGGTGAACAGTGGATTCTTCTCTACCGCAATGCCTGCCTCCTGACCTTTTTTTGTGATTGAACTGCACTGCTTTATCTGTCCTGGTGTTTTCATACTGTCTGGGATTTTAATGGAAAGCTTGGTTTGCCTCCATCGCTTTTACATGCTATGGTTTGAGTGATATGCTTTATCTGATGTTTTCAAATCTGTTCAGGATTGTGGTTTTCCCATAGGCGGGTTTAACACGGTATCTGAGTCAGAGTCTCTGAGACAGACTAACTGGCTCCCATGTTCCTTTCGTCCACATCTGCTGCAGCATTATATCAGCCCTCTCCACCCCCGAAACCAAACATCAGTCATTCTGATAGGATAGTACATTACCCTGTTCATTTGTGGGTGGGGGCTGAACCTGGGCCACTTCTTTAACATCTTTATTTACCAATAGTGTTTGTAAGTATTTGCAGGCCTAATACCAATGGTTCTGCAGCAAAATGGCTGCCTAAAATAATAAAGTTCTATTTGGTTGTAATCCTGCTGAGCTACACAAAGCCACCCAGGACTCTGACAATGACTGCCCTTTTTGACCCTTGGACTTTTCAGGTTCATTAGGCACTTACTGATTTAGGGGCATATATATGAAAATCCCCGTTTGCGATTCTCAAATAGCGATTTTTTGAGAATCACTATTTGAGAATTGCAAAAAGGGATGAGTGTAAAAAAATCAAAATTTTTTGCGATTTCTTAGTTTTCCTTAATTGCGATTAGCACATTGTGAAATCGCAATTAAGGAATACTTTCCCATTCATTCCTATGGGCCAGGAGGCCCATTGGAATGAATGTGAAGCCATTCTCAATTTGCGATTCGCAATTTGAGAATCGTAAATTTAGAATAATTTCAAGGGTGTCATAAGGACACCCTGATGCACCCCTGAAATGAACATGTGTGCGCATATGGCGCACATACATGCCCTAAGGGCATGTATGTGCACCATATGGCACCTTCACAAATGCCAAAAAGTGCATTTGTGTAAGAAACCGCAAATTACCACCAACTTGAAGTTGGAGATAATTTGCGATTTCTTAAGGAGAAATCGCAAAAATTGAATGCTTGTTGCATAGCATTTAAGGAATCGCAATTTGCGATTCCTTAAATGCTTACGCAAAATTAAGGAATCCCAAATTTTGTGATTCCTTAATTTTGCGATGCGATTTCACTACTACATACTGTTTTGCGCATTTTTAGTCACAAACGTTTGCGACTAAAAAAGCAGTTGATACAGCTGCCCCCTGATGCATTAACTGCAGTTTTAACAGCAGAAACAGAAGGTAAACATGACTCTAAAAGCCAAGGTTACTTTCTGTTGTTTCCATTCCATCCTTAACCCTTGGTCCCTCATCAGCAAATTGAAGACTTTTAAGGTCTAAAGGTGGGTCAAAGAGTCAGGGCAGGTTAAAGGGTGTCTGATCCCATTTCTACCACTGAAATCTACATTGGGAATCCACAAATGTACAAAAAACATTGTTATATTCTATTCTGACACACAAAGACCCACCCACAAGGGTATCTTTGCATTGAAAATTCCTGATGGGCAAAAGAATTGCCATTTTTTTATTACTTTGTGGATGACAACTGGGGTTACTTTACACCAGGCACAGCATAAGAGGCAAGGTGTGTCAATATTTCACAGCCAGGTAGGAGGAGTAAAGCTTCAATGTCAGACAATACTGAATTCTGGGAATTAAAGCAAATCATGAGAGCAAGATTTGAAGCACAAGTAAGAGATAGTGCACTCATTTAGAATGAAGATAGGTGGAGTCTAGATTGTGGTAGGTTTGGTAGACCTGATAAAGACTATCCCCTAGATTCATCAAAGTCCCGTTTTGCGAGTCCTTAATAGTGATTATTAAGGAATCGCTATTAAGGACTTGCACAACGGGATTCATGTAGAAATTGCATAAAGAAATGCGATTCCTACATCTTCCTTACTTGCGAATAGCAAATTGCTAATCGCAAATAAGGATGCGATTTCAAGGGTGCAGGGCTGTCCAAAGGACACCCTGTAGCACCCCTGAAATGCAAATGTACACATGTGTTGCACACACACATGTCCAAAGGACATGTGTGTGTGTAACATGCAACTTAGAAAAATGTACTGAAGTGCATATTTCTAAGTTTTCGCTATTTACCACGAAGTTACAATTCGTGGTAAATAGCGGCCAAAAATTGCGAATTCGATAATTAAAAATGGTTAATGAATTGCATTTAAGGAATCTCAAATAGAGATTCCTTAAATGCAATTCCTCGCAAATATGCGATTTCGCAATTAGCGATATTTGCCTTTGGGATGATGAATCCCAAATGCAAAAATTGCACTCGCAAAGGGCCAGATTCTCAGAATCTGGCCCTTTGCGAGCCGATTTGACAATGATGAATCTAGCTGTAATTAACATAATTTATTTAGCGATGAGCAGCCAATAAAGGGTGGCTATGTTAAAGGCGGTGCTGAGAAATGTGGGCAACTGAAGATGAGGCATACTGCTGTATTTTGGATGGGTAGCAATCGAGAAAGGAGAAAGGCAGGATGACTAAGGTACAGTGACGAGCAGTAGTCAAACATTGATAAAAAAGGTGGCTTATACCTTTAATTGTAGGAAAATCTTATCGAAGAAAGGGGGAATTTTCTGCATGAGATGAAGTTGCAGGAGGAAGTGATCTTTCTTACTGATGTGGTCAAGAAAAATCCTGTTGGACAGGGTCCAATACTTCATTTGTGTCAAAAGATGAATGGTGGAGATTTACTTCCTTTTGTAGGATTCTGATCGATAGAAGTAGCAGAGAAATGGAGTGGGAATTGCTTAGGATTGAATAATCTGCAGAGGGCTTCTACATTAAGAGTAAGATCATAGCTTG
Source organism: Lissotriton helveticus (assembly GCF_964261635.1). NCBI lineage: Eukaryota > Metazoa > Chordata > Amphibia > Caudata > Salamandridae > Lissotriton > Lissotriton helveticus. Next base: position 70,690,777 of record NC_136064.1, read on the forward strand.
TTTGCAGCTGAGCAGTACATTTTCCAAGTGACAGGTTGCAGAGTCTGGTGAGTGAGTGCTGGGTTGATCCAGTCCCTAGACAGATGGACGATCTGAGCAGGACCAGGGTTTTGGGGCGGATTTTATGAAAAAGATGTATTGTTCTTGGTGCTTTCCAAAGGAAGTATAAAGAATCCAATACTGAGAGGTTTGGTGGAGATATCTGACCAGGGTCTCCTGTAGTATGTTGGGCAAAACCTGATTTAGGTTAATTTATCATGAAGGAAAAGTGACAGAGCATTACCCAAGGATTGGGGCGGTGTTACAGGTATGCCACCGAGGGATCAGAAACTACTTCAAAAGAATTCCTTAAAAGTGTTGACAGCATTATTAATCGGTGCGCACATTTTATAGATCTAGGGTCTCTGATTTATTTCTTATAACACCAAAGTGGTTATTGGTAAAGAGGATGTTTATTGGAAAAATAGCAGGACCTGCATTCTATTTCTGCTCTACTACAGGTCAATGTAGCCAGTTTAAGCTTTTCGGTAGAGCAAGAATTGGAAGGTCTAATCGGACGCATGCAAACCATTTCCTAAGGTGCCTTGAAGTCAAGAGCTTTGGTGACCCAGATTTTGTAGTTAGATATGGATTTCCAGAGGGCACTGCTAAAGAGGGTTTATTTGCAAGTGCTGCCATAAAATTAGCTGTCATGAGTTTGCACCATAGGCATGTAGAGACTAAAGGACATGGTTTAGAAGATGCTATCGATGGAAGAAGAGGCTTTGTGAAAGAGTTTACAGTACGGTCAGACCAAGTCAGGGAACTCTGAGGGGTGTAGATTATGCTCTGGCAGTGAAAGGAGAAGATAAGTAAGTGATTTACCCAATGCATCGATTCTAGGATGTGCTGTGAAAAACCTGATGCTGTGCTGGAGTTGAGAGGATAGCAAGACTCTGAAAGTATGGTTGGACAAACCCCTATTTTCATGTCGGCCAAGAAGATACAATTAGCTGAGATAACTGCGAAAGATGTCAGAAATTCCATTAGATTATTGCCCAAGTTAATGGTTGGGGCAGGTGATTGATGGTGTAGGAGAAAGATATAGAGATTGTAATAACAAACACTTCAGCTACTGTAAAAGAATCGATGTTGAAGCGTGAGAGTGAAATATAACCAAAAACCCTTTGCCACATCTGTGGCCTACAAGACCACAGTGCCTCTGCTCACAGGCCATAACGTGCTTGAAAAAGTGAGTTAGTAGTACATTCCTGCACATAAACAATCTTAAAAGGTGATTTGATGTTTCTATGTGAGCTACAGTAGAAAGAGGAAAATACAATGAGAAATTAATCATTTTTCCTGGTATCGCCATCCTAAGACCAGGTTTTTCCTGGCCTTAGTGTTTTGGCGCTACCCATCCTTGTAAATATGGGACAGTATCAAAACGAATTAGTTATTGTGGCTGAATGGCCACTGCAGCCCCCATTGCACGCCCATTTCATGCTAACGCCACTTTGGAAATACCATGAACGGGCAGGTGGAAAGGGACATTGTAATCCCTATGGCGGTGCCTGAGATGGCACTCTCCTTGAGCCTGTCGGAAAGCACCGGACTGTCCCTCCCCCTGCTGCCTCCGACTGCACGCATTGTCATGCATCAGCCGGACCCCAGCAGCAGATGGCGGTTAGACCACATCTGATGAGCCATCAGAATGACCCCCTTATTAGAGTCCAATCTCCCCTTGAAAAGGGGAAAGAAAATGAACTCAAAATAAGAGTGTGGTGGGACCTCCCCCGCTCACCGAAATTGGGCCTCCTGCATGTTATGGAACAGGTGGGAGGTAACGTTTACAAACGCCACCTACTACTTCTGGGCCTCACAGTAGCCAAACGAGATATCGCCCGAGTCTGGAAGGACCCAAGGGCTCCCTTGCTAGGGGTGTGGAAGAGGGGATTGGACTTCTGTATGGGGCTGGAGCGCCCAGTGTTTGTTGCCAGGGGCTGCCCCCAGAAGCACTTTAAAATTTGGAAGAGATGGGCGGACTATAGAGGGCTGTGGCTGGAGCCGCCAGCACATCGGGATATTGATGCAGGACACTTGCTTGTGGACCCGGGGTGAAATGGTACACGCACAAACCTTGTTATTGGATTATACTGGCTACTGGACCACGTTGACATTGTGAGGGGTTGGGGGTGGGATCCGGGCGGGAGAATTATGGGACGGGAGGTGGGGGGAAGGGAGTTCGGGGAAGGGTGTTCCTATTAAATGTTGCCTGTACTGCTTGAAGATGACGATTATTTCTTTGTACACTGCACCTCTGGTAATCAGAGAGCAGTGCCCTCTCTGTACTGCTTCAAAAAAAAAATATATATATAAAACAATAAAAATTGTTCTGAAAAAAAAACAAAATAAGAGTGTGAAGTGGCGTGGCCAGCAGGCCAACATGGTGGACATGAGCTAACGAAGCTCCTGAGCCTGCGCCGCCTTCCCTGTAAATCCATCGTTATCCGGGTGCTTTTTCCACACCAACAGCCCTCCCTGACCATGTGGGGCGGGAACCCTTTTCCACACCAACAGCCCTCCCTGAACATGGAGGGCGGGAACTCGGTGGAGGAATCCTCGGCACGCCAGTAGTTGGAATTGGGTCGGAAACAAGAAAAGGTTTTGACCAGGAATCACTGCCTAATCCGGTGACTGGCCGGGCCCCTAGAGGTCATGACAGAGCTGGTGGGCTGCTGTGGCCTGAACGACTTGGGGCCCGGGGGCAGAGTGGTGAGCACCCTTGACGGCCCAACTGCTTACCAAGAAACAACTCCTGCTGCGACATCACAGCCCAGAATGAAGGCGAGTCTCCTATCGTAAAGTGGCCACGGCGGTGACACAGTGTTGAGGCCTCCGCATCTGACTCAGAGAGAGGGCCTACAGATGGCCGACCGGCAGGCACTCCACCTCGGGGAGGAAGAAAAAGGCATGTAGGTGCCTGTATCGGCTGGGGGTGCATGCCTGTAACCTGTGAGGACTTGGTGGAAGGCTGCAATAAAGCTTACAGGGGCGGGACTTGGCCCATGAGGAGAGAGGCTGGAGTAGTGACCCCCGTTGGACTATCTGCAAATCGCGTCCCTGACTGATCTCTGCCTGGTCCCCCTTCGGTGGGCAGGTCTTCCTTTGTGAATTGTCCCCCACTGGGGGGGAGGTTCATCGGAAGGCCCCTCACTTCATGGGAGGTGGTGTTCCTGGACCTGCCTGTGAAGGTCCAGCCGGGGTGCCTGGGGCTCGAGAGGCCACAAATTTGGATCGAGTGGTGGCAGTGGGATCAGCGTAACTGCCAGCAGTCTGCAGGCTGGGTGTGGTGTTTGGAGGGGGAGACACTGCTGGTTCCCCAATCCCCTTCTTGCCTCTTCAAGCCCGGTAGGCGGCAGTGGGGGTCACTGTACCCTCTGTCAGCTAGAAGCGACCCTGAGAAATTGGGGATGTTGCCACGGGTGTAGCGCCTCTTAATGGTGGACCGCAAAGAAGGCAAAGAAATGCAGCTGATCAAGATAAATAGATGTACAGTCCCCAGAAGCACACAGAAGGAGAGTGAGGGCCCTCAGATGGGAGGCTGAGTGGACACTGGTGAAGAAGTATTGGAACTGACGCTGCGAGAACTCATGGTCGTTTTCTAGAGAATGAAAGGCACCTTAGAACCCAAATTGGATTAGCTGGTGGTGGAGATGTTACTTCTAGGAGCCGACATTAACAAGGAAAAGGACCGTTTATGAGAGACTGGAAAAACTGTGGCAAGGCTGGAGGATATGGAAGGGTGATCCCGCTGTAATATTATCCGCCTGTTGGGCGTGCCCGAGAGAGCAGAGGAACAAAGTGCTGACCTTTTTGTCGAGGACTTTATTATGAACACTTTAAGGCCCAAGAGATTCTCCAAGTTTTTTCTGTCGAGTGGGCCACAGGGTGCCAAAGACTCCTCCAAGAACGGGCACCCCTCCCTGCACTATTATTGCAAGACTTTTTAACCATTGGGACAGGGACACCATACTCCAAGCGGAGCAGAGCGTGCTGTCCTTAACATTTGAGAATACCGCAATTAGCCTGTACCCAGACTTCACGCTTAAGGTTCAAATACAGCAGCTTAGCTTCCTAGAGTTCAAGAGAGAACTACAAAATAGGGAGATTAAATACACGATGCTCTTCCCAGCAAAGCTTAAGGTCATCGCTGAAGGGAAATCCTGGAATTTAGACACTCTGGAGGTGGCCTGGGAGTCGCTGGAGGACTGGCCCGGCCTCTGTCCGCAAAATAAATAGTGCTCCCCAACATCAGTGGAGGGGCTCAGATAAAGGGACAGCTAGTGATGCCTCAATGCAGAGTGACGAAGAATCCCTGCACAGGGGTTGGGGGCGGCCCTACCCTTCGACACAGGAAATTGCTCCCTAAGAAACTGTGAGCCTACCTGGAGACTCAGACGTTGTTCAGTGGTCTACCATATATCCTTCTGCGGTCTCTTGTTTTGCCTTGGGGGAAGGCTTGAAACTTCCATGGGCTTGCTTTTCTGTTTTCCCGGGCACCGAGAGATCCCCTTGGGGATGATTCTCTGCGCTCTACAAATGTTAATAATAATAATAATAATTCTGACATCAGCGCCTAAAACGGATCTGTCCTGAGGGAGGTTGAGGGTGGGGGCCTATGTCTCGCAGTCCACCTCCGGTTAAAGGGTAAGGATGTTCTCAGGGGCGAAAGGTTTCTTGCTAGTTGTGGTTAGGTGGGTAGTTCGGAATCCACCATGCATAGTGACAGGGAGAGGGGATTTTGTTTTGGGGAAAGGACGTTTTGGGTTTACAGCACACAGCAGTGCAATCCAAGGGGTCACTTGCCTCTACTGGGATCCATGTAATATCCACAGAGACACACATTATGTTTAGACACACACGATGAGGCCATGTCACATGAGCCCCGCAGCCACTTGTTGATCCTATTGTGAAATGTCAAGGGCCTTGGGGACAGGACGGTACTCCAATGCATTAAAAGACATTCCCTGGATGTTGTGCTATTGCAGGAGACCCACCTCCTATGTTATGCATACTTACTAGAGGACGAGACACACTAAGGGCACATGAGGGCTACACCACTGACTCCAGGGAACTGGGGATCCTGTTAAAAACCTCAACCACGTTCATTGCAAACCTGACCTGGAATGATGCGCAGGGAAAATCCATTGCCCTTTCAGGCACATGCAAGGGATTCCTGTTAATCTCTGCTCGACATACATCACACCACATCACCACCGCTACTGGGACTGAGCGATCTCCTGTTGCAAATACCCAATGGAGTGCTTCTCATGGGTGGGGACTTCAATGCCACCTTGTCGGAGGTCATGGATAAGCAATCCCAGGCCAACGGGTTCGATGGGACCCCACTCTAACCACGTTTGTGGCGGGAATGGGACTAGCGGATACATGGCATCTATGACACCTGCGGGAACGCCAATTCACTTATTTGTCTGGAGCACACCACAGGTTCTCCAGATTAGACTATATGTTCACTTAGATGTCCAATATGACTCAGGTTGCTGACATACGTTACTTGGCCAGGGAAATATCGTATCATTCCCTGATTTGGATGGAGATGTGGGGATGGTGCACCAGACCTTGGGGGCCGAAAGCCATCAGTGCCTGGCATCTCCCGGACAAAACGCTGATGGGTGATGTGGCTCAGTACACCATTTCCTATTTTGAAACAAATGAGGGCTTGGTTGACTCACAGCTTACGTTGTGGGAAGCCTAAAAAACAGTAGTGTTGGAGCAAGCTTACTCGCGTATCTCTGGAAAAAAGAAACAAAATCAGGCAGAACTACTGACCTTAGAAGCTGACATTATGGGGATGGAGCAGGGGGATCACAGGAGGGTGATGGGGATTCTGTAAATGCCCTCCAACTCAAGCAAAAGGAGTATGGAGACCTAGCAGAAGCATGTTATATACTGACACAGAGGCATCTCTATGATGTTGGGAATAAGGTATGTTGACTACTAGCTTGATTGGAGAAGCGAGATCAGACAGCCGACTGGGTCTTACAATTGGCCAATCAAAAGACAGAGGCTAGATCGGATCCAGAGGGGATTACTGAAAGGTTTGCTGACTACACCAAATATCTTTACTCTGCTAAAGTACACTGCACCCCCTCAGAGTTGAAAAACTTTTTGGCTCATATTAGACTGCCTCACCTCTCAGCGGATCATAGAAATCTTCTTGAAGCAGACATACACCCCAGTGAGATAGGTCAGGCGATACGTGCCCTTAATTCAGGGAGAGCCATGGGTCCTAATGGCTTGCCCATTGAACTCTATAAACTTTTAGCCAACAAATTAGAACCTCATATCCTGAAAATGTGGACCGAGGCACGATCTGTTGGCCAACTACCTGAGGATCAGCGATGGGCCACGATAGTAGTGATCCCTAGGGAAGGGAAGCCACCAGTTAAATGCATGTCATATACCCAATCTCACTCCTTAATGTTGAAATAAAAATTCTAACTAAACTTCTGCCCAGTCGTCTCTGCCAAGTCATTTCATCCCTGGTCAACCTCGTTTCGTCTAGCTTCATGCCAAATAGAGTGACCAGACTGAACTTGTGAAGGCTTTTCGGAGTGATGGGACGAGACAATATTAACAATGATGCTGTCCATGGAGTCTCCAATGGCATTCAACAATTTAGAATGGAACTATATGTTCAGGGTACTGGAACAAATGGTGTTCAGTCCGAACTTTTTGGGATGGATGCGCCTTCTCTATAGTGACCTCATAGCGCATGTTAGTGTGAAGGGGGTGGTCTTTCGTGACTTCTTTCCCCGCAGAGGTACAACACAGGGTTGTCCACTTTCCGCACTGATCTTTGCCTTAGCCCAGTAGCCCCTTGCGGCATGGGTCTGAGAGGGCCGGTTGGTGAGGGGTATACAATGGAGGGAATCCTGGAAGGAACTTATTTCATTATATGCAGAAGACATCCTGTTTTATGTCACAGAGCCCCCAAGGACCATTGCTTGATTGACCCACATACTGAGTATTTTTGGGCAGCATTCAGGTTACACAATAAACTGGGACAAATCCCTTATGTATCTCGTCACGGGTCCCATGTCCACATGGCCTATCGACATTCGTATACCTGTCTCAACCGTGAGCTTTAAATGCTTTGGGATACACATCACAATAGGTCCTTAATTTTTCCATCAGAAGAATTTGCTCCCAATATTAACTCGCTTTGCTACAAATGCCCAACATTAGAAGAGACTGCTACTCTCAATTCTAGGAAGAGCGTCAATGTTCAAGATGATATTATCCTGAATGTTGTAGGCGTTACAGAACACCCTTACAATGTGCCCAATGGCTTCTTCCAAAAAACTGCATCATTGCTCCGTTCCTTCCTTTAAAGGTGTGAGCCCTCCCCGTATAGCCCTCTGCAAACTAATGCTTTGGGTGTCTGATGGAGGCATTGGACTGCCGGACATCAGAAAATACTATTAGACCGCTTGATTGGCAGTGGTCAATGACTGGGCTTTTTCTGCCTGGGACGATCTGGCACTTGGATTGGAAAGGTTATCATGGGGGGAGACGGGCCATCTGGGAATACTCTGTAGATCGAGTGAACCGGTGGATTTCATGTCTCAGACCCACACCATTGCACAGATATGGGGTTCAGCTACCAGGGCACTGGGATGGAGGGGGAGACTGATGGAGATGACTACTTTCTGGAACAGTGATGGTTTGAGAGATGTAGGTTAGCTTCAGAGCTTCACGGGATGGAACCTCATTGGTATCTTCACACTGAGGGACGTTTGGAAGTGGGACTCTATGCTTAGCTTGGCAGACATGCATGACCAATTTCAGCTATCATCAGCAGAAACTTTTAAATACCTCCAACTGCGGCATACTCTGAGGACACACATCCCCCCACACACTTTAATCGACAAATCCTTCCCTCTGGAGGACAGGATTCTCACAGAGCCATTATCCAGAAAGGTCATATCACTCATATGCAAAAACTGCAAAAAAAATCCCCAGACACATTTGTCACTCTGCGCACCAAATGGAAGTTGGAGGTTGGGCCCTTTGAGGAGGGCGAATGGGAGGAAGCCACAGGGGCATTTACAGAAGTGGCCATAAATTCAGGGTTTCACCTTATCCAACTGCGGATACTGCACCACTCATACTACTCCCATACTACCATACATGCCATGGGACGTGGTGTCTCAGATTTATGCCTGCAAGGGTGCGGAGAGAGGGGGACTTTCCTCCACATTATATGGTCATGCCTCAGAAGACAATCTTAATGGCTTGCGTTGCAGAAACTTGCCGGTGACATACTTGGCATTGAGGTGCCGGATTCAGCCAAAACGTGTTTGGTACACATATGGGGAGTTGACCCAGATGTAATAAGATATGGCTCTCCCTGAACTTGTCAGTGCAAGAGAAATATAATGCGAATGTGGGGCTCCCGATAGGCGCGGATTCTGGTGGGATAGGAGAAGGACATGGATTGGTGTTTGCTAGCTGAGAGGACTATATACCAGGGTCAGGGATGTCCCCATAAATGGGAAAATATCTGCTCCCCGTGGGGAATACGGGAAGATGCCATGGCGAACCCCAAGATCCGGGAAGTGGGGAGTCCTGATAAATGAGTTCCTTAATACTGGAGGCAGTGCCTGTGTGCTTTCATTGTTATTGTTATTGGTGTAACTTTACTGTATGGCCTTGTTGCTGCATAACCCTCTTGTAGACCTATGCTCACACCTCACTGCTTGTAATGTAGGTGTTTTGCAAAATGTAATAAACAGATTTATTTTTGAAAACATGAGTGTGAATTAAAACATCATATAATGAAGTGTAAATAAAAACAACAGCACTCCAAGCGACTCACGTTTTATTTGCAATGATGTTAAATAACAACAGGAAGAGGCAGAGCAAGGATTTCCAAATAAAAGGAAAGCACACAGTGTGTAATTAGAAAGTTGCCAAGTGCTTTTGTATCAGTGACATCACTGAATTCCATCCCTTGATGTCAATCATGAGCAGCTAGTGTCTGTCAGGCCCTTTGCCAGGTGGATTCATTCAAAGCCTCTCCTGTTGCATCTCTACAGGTTGAAGACAGAAGCATTCACTCAACCATCCACTTGACAAGAAGTGGAAACAAATATTCTTTTCACCTTTCATTGTCCTGTGGATGAACCTTTGTGGAGGTGTGACTCAGCCAACCGAAAAACTGCACGTAGGTGAGCCCTGATGCAATATCCAAGGCTTCTCTCAACCAGAACAATCTGTCACCAGGTCCAATATTTGTTTCTAGTTACAAATCATCCCTTCAAACACAGAACAGCATGAAGATGTTGATGCTTTTCTTACTATAATCCGCATGGCTCGTTATTTGTGGGACCCTTCCCACCAAGGTTTCTACTGCCAAAATGATTGTGGGAGTGTAGACTTTGGGCCACTTGGTAATTACTAAGGACAGTGAACTCCACACCACATGTCATTGTAATCACTGCACAAACAGCGATATCTTTCGACAGACAAAAACTAGCACTTTCGGATGTTTGAACTAGCAACCAGATAATTCGATTAATGACCTCTAAAAACTATCTGAATTTCTGCTGCAATAAGTTGGTTTTATTTACATCATACCACCTACATGTTGTCCAACATGCTGTGGTACATCTAGTTCTAAAATTCCCATGAAGATGTTCAGCATCTGCAACACTAAAAGTTCTTCACTGGCTTTTGCTGCTCAAGAGAATTCTCTTCAAAATCCTCTTAATCACCTATAGAGCCAGGCTCAATTTGGGACCTAAGTACCTCGCGGCACGGTTCACTCCCAACATCACAACTAGGTCTCTCAGGTCGTCATCTGCCAACCTCCTCAGAACCCCCCAATTTCAGATATTAAACGAAAGAAGGAAAGACAGTGGCCATTTTTGGGACCAAAGCCTGGAACTTACTACCACCTCATCTAAGGTCACTGAAGACAGAAATTCAATTCAGGAAGGCTTTGAAGACTTGGGTATTTATCGCCCCAGACGAATTATGCATCTCTCTTAATTAGTATCTTTAGGCCCCTCTCTCACCTCCAATCAACCAGCGCCAGGATGCTCCTTGCGGAGTGGCAGTTAGCGCTTTATAAATACCAACTTACTTACATTACCTGCATACATAAACATTTGCACTGCCAGACCCATACTTTCTGTTGCTTTGCGTGAAATTAGTCATATCTATGCTGACACCTGATAGGTTTTACAAACATGTTCATGCATTGCAAGTATAGACAGACTCAAGGGTACAAAACAGCAAATATCTGAGTATGTGTATATGGTGGTCTGACTGCAGACCTGACACTTGTATCACAGAAATATCACAATCTGGTGCATTAGTCACTCAACCCTGTAGATGTGCTGGCCTTGGACAACCAAACCATTACCACAATTTATCATGCTTCTGACAATCTCTCGAACACCCAGATAAGTAGTTCGTAACAATGTCACTTCTGTGGGCCCCCACTTAATAACTACTGGAACCCAGGGACCCCCATTGAATCCGGGATACCCACTATGTCATTACTGAAAGCCAGGCACCCTGGCCTAAGCATTTGAACCTACAAAACAATATACAAAAAATACAGAAACAAGCATTCCTCAAACAAATACATAAATGATTAAATATATTATTTGTTTCACAAACAAATATATATATATATATATATATATTTTTTTTTTATGGGGAGATTGGAGCTTTTCTAAATTCAGTGGAGGCCACTCATCATCAGCACTATATGGTGTTTGATGCACTTCCTCTGCTCCCTAGAATCAATCTGAGTTTACAAACTTAATATTTAGTCTCCAAATTTATATTTTGCTTATTTATATACAATTTATTATTTGTTAATATATTTAGGTTTTGCCTGCAGGTGCGCACGTAGTGCGCATGCGCTAGCAAAACCTCTTGAGTTCTATATCTGATCGATGACCCGCCTCTGTCTCTCATTGGCTAGCTCCATAAATGGAGGCTAGCCATTGGGAGACAGAGGCTGTCAATCGCGCTTTCTCAGGGAAAACGCGATTCGGGGGCGTTTCTCGGGCTTTTTTTAAGCCCCGCCCCTTTGTCCTGGGCCGCGCTGCGATTGGCTGCCGGCCCGGGACACCCCCGTGACGTCATTCCCGGGCCGCGCTGTGATTGGCTGCCGGCCCGGGACACCCCCGTGACGTCAGCCAATCACAGCACGGCCCGGGACCTGACTTGTTGTTGCTGCGGAGAACAGATTTTGCTGCCTCTAGCTAGCTTGGAAGTTCCAAGGCTCTCTCGTGACTTTGTACCACTGCACTTGGATTAATGAACATGTTACCTTTTTGGCAATGGATAAGACACGGGCACAATATTGCTGAATATTTAAAATGTGTTTCTTATCCGAACATTTAAGCCCTCATTACAACTAACTACAAGTCAGGTAGAGCGGAATTAACTCATGGAGTGTCTTCTCCACCTAATTCCAACTGGAACAGTTTTTACACATGGGTATGGGAGAACGAGGCACAAATGTACTGTGTGGCCGCTCCACACAGTAACATCACATGAGGCTTTGTTTGAAGAAGCAATAAGTTCACAACGGGGTGAACCCTAAGACAGCCTGACCTGGGTCAGTAAAGGTAGGTATGTATATATTGGTCAGTGTCTATTTAGTTATAAATCAAGAATTCATCATGAGTAATCTTTTACATCACAAACTTTTTAAGCAATTACTTTGGTGTAGTACAAGGAATTTATTCCAATTTTTCAAAAATTAGTATACATGGTAATGTTTTTACCAGAATTCCACAAGTTATGCCTCATTCAGGCAGACAATTTCTTCATTGAATCAAGCATGGTCAGCCAGCCAGAAAGGCTCAACACAATAGTTTCAAAATAGTCCTTGTGGATTCATACAGTCATATTGAAAATTCACACAAAATTATACAATGAAAATTGCGCTCAAAGGTGAAAGAGAGGAGACAGTTTGAGAGGGGTCGAAACGTAGACCGCACTGTTTCCAATTACTTAACATAGGAAATAACTGGTTGACACATACAAACCCTATGTTAAAGTTGTTTAACGGAACTAATGAACAAAATTAGTCTGGAAAGGTTACATTAATCACTGTGATTGTTACATGGTCACAACATCCTTTACCCAGTCCCCACCACCACCCAATCACACCCATCCCTCTCAAACTGTCTCCTCTCTTTCACCTTTGAGCGCAATTTTCATTGTATAATTTTGTGTGAACCTTGTTTGAAGAAGCAGCCACACCTCCTTTCCCCTATTTTTCTGATGGCTCAGAGCTGCCAGAACATACCTTTCTCCTCCCTCCCATATTCTCCCCCCCCCATTCACCACTACCAACCGACCTAAAGGCCTGCGCATACATTCACCATCTTATATCAGGTGGTAAATGTATGTTAATTACATGTGGTCTTAAAACTGGAACACTCTGTCCCCATGGTAATTCACCAAACCATTGTAGTGGGGCAGATGTACTGCACTCTAAAGGTAAAATTGCATGTGATTTTACGTGCTCCCAATACGAACTCAGAATGAGAGTGTAAGTGGTTTAACAATATTTACCGCAGGTTTAAAATATATATTTGAAAAACTATTTTTCTGCATGCTGTCCTGAACTTGAACGAGGCATCTTTGGGCTCGTAGGCTCCGATAGATTTAAAAATCCTCTTCGAAGGGGAAACGCTGTTTGGCTGGGGCTCGGGGCTTGAAGCGAGCCGGGGTCTGAAGTGAGCTGGTGACTCTCCCGCTGCTGCTGCCGTCGCGGCTGGGCTCTGCTCCGCCCCCCCCCTCAGACTCCCTGCTGGTGTCCGGCCGGGCTTGGCTCCGCCGGCCCCGCTGGGGACTGCATCTTTCTCTTCATCAGGGCCCTCAGCGCCCGGTGCCAGATGCGGTCGGTGATTAGAACAGATATGAATGCGGTGACGTTATTCATTTTATGCTGGGTTACATTTTATTTCCATGCAACAGTCAGTGCTAAAGGTCCTGTGAAACTTTTTTTTCTATTTATTAAGCTTCGCTGGGCATTTATTTATTTATTTATGCATTTTTATATAGCGCGGACTTTACCTGAAGGTGTCAGAGCGCTTCACAAAAGGAACAAAAATGAAACATAATGAGAAACATTACAGAAGAACAGATTACAAAAGCATACATTACGTTACATAAGGTAATAGTGACATTTGTGAGCAAATAAAATACATGAGGTAGTCAAAATTGTGAGCAACCAAAAATACATGAGGTAGTAAAAATTGTGAGCAGCCAAAAATACATGAGGTAATGAACGTTTCAGGCCGTGTTTACACTGTGTGGGATGGTTCGTCACCGGGTTAAAGGCCAGGCTGCTTGCTTGTGGTGTTTGCCAAGCGCAGTGCGCGGAGGCTCGGGCGGCCTTGCAGAAGTCCTGTCGCCTCTCAGGTGCCGCTCCTGAGAATGCGAGCCCCGTTCCTCGTGAATGCCAGCTAGAGGCAGCGGCGTACCCCCACCTCCGGTCATAGCCCTGTACATTGTCGAAAGTGGAAGTGGACGGCTGCTCCTGAATAGCCCCTGGCGACTGGAATCTTGGGAAACTCAGAGAAAGGGGGTGTCAAGGGAAGAGAGGAGGAGTACTTTCGCAGCATTGTCAGTTAATTCTAGCAGCCCTAACCGTGAGCTCCTTTAACATACATCGGAATAATTAATGCGCAAAGAAAGCAACAGGTATAGATGAGTTTCAATGTAAATGTAAAAATAAAACGAAACAACGTTTTTTTTTTCTGGTTGTCAAAGAAGATCAAAATATCAGTTTTTAAATCTTTTTAGAAGACGGCTAACTAGCCCTGTTAAACGTAGATTGTTTAAATGTCTTTAGAGCACATCGCAAGGAAACACGCTTTATGCACATTAATAGCTATGCGAAACATGAGGCTTTTTTATTATTTGTCAAAGCCGAATAAGCAGTCATTTGTATTTTGCAATATCAGTGTTCGGTTCTTAAAATAAAATATATTTGTTTGACTATGATGATATTTTTGTCTGTGCGCTTTTGCTGGTCCTTCACAAATACATTGCGTGTCTGTCGAGTCCTCTAGCAGTGTTCACACTTGCTGACCTGTCTACACCGCGTGCGTCATTTCCTGCATTAATTAGAATAAATATGAAACGCATTTGTTCGTTAAGGTTCTGTGCCAGGGTCCCAAAGACGGACAGACTGGTAGCAGGACGCCACTGATTGGATGGCACAGCGGGAGGTCGCTGTATCAGCACTGATGGTGTCATTACGTCGGGGCCAATCGGGTTACTGTTTAGTGTAGTTTTGTTCTAATGCAGTGTGAAGAGTGCCTGGTGACCATATACCAGGTCTTAACAGCACAATATTAACATAGCTCTAACTTTTACAAAGGCGAAACCGTTGCATTGTAAATGCTTGTTTAATTTTCTAGGAAGTTGCTAACCCCTTGATGAGCCTTTGCAGACCCCTAGTGGTCCCCAGACCACAGGTTAAGAACTACTGATCGAAATTATTAGAACCGTGTTTTATCCTTACTGCGGCACGTCTACCTGTATAACACTGTGCACAGATGCTGTGGAACTTCACTGCTGCAGAGACGCTCGACAGAAGGACACTCGAGCTTGCACCATCCGTTGCCCCTGGCAGCACTGCCGATGACAGCACCAAAATACTACTAATCATCACACTCTTAAAAGTGTGATCATTCATACTATTACAGGCCCCAAAAGCTATAAGAATGGCTTTGGAGACACATACCAATAATTGGAAATTGAAATGCAAATAATAAAAAGAAGTAGTTGTGCTAGTACCTAAATTGGCAGACACCACTACCACCGGCACAAATTAAGCACTATGCCATACTCTTCAGAGCCCGGTGCCAGCCGCGTTTATTTCTAAAAACTCGAACATGTAAGTTAGACACGCAGCGTTTGACAGACAGCAGATAAGAGCCGTCTGCTCATTTATTCCACTCATCTCCCTACGTGCCCTGAACACATGGCACATTCTGTACAGATTAGAGAGTGACGGTGAAGACCTTTCAAAGGCTAACACAACACAGCGAGACGGAGCCGTGAATTCATCAGGCCTCCCGCTCCCTTTCTCCCAAGCAGCATCCAATCTATTATTAACAAAACACCATTTCTACACATGCTTTGACGTGTATCTCTCTTTACAGCCTCGCCGGGGCGGGCATCCCTATAGGTGGCGCGTGCCTGTCAGTCACGGAGCCGCGCGCTGGGTGATGACGCTGACGCAGCCTGCCAGCTGCCACGTCTGGGCGACCCACACCCGAGCCCCCCCGTGCAACGCATCTCCAGAGCGTCTTAAAGCCCTCTGGCGAGCGAGACTGACAGCCCTTTAAAGGCCAAGGACGAGCCAGTGGATGAACTGTGTATTGTGAACTGTCTCAGGGTGAAGCGTTCAAACGTGAGGTTTTAATTAGTGCATCCGTTTACAAAAGGGCTAATTAATACCCTTGACGTATAGGAGGACCATTAACAAGTCAATCTTCGAATATATTGGCGGTAAAAAAATAAATCCACTTTGGTTTGTATTTGTAGCTGTTTTTCACACTAAAGAGGTGAGCTTTGTAAACAAGCATGCGTATTGACATCGATATTTATTAATTCGTGAATTTATATGGCACAAGCCATGCCTGGTTGGGTTACAAATTCCGGCCCAAATTTACAAGGACTAGCGGTGTCCTTGCATCATGCCAGTTGACACAAGACAGCGCAAGTCCTTAAGTGATATTTACTAAGACATATAAGGGACAATTTGCGCCACCTTGCGTGACTTTGTAAAGAAATGTAACGCAATGCAGCGAGTGGCTTGCTTTGAATTTCAGAGTGGTAGGTGTTCCACATTTACTAAAATCAGTGAATCTGGGATTATGCTAAAATGGTGCTCCCTGAGGATGGCGTAACAAATAGAAATTCAACAAAGAGAAACATGCCTAGAAAGAGGAAATTGCCTCCTAAGATTGTTTTTGTGCGGGAAGATGTCCCTTCCTGAACAAAAACAATCCTACCTGTAACACAGACGCCTTCGCAGCATGGCGCAAGAGTGCTTGTGTTGGCTCTAGGTAGTACGCAGTGCTCACAAGGCAAAGAGGGGGCAGAAGTGTGTTATATATGTTATAGCCTTATAGCCCGCCATAGAGGGCTATACCTGCTATTAAAGGCCCACTCCAGCGCGGCTCGAGCCTTTAACAAGGGAGAGGGACTTTAATAGCCGGTATAGCCCAACTACGAAGGGCTATAAGTCTATTAGAACATTCTGCCACTAGAGGACAGAATGTTCTAACAAAAAAGAACAAAGCCTTATGGGAGCGCGTGGTTATTGGAATCCCCTCAGGCTCCCTGAAGCCTTTGTTCACAGCCAGAGCTGTGAACAAAGAAATATTGGAATGTTGGAGCTCCGGGCTTATACCAGCCATTATAAGCCCGGAGCACTCCATTGTTTTCAATGGAGCTCCCAACATTCCAATGTCCTAATAGTAGAGGGTGCATTTCTGTTCTTTCCGTTTCATGCAATGCTGTGCTGCGAGTTCCCTTTCTGCCTTGTGTTTCCTGAAACATTAGTAAATCTGTTCCTCTGACTCAAATTGTAGTGTGACTATCTAGGGACCTGAATCGATATTTCTATTTTTTGCCCTTGTCCAGTTATAAATCAATAATATCCATACAATGGCATAAAAACCCTATTCATAATTCAGTCGTAGCACATGCTGTCACATTAAGCAAGCCTACTCCTCCAGCCCCCTAGAAAGCACACCCAGTTCTCTAAACAAAACCAAGCCTCCAGCAACCTGGGAAATCCCCATTGCCTTTGTTTTGATTTCGTCCGAGAAAAGCACTGTAAGAACAACCAGTTCTTAGTGACATCTTTATTGACGTCTTATGTCCAGCCTTACGTCAAACCCGGCACCTTTTAGGTATAAATATACCAACGCTGCCTTAAACAAACACACGGTGGTGGTGATTCTGGTGCAGCTATCTACTTGCCCGAGAGCCCAGCTGATGCGAGAGCCCACGGACGCTGCCCCTCCCTTTTGACGCGCTGAGAAAGACGCTGTCTTTTCTCCTGCCGAGAAAATCCAGCTCCAGCGTTTCCAGCCTACCCTTGCGGGTGACTGGGATATCGAGTCCTGAGAGAGAGATACCAGCCCTCCTGCTTTCTATTACCCAGGTACTGAACTGACTAAACTCTTACAGAGAATTCTTGAGTCAGATTCTTGGCAAAACAAACTTAACTTAAACTGCTACTTACTTATTCCTTCCCACGTATTAGGCTTAGGTCAGGTACACCGGGGTAGGCGTATTTAGAAGCACCAGTTGAGTACGATTAGTCACTGTATATATGTATGTATATATATTATCTATTTTAAAGTATCATATGGCTAAGAAACCATATCAATGCTTTTACAGTATTATTTTATAATCCTACTTTTACTGTACGCACTTTACTTTACTATAAGTATTGCAATTGTAGCAATTCATTTCTCTTGTATGAGGAAGGAGACTGCTCAATAAATAATACCTTTTATTGAAAACGCCAGTCTCTCTTTTCTCTGCGATCTGGTGAAACTAAGTACGCACATTTGACTGAGTGAAATAGCAGTCTTTTGTTTTCACACGACTCTAGAGATACACTCTTAATCAGGGAGAGCAAAGTTGTCATGTTTTATGGCTGTCAGAAGCTAATCCCTTCTTGTCTATCCAGGGAGGTTAAACTCCTCCTCGTTTATTCGAGAAAGTTTATATTGACCTCTGAGCTAGCTGGCAAAACTTAAGTCTAATATAGTCAGTAGAGACCTAGTCGACCTCAGTCCTTCGTCTATACTGCTGAATATATTATTCCAATGCGCAGAGCCTATTGGGACTATAGGAACTACACTACATGGCGCCCAACGTTTGGTAAGGCAATAAATCTAATGCAAGACGTTAGAGTAACTCAGTCGTGCTTTTTCACACAGACCCTTTCTCCCGTAAATACTCCAAAAGACGTCTGGAGTGGGTAAAAGGTTAAAATCCGCCGGAACTTAGTAGGAAGAGATTCCTATGTATAGTTTTTGGTTTATTCAACGTTGAAGGATACAGTGTTCCAAAATATTGTGCACCTAATCTTTGTTTCCTTGAAACTTGATCTGCAACAACAGCGTTTCTGTCAGTAAAATGTCAGACGGTGAAGACGAAAGGGAGACAGCTAGAATAGCAGCTCGACTCCTAGAGGATGACACAAGTCTCCTACAGAACGACCCGAATGCTATACTCATTCCGGTCAACATAAGAAAAACTATAACACTTAAACTTATAGAAAATGGACTAACATCGAGAGGTGGTATAGTCGTATTCGTAATTGAGGCACATGAATGTCGGCAGACAGAGGTATTCTATTCATGGATAAACTTTCCAGCAGCAAACGCTGTCACACACGAATTCCACTATTACAAAATAGAGGAACCTCCGGAAGAGTACACTCCTTTCGAGGAGGTGGAAATCCCATTAAAATACCAAGAGCACCTGCTCTGGTTTAAAGGCGCCCTAAAACATAATAATCACATCACCAGCCTCGGTCCACTAGGTAGACCAGGAGCAACGTGGCCGGTTCTAGCCAGCCGTACACCACATCCTGACATTAATAAAATGTCAAGCAAAGAACTCTTAGTTAAAATAAAAGAGTTAACACAGGCATATAGAGACTTAGTTCAATTGGCAACTGAGGATATAACTTTCCTCCAGAAATTGAAAGAAACAGATATAGCAGAACAACCATTTGAACTTGCCAGAATCATAGAAAAATCCTATGAGGAACTAGGAAGAGATAGTTTGGGTGGGAAACCGGTAAAACCCCAATTAACTGAAAATCCTGAAAAAATATTTATTAAAAATAATCTAAACACTCCAAAAAAGAGCTGGGATGGAAATAAACAATCCACTCCCAAAGAAAAAAGATTCCAGTTCAGAGGAAGGTCTCCTCGGCGGAGAGAAAAATCTCCGGACCAAGGACACAAGTCTCCCCAGAGGGAGCCCTCTGAGAAAAGATATAACCTTAGAAATAGGCATAATTTGAAGAAACCTGATAGATATCAAGATATTGATACACGTCCCTCTCGATCTTTTCAGACTTCCTCACAGAAATCGGAAAGAAGAGGACGGTCAGAACACAGGGAAGAGTACGCCAAGTCCAAAGACAAGGAACCTGCTCATCAAAGTAAAAAAATACAATTTCCAAAAAAGAAGGTAGCCAGTATTAAAATAATCAAACATGCCGAGGATCCTGAGGACACAGCTGAAAAACGGAGAGTGGGCTCAGACAATGCTAGACAGCGCAGCAGAAGTGAGCATAGCTCGCAAGATCCTGATGAATCATCTGGAGACAGTGGACACAAATGAATACATTCAGGTGGAAACTGCAGATACCAGAGTTAGCAAACCTCATAAAATATACAAGATAACATTACGTATAGAGGGAGATAAGACTAGGAAAGTAAGGGGTCTATTTTGGGATAACCTCTCCAAAGGCTATGACATCCTTTTAGCTGGAAAAGACTGGCCACCAGAGTTTGTCAGGGAGTGCCCTCATGACGAAGAAATGATTATGCCTGCCTTCTCAAACCATATTCCAATTCATAAAAATATACAGTTGCAAGAAAGTGGGCGGTAGCCCAAGCTCCTGCATTGTATATACATCATGTTGGATGGGATGAGGACTCTCCTCCTCACAAAATCCAGTTAAAATGTCAACCAACTGCACAAAGGCAGTACCCAATTAAGCAAGAAGCTAAAAAAACAGTTCAGGGAGATCTTAGATCAACTTGAATACCAGGGGGTGATTGAAACATGCACCTCACAAATTAACAATCCTTTGTTTCCTGTCTCCAAGCCAGACGATTCATATCGACTAGTTTTGGACTACAGACACCTAAACTCATGTTGCAAAACTTTTGCAGTACAAAACTCACATAGTGCAGCACTAATGAATAACATCGTGCGCAAAAAATACAAAACAACATTAGACATCTCTAATGGATTCTTTTGTCAAAACATAGCACCTGAAAGCAGGTATTTGACCGCTTTCTCAATAATGGGCTCGCAGTAAAATTCTGTCGACTCCCACAGGGTTCAAGAACAGCCCAGGATTATTCTCAGCAAGAGTAACAGAGTTACTACAAATGTATGATGATGAGGCATTATCTTATGTCGATGACATCTATCGAACAGATGATGACTTGGATACTCACTTGAAAAGAGTGAACACCATAATACTTGGGTTCGCAGCAGAGGGTTACAAATTCAACTTTAAAAAGTCACGAATTGCCCATCTAACTGTCCTGTTTTTAGGATATGAATTATCAAGTGAAGGCAAAAGCCTAGCAGACAATTTCTTAGAGAAATGCGCTGTCCTCCAAGCACCTGAAACGCTGAAGAACTTACAATCAATTCTAGGTTTCCTGAATTTCGGAAGAACTTACATTCTAAATTATGCAGAGAGGATTAAACCTCTCTATGAACTAATAAAACCTGATTTTAAACCAATCAATTGGACTCAAAAACACACAGAAATTTTGAGATCATTGCAAACAGACATGTTAACAAAAACAAAATTGCAAACTCGCGATAACACACGCAACCTTGTAATCCGAGTCATCCCAGGAAGATGCGGATTCACGTACCTAACCTCTAATGAGGGAGAAATGGTACAAATAGCTTACAAATCACATTTGTACACAGAAGCTGAAAAAACATTCAGTCTTGTGGAAAACATTGCAAATGCGGTTCAAACAGCTGTAGCAAAAGAAAGAGCCCAAGCCCAAGGCAGACGGATTACTGTTTTAACAGCAGAATCAGCCTTTGAGGCATTAACAAGCCCACGCAATTTAACTACCGTGGCATTAGATCCAAAATGGATACAATGGGAAAATTCTCTTGCTACAGAAAAAGTGAAATACTATTTGGACCCTAACATGAAAAAACTGAAAGATCTTACATATGAAAAAGAATATCCTCTGCCAATCGACATTCTGCACCTACAACAGTACGCCTGTGTAATATATACAGACGGATATGCACAACCCTCAGTTTGGGGAAAACAAGCTTACAACGCTACGTGCGAGGTTATTAAATGCCGGTGGCGCGAAGGTAAATTGAGACCACTGGTAACAATGTCACAATCTGTAAAAGACAATTCAGGTCAACAAACTGAACTAATAGCTTTAAAAATGGCGCTAGATATTGCCGATCGCGAAGTCCCGACACTAATAGTGTGCGATTCGCATTACTGCGTCAAATCATACAATAATGACTTGCAGAAATGGGTTCAAAATGGTTACAAAGATGACACAGGTGCCACAATCAAGCAAAAATCGCTTTGGGAACAAGTAGTTCTTTTACAGAAAGAACTACAAAAGACTCACGTGATACATTCACTGAGTCATGAACGTGATGGCGTTCACGTTACATGGAATTCATTGGCTGAGACAGCCACAGCGGAAGCAACTAAACCGGCTTCCGTAGCCACAAAAAAGCGTTCAGAAAACTACATAGACGGGGAAACCATGCGGTAAAAACGTCATCAAAAGGCGACTGTGCGACTGCTGTGCCTGTGCTGAGGCCTGGTCGCCCCCACGCTGCTCTGCTGCTTGCCTCCTGCTGCCGCTTCCTGTTCCTGAATCCTGTTCCTGATCGGGCGACCCAGCTGCCGCTGAGCCGCCCGCCCGCACCAGCTTCTTCCCGCCGCTGCCTCCCTGCGGCCCCGCCCCCCGCCAGCCCATTCGCCGCCCCGCTCCCGCCAACCAGCTGATCCACCCACCCGGCTCCCTACTTAAGGGGACCGCATCCACTTGTTCGGGAGCGACTGCTGTGCCTGTGCTCAGGCCTGGTCGCCCCCACGCTCCTCTGCTGCTTGCCTCCTGCTGCCGCTTCCTGTTCCTGAATCCTGTTCCTGATCGGGCGACCCAGCCGCCGCTGAGCCGCCCACCTGCACCAGCTTCTTCCCGCCGCTGCCTCCCTGCGGCCCCGCCCCCCGCCAGCCCATTCGCCGCCCCGCTCCCGCCAACCAGCTGATCCACCCACCCGGCTCCCTACTTAAGGGGACCGCATCCACTTGTTCGGGAGCGACTGCTGTGCCTGTGCTCAGGCCTGGTCGCCCCCACGCTCCTCTGCTGCTTGCCCTCCTGCTGCCGCTTCCTGTTCCTGAATCCTGTTCCTGATCGGGCGACCCAGCCGCCGCTGAGCCGCCCACCTGCACCAGCTTCTTCCCGCCGCTGCCTCCCTGCGGCCCCGCCCCCCGCCAGCCCATTCGCCGCCCCGCTCCCGCCAACCAGCTGATCCACCCACCCGGCTCCCTACTTATGATGCCCTCGCGTACGCGCAGTGTTGACACGCAGCGGGCGCACCGATTGTGCGCCGAAGGCGCGCCAAAGGCAAGCCCGTCTGCACCCGTCCGCGCCTGGACCCCGCCCAGCGCCAGGACCCCTGGACCCCGATGGACCTACGATGCCGCCACCCTCATCGCACTCAAACCCGACCGAACAAGAGCCTACCACCGAGCCACCCCGAGACGCACCCACGGACCCTTCACCTGTCAAGCCTGCAAGTTCGAGCACCAGCAACAACCAACTCAAGTGCATCCTACTCAACACCCGCTCCATCCACACGCCATCGAACTTTGGAACCTGCTCGACACAACCTCAGCAGACGTCGCCTTCCTCACAGAAACCTGGATGAACGCCTCCTCAGCGCCCGACATCGCCATCGCCATCCCAGACGGATACAAGATCATCCGGAGAGACCGCGTTAACCAGACTGGGGGAGGCATTGCCATCGTACACAAGAACACCATCCCCATCACGACCGACTCCAACGACACCTTCGCCACCGCCGAGTATCTCCACTTCCAGATACACACCGACCCAAAGACGACCCTCAGAGGCACCCTCGTCTACAGACCCCCCGGACCACGCACACAATTCAGCGAAGACATCACGGACTTCATCAGCCCGCACGCCCTCCGCTCCACTGACTACATCCTCCTAGGGGACCTCAACTTCCACCTGGAGAACAACAAGGACCGCAACACCGCCGCCCTGCTGGACAACCTCGCCATCCTCGGACTCAAGCAACTGGTCAACACCCCCACCCACTATGCCGGCCACACGCTTGATACCGTCTTCTCATCCAGCAAGCACATCACCTTCAGCCACTCCACCGGACTTCACTGGACCGACCACAGCTGCGTCCACTTTAGCTTCAGAAGTACCACGACACACCGCCACCCTCAACAGATTCCTCACAGGAGCTGGAGCAAGATCACCGCCGAGCAGGTCACCACCTCCCTCAGCCAGAACCCACCCGCCAGCAAAACGAACCCCAACGAAGCAGCCCGCAACCTCACACAGTGGTTAACCGCCTGCGCTGACGACCTCACTCCACTAAAGAACCCTCCCAGCAGACCAAGAAGCAAGAATGCCTCCTGGTTCACCGACGAACTCAAGGACTCCAAGAAGAACTGCCGCACCCTCGAGAAAGCCTGGCTCCTCGACCAGACCACAGACAACATGACCGCCCTCAAACAAGCCACCCGCAAGCACCACCAGCTTATCCGCACCACCAATAAGAAATCACTGAGGGAATGACTGGACAACAACACCCACAACAGCAAGGAACTCTTCAGCATCGTCAAGGAGTTCTCCAACCCTAGTACCGGCAACAACGACATCACTCCTTCACAAGATCTCTGCGACTCTCTCGCCTCGTTCTTCCACCGTAAGATCGCGGACATCCACAACAGCTTCGACGCACCATCCACACACCCAACCGTCGAACCAGCGCCCCCCACCACCACCCTCCGCACCTGGACCACGGTGACCACCGAAGACACAGCCCGCACGATGAACACCATCCACTCCGGATCTCCAACCGACCCCTGCCCCCACCACGTCTTCAACAAGGCCGACTCCATCATCGCACCCCAACTCCGGGACGTCATCAACACCTCCTTCAACACCGCCACCTTCCCGGAGAGCTGGAAGCGTGCTGAGCTCAACGCCCTACTGAAGAAACCAACAGCGGACCCCACCGACCTCAAGAACTTCCGCCCCATCTCGCTCCTCCCCTTTCCTGCCAAAGTCATTGAGAAGACCGTCAACAGACAGCTTGCAGCCTTCCTCGAGACAAACGGATCCCTCGACCCCTCGCAGTCCGGTTTCCGAGCCAACCACAGCACCAAGACCGCCCTCATCGCAGCCACCGACGACATCAGAACCCTGCTCGACAACGGGGAAACAGCGGCCCTCATCCTCCTGGACCTCTCCGCAGCATTCGACACTGTCTGCCACCACACTCTAGTCCAACGCCTCAACAACATCGGAATCCAAGAGAAGGCACTGGAGTGGATCATCTCGTTCCTGGCCGGAAGAACACAGAGAGTCCGCCTCCCACCATTCCGATCCGAGGCCACAGAAGTCATCTGCGGCGTACCGCAAGGATCATCACTCAGCCCCACCCTCTTCAACGTCTACATGAGACCTCTTGCAACCATCGCACGCCAGCACAACCTCAACATCATCTCCTACGCCGATGACACCCAACTAATCCTCTCCCTCACCAGCGACCCCGCCACCGCCAGAACAAGCCTACACGAAGGGATGAAAGACGTCGCCGAGTGGATGAAGAACAGCCGCCTGAAACTGAACTCAGACAAGACGGAAGTCCTCATCCTGGGACCATCGCCCTCCGCCTGGGACGACTCCTGGTGGCCCCCTGCCCTGGGCACCGCACCCAAGCCAACCGACCACGCACGCAACCTGGGCTTCATCCTGGACTCCTCCCTCTCGATGACCAGACAAGTCAACGCCGTCTCCTCATCGTGCTTCAACACCCTGCGTATGCTCCGAAAGATCTTCCGATGGATCCCGACCGACACCAGGAAGACGGTCACCCAGGCACTCGTCACCAGCCGACTGGACTACGGGAACGCCCTCTACGCGGGAACCACAGCCAAACTACAGAAAAGACTCCAGCGCATACAGAACGCCTCCGCCCGACTCATCCTGGACATCCCCCGACGCAGCCACATCTCCGGCCACCTGAGGGACCTGCACTGGCTCCCTGTGAGCAAAAGGATCACGTTCAGGCTCCTTACCCACGCACACAAGTCTCTCCACGACCTGGGTCCGAAGTACCTCAACGACCGCCTGACCTTCTACACGCCCACCCGCCAGCTACGTTCTACAAGCCTCGCCCTCGCCACCGTACCACGCATCCGAAGAGCCACCGCCGGAGGAAGATTCTTCTCCTACCTGGCAGCCAAGACATGGAACTCCCTCCCCATCCACCTCCGGCTGACACAGGACCATCTCGCCTTCAGGAAACAACTCAAGACCTGGCTGTTCGAGCAGTAGCGAACCACTCCCCAAAGCGCCTTGAGACCCTTCCGGGTGAGTAGCGCGCTATACAAATGGACTGATTGATTGATTGATTACCCGTGAACTATCCACTCAATTATACATACGTAATCGATGCAAACTCCGTTCCTTTTGCTCGAATCCCTGGAGTGGGGGATAGGGTAATTCCAAACACGAACAGGAGAGTCTTGTTAATAGCAGACGCACACATGGGTGAGGGTCTAAGAAACCATAAGATTAAGGAATCTCTGAAAGAATTGCAATCAATATACTGGTGGCCGGGAATGAGCCTGCAACATCACAACTTTGTAATAAGCTGCCCAGATTGCAACAGAGATCGCAGTGGCGAACCGGCCACAGTAGTGCCGAGACCCCTGATAGAAAGCATAAGGCGATCTATACGCATGATCAAACAGGAAAAATGCGTCCCATTGTATATCATTAAAGACTAGATTCACTTAAAATGTAGACCCCCAGCTCTCGGCTGACGCCAGAACTGTTATAAAAGATTTGCGAGTCTATATCGGCATATACGCAATTGGCATGCTACATTCTGACCACTGTCCTGCTTTTAGCTCTTGAGCTAATAAGGAGGCCATGACCAGCATGGGCATTGCGTTGCGGTATTCTTGTCCCTTCCTTCCTGAGGGAAACGGGATTGTGGAAAGAAAAAACCGAGACATAAAGCAATCTATAACGGCAAAGGTATTAGGTTCGGGGGATGGGTGGGTCAAACATTTAACAAGTGTCGAACGTAGTCTTAATAATCTGCCAAGAAATTCTCTAAAAGGTTTCAGTCTGTACGAACTATTGTTCGGGACTAGAATGCATATCCAGGACCTTGATAGTCAGACTTCAGTGGTAGAAGAAAAATGCTTTGATATCAAAGATCGTTATGGCTATTTTACAGGACTTAAATGAAACAAGAAAAGACCTGAGCAACATAAAGTTAAAACAGCAGCCAACAGCCACTGAAGAGAAACCACCTGTCCCAGCAAGGCCTGTCTGGATTCCAAAGATTGAGGATCTGGTCAGAGAGAAAATCGCGGTGAAGAAGGAATTTGGGCCTTATTACAGAAAAGCAGTACCTGTCTTAGCTGATAACGGAACAAGATCAGTTGTAATACCGCCCTTTGCTGGTAAGAAGGAGAACCGAGTTGTATCCATCGAGCTGTTTAAACCACAATCATGTGGCCAATAATAAGTAGTAGGCAAAGTGGACTCCCAAGAAATAGCAGAACACCAAAGTTTGCTACAATACAAGAGGTTCAAACTGAGAGACTAATCACATTTGATAAACCTACAGTGAATCAACAAGGACTATGCAACAAAGCCATGGAATTTATGCCTCTTAAAAGCCAAATTGCAACAGTTTGTCAAGAAACACCTGTCTACAACGATGTAGCCTCAGACTATGCTAATGAAACAAAGAAAATTCCAAAAGCAAATAAAAATACGGAAGCAATTCCAACAATTGACAGAACTGCAACAATTTCGATGACTTTTCTGAGGATCCAAGCGAACCTGAGGAACAGCCAACAACAACAAAGACTTTTAAAGACAAAGCAAAAGAAATCTTCCATCAACTCAAAGAAACCTATCTGAATTCTCCATGGATTGAATTTTGGTTTGTGCTAGGTGTACTTTTCCTCCTGCTTTGGCTCATCATGGTTCTTTGCTTGGGACATTTCATTGAGGGAAAATATAGTACAATGGACACAGCAAGTCAGAACATCAACTTGGTCCTAAAGCCACACAAGTCATCCCACATCGAGAAAAGAGAACTATCATCAGTAAATTTCACAGCCAATCCAATACCCGGTGGGGTAGCTTGGGACAAAACAGATTACGAAATGTATGGCCCGGTCGAGCTCTTGAAGTATCCACATCAATTCAAGGTTTCATTAAGTGACTTTGTAAAACCGAGCACATTCTCTCATGATTGGGACTTTGAAAGTATTAATGATATGATGTCAGATTTAGTTATGTCAGCAAAATTTACAGAACATGATTATTTACAGGGTTCATCAAATTATGAACAGATGTACTGCTACAATCACTATGCTAACCATTATTTGCATAAATCTGCTCAACCTAGAAATGTTTTTAATTATAATCAATGGGAACATTGTGCAACTCCACCAAAAGGCAGTTCAAAAACATTTTACGATAAATTCCCATACTTCTCAGGGTTTAACACAAGTGATGCAGAAACGTTTTATTTCAAACTGTTAAATAAGACAGGAATGAAAACCATGCTGACAAACACTAAATTAATCTATTCAGAAACATTTTTTGAAAAAATGAATACATTTGGTTTTGATTTCTGGAAAAATAACATTGAAACAAAAACCATCTGGGGTACCAGAGATTGGCAGGTCCAAGGTATAGAATCGTTATTTAGAGCCTGCATGATCCCAGAACAAATTATATTCTTGAATGACACCATTCAACAGACAACCTGTCTTGGCCTAGCCAAAATTAAAGACTTAAACAAACCGTCTATTCCAAAGCCAACACCTGACAGTAATAGCACTACAGATGTTGAGATAGACGTATCCCTTATTTTTAACCAAAACAGAACACATCCTGATTGGAAAAAATGGTTGATCTGGCCCACAGACACAAATAACTGTCAAGATAGATTCCTGAACAAAATACAGGGGTTCAAATTGACAAGGCCAGACCCTAGATACTCCCAGAGACAACATCCAGGGATAGTTACAACATACAGTGTAGGGAAACTCTGCCTCGAATGGTTACAGAAATCCACACTGGCAGAAATTAAGCAACACTTGACTTTACTTAAAGACGGTGCTGACTTGCGTGATTTCATAATGGGACCACACAAACAGCGTCAAAAATGTTTCATAGCGGCCAGTATATACGCAGCTTACAACGAAGCTTGGAAAGAAACACAAATTGAAACAGCAGAAAAATTACGGGAAATTGACCGTATTAATTTGGAAAAATCACTTTCTGTTGTGGACAATGGGTTAATGACTCTGTCTTCCAGAATATATTCACTGGACAGTATTGTATCATCTGCAATTGATATAATAGAACAGGACTCACTAATGTTACAACACGGTCAGGCTCAATTACGTTCTATTGTACAGCTTGGCTGGACGTGCCCTGGCGTTTAATCAACACAACGTCATTATTCTCTATCTTTAACCTTACTGATACACAAATCAGCTTGGCACAAAAAGGAGAGGAATATACAATTCTGAGCATTGAAAAACTTGAGAGATTACCATTGACAATGTCAGAACGACCTGTCATTGAATGGATAATACACAGAATCATAACTATTCCGATAACAACTTTCCAATTTAAATACTGCCAAGAGTATATACGAGCAGGCCAGTATGAAAGGTTGGGTAAAGGATACATTAAGTCATCATGGAAATTACCTTACACACACACATGTTATAGTGAAAAAGGACAGAATGTATTTCTTAGTGGTAATAATTGTAAAAGTGGTATACTTCTGTGTCAGGATATAAATCTACATGGGGCCTGTGAGGGCACTTCAAATAACCTTTCATGCCACCAGCATGGCACACCTGCAACTAGAATAGAGCCATTTTTTAGACGGCTTTCTAACGGGAGCTACATTCTAATAGTGGACCACAGATGTTGTGGCTTGGTGCCAGGAAAAGCTTATCTTGTAAGCGTTTCTTCCATGGTCACTTGCTGTATGCAAGTATTGTATCCGAACAGCACTCCAGACAGGGAGGGAAAATTTGGCCCATTTTGAATATCTCTTCTATTCGAATTGATACTTTAAGCAGAATGAAGTCTGTTCTTCTACAGACGACTGTGCCCTTGACGTCATCAAAAGAAACGTATGATCTTCAAGTTCCAAGGACAACGGCAGAGATACATGCACTTTTATCAACAAATTGCCCCTTACATTTCGCGGAAATGCTAAGCCAAATCCTAAACATGTCCGATACGAATGGTATCCCTCATGTATTTAAGACAATTTTTTCGGGACTGTTAACACCCTTCAAAGCAGTCCTGGGCATCTTTCCTAATTTTGTCCATTCGGTCTTTGGCGGCCTACCACTCCTGTTGGGACTCGTAGCAGGCATTTTATTTTTGATTCTCCTGCTTCGTTATGGCAAGCCATGTCACAGACAAGACTCCAGCAACAATGGAAGAAACGATCCTAGCTATACGCTATCGGGACCGCATAACTGAAGTCCTTGGATTAGCCCGGCTAAGAGATCTGAATATGACCTGGTTTCTTTCATTCATACCCATCTGGCAGAATTGTATCTTACCTGTGCTAAGATGTATGCTGTGCGGAGAAGAATGCGTGTTAGACGTTTGTCTCACACTACAATCAGAAGTACCATTGGATACAGATACTTTGCTAAGTCCTGTAACGGCTCATGCATTGTGTTCTCCCCGGCGATTACCTATCCTGATGACGGCATTCGTGGAAACTTCACCACTGCGATTGAAGGGTAGTGAAGTGCAAGATGAGAGCAGCATCAACCAGGTACGACCTTCTGTGAGCAATGCTGATCAATACATCGATGATAGCGATCATTCTCACGACTGCACAGTTGCGGCATTTTCCAACTTGGTCAAACTTTCACCTGAAGCGGTAAACTGCTTTTTTGAAAGTCTGTCTGAAATGATGTTCTCCCCTGAACAGAAAGAATAACTTTAAAGCAAACAAGCACACAGCGTTCCCTGAACTCTGAATTCGGCCTTCAGCTTTGAAAAACAAAAGCTACTGAAAATATTTGGAACTATTTTTTCTTCTTCCCCTGAAAAAAGAATTTTTTTTTCCCGATTCCAAAATATTTACCTTTTTTTTTGGCACTTGTACTCTGCTTAAAGTAGAACTATTCTTAGAGAACAGAGCTTCTATTTTTAGGAACTCTAGAGACAATATATTACCTCAGCCTCTAGCATATTTACAAAAAACTGTATTTATATGTGATGGAATGGTCTCGCACTTCTTTTCTGTATTAAGAGCCATTTCATGTGTAATTTTCGCAAAATCATTCAGCTGATATATATATGCATCCTATTTTTTTTAATGATTACTCTGCTTAAAAAACGTACAGTACCTATAATCATTTTCATGTATTTCACATACACCATTTCAAATGCAAATTTTTTTTATTTTGGGGTGGTTTGGTATACACATGCACCTTTAGATATGTTTACTATTGCTTACATTTTAGTAATGATGGGCATTAATTCGTGGAGTGGGTGTAGTGTGTTTATCTAGGGACCTGAATCGATATATCTATTTTTTGCCCTTGTCCGGTTATAAATCAATAATATCCATACAACGGCATAAAAACCCTATTCATAATTCAGTCGTAGCACATGCTGTCACATTAAGCAAGCCTACTCCTCCAGCCCACTAGAAAGCACACCAAGTTCTCTAAACAAAACCAAGCCTCCAGCAACCTGGGAAATCCCCATTGCCTTTGTTTTGATTTTGTCCGAGAACTCCTGTAAAGCACTGTAAGAACGACCAGTTCTTAGTGACATCTTTATTGACGTCTTATGTCCAGCCTTACGTCAAACCCGGCACCTTTCAGGTATAAATATACCAACGCTGCCTTAAACAAACACACGGTGGTGGTGATTCTGGAGCAGCTATCTACTTGCCCGAGAGCCCAGCTGATGCGACAGCCCACGGACGCTGCCCCTCCCTTTTGACGCGCTGAGAAAGACGCTGTCTTTTCTCCTGCCGAGAAAATCCAGCTCTGGCGTTTCCAGCCTACCCTTGCGGGTGACTGGGATATCGAGTCCTGAGAGAGAGATACCAGCCCTCCTGCTTTCTAATACCCAGGTACTGAACTGACTAAACCCTTACAGAGAATTCTTGAGTCAGATTCTTGGTAAAACAAACTTAACTTAAACTGCTACTTACTTATTCCTTCCCACATATTAGGCTTAGGTCAGGTACACCGGGGTAGGCGTATTTAGAAGCACCAGTTGAGTACGATTAGTCAATGTATATATGTATGTATATATTTTATCCATTTTAAAGTATCATATGGCTAAGAAACCATATCAATGCTTTTACAGTATTATTTTATAATCCTGCTTTTACTGTACGCACTTTACTTTACTATAAGTATTGCAATTGTAGCAATTCATTTCTCTTGTATGAGGAAGGAGACTGCTCAATAAATAATACCTTTTATTGAAAACGCCCGTCTCTCTTTTCTCTGCAATCTGGTGAAACTAAGTACGCACATTTGACTGAGTGAAATAGCTGTCTTTTATTTTCACACGACTCTAGAGATACACTCTTAATCAGGGAGAGCAAAGTTGTCCTGTTTTATGGTTGTCAGAAGCTAATACCTTCTTGTCTATCCAGGGAGGTTAAACTCCTCCTCGTTTATTCGAGAAAGTTTCTAGTGACCTCTGAGCTAGCTGGCAAAACTTAAGTCTAATATAGTCAGTAGAGCCCTAGTCGACCTCAGTCCTTCGTCTATACTGCTGAATATATTATTCCAATGTGCAGAGCCTATTGGGACTATAGGAACTACACTACAAAATCTTGTACGTAACTGCTTAAATCATTACATTAATCATCGTTATTTATTGGAACTTTTTGGGAAGATACAGATTTACACATGTATTGTAAATGTAAATGTAAATGTAAATGTAGTTGAGCTTATATAGCGCACAGCTACCCGCAGTGGGTTTCCCGGCGCTTGCTTAGGGAACCCGTCCTGGTATTCCCCTGTGAGATAGCAGGGTATCCACAAGGTGAAAGTCAGGCATCCCGCCGCGAGGGGCCGTTGTTAAGCATGTGTCAAATGAATGCACCCATAGTTTCAGGGTCAGACGTGCCTATTGGGCAACCAGGTAGTGCCTGGAGGGCGTGTCTGACAGGTCAGTATGTGGGCTGGTTTTTTGACTGTGCTATGCTTAATTTGTACAACAATCAGTGGCAGGGCCTAAAGCTTTGCTCAGAAGTCTGTGGCCAGCACTGCAAAGTTTGGGGGTGACTAATATCAATATTGCATAATCTTAATTCCACCTCATGCCTCTTTCACCCACCACTAGAACTGCCTTGCCTACTCCTTTATTTCCCACCAGCAAGTACTTTTTCATCCCTTGTTCCCTCCTTTATCACTGTTTTTGCCTTCGTTCTCGCTCTCTTGCCTTCCACCATTTATTTTTTTGTCTTTTGTGGGTGATAGTCTAATGAGTAACAGCCAGATTCATGAAAGCAAAATCGGCTCGCAAAGGGCCAGATTCTGATAATCTGGCCCTTTGCGAGCGCTATTTTTGCATTTGGGATTCATCATCCCAAATGCAAAAATCACAATTATAGAAATCGCTAAATTGCGATTAATTGCATTTAAGGAATCTCAATTTGAGATTCTTTAAATGCAATTCATGAACCATTTTAAAATTGAGAATTCGCAATCTGGGGCCGCTATTTACCGCGAATTTTAACTACGTGGTAAATTGCAAAAACGTAGAAAAATGCACTTTAGTGCATTTTTCTAAGTTGTATGTTACATACACACATGTCCTTTGGACATGTGTGTGCGCAACACCAGTGTACATTACCATTTCAGGGGTGCTACAGGGTGTCCTTTGGACACCCTGGCACCCTTGAAATGGCTTCCTTATTTGCGATTCGCTAATTGCTAATCGCAAATAAGGAATGACTCCCCATTCATTCCTATGGGCCTTTAGGCCTATAGGAATGAATAGGAAAGCCATTCCTTATTTGCGATTTGCAATTAGCGAATTGCAAATAAGGAAGCAGTAGAAATCGCTAAAAATATGGCGATTTCTACATGAATCCCGTTTTGCGAGTCTTTAATAGCGATTCCTTAATAATCGCTATTAAGGATTCGCAAAACATGACCATGATGAATCTGGGGGTAAGTCTCCAAAAGTGAGTTCAGGTGGGCCCCACCTGCAATCACCAGATCAAATTAAACACTGTTTTGGGTCTGTTGTACTGTGTGCTGGGCAGGGTTTTACTGTTAATTTAACTGATATTAAAGCAATCATTGCCCGTTGCAAACTCAAATCATGCAGTCTTCCACACCTCGTAAAACACCAATATAACGTGTCTTTACAAGTTAAAAACTTTTCAAACATGAACCACTTTTTTAGCTATGGTAGTCACTAATGGGTGGCCACTTTATTTTGGTGCTCGAGCCTTTTTTCTGTCCCTGTCTGACACTTCATAGATTAAATTGCAATAACACAAATTTCATATGTATGATTCTCACACGCGCTGGTGGGTTATCTATAGCAACCATAACCGACCTGGTAAGTATACATTGAAATGATGTATAGCTTAGGCCAAGTGAGTGGTTAATGCCAATCTTTTCTCTGTAGGGATTGTTATTAGAGGTATTCAGGTTTAATTAGGGATGTACCAGCTCTTCCATCACTAGTGGATGGGTAAGGAGTCAATAGAGTCCAGGCTTTGGGGCCAATGACCCTCAGAAGGATTACAAACCATCCACCGTCCACAAAAGCACTTCAAATGTACCTTTTCATAAACCTCTGCTGATTATTCAATGGTGTTTTGAGTGACCAGCACATTTTTTTCTTTTTATAGAGTTTTATATATCGTGAACTTGACCCGAATCGAGTAACAGAGCGCTTTACATAGCACCAGTTGCGTTACATGAGGACACATTCATTTTTGTTAGGCACAGGGAGATTAAGTGATTTGCCCAGAACCACAAGATGTTCAGCGTCGTTGCCGAAACTCAACCTCAGTTCCCCAGATTCGAGGCCGACCGCCCTAGCCGTTAGGCCAACTCCTCTCCCCTATTTTTATTATTCCTTTTTAAAGGCATTATCAATTTTTTTACACTTTTTATTTATTTATTTAGAGTTTCTTATTCTTGGCTTCTCAACCTGAGGAGTGTCAGTGTGCTTTACAGTGAACAGTAAATATAAGAAGGAACACTGTCCTGGATCTACATCTCACTGGAAGCAAACTGTGAACTTTGTCCTATTGAATTAAAGCTACCTACTCTGCACCAAAGTCAACTCATCCTGCAGCTCAGTACCATCAGAACCTGGAAGGACTGTCTGCTTTAATACCTTCCATGAACCTGTTCAAAGCAAGAAGACTCTAAGGCCTCAGGAATCACCAAAGACCCCCGACACCCGAACTCCCCTCCGATGACTCTTTGGGGTCTATTAAGATGGCGGGCGGATCGCAACCGCCGGGCCGACGGTAGCCACCGCTGGCCCAGCGGGGGCGATCCGCCTGCCATCCATGCCTGATTGACCCCCGCCATATTAGTATGGCTGGGGGGTCCGCGGAGTATAGAAAGACCGCCTGCCGCTTTTCCGCTGGTTGACTCATCGACCAGGCGGAAAAGGGGCATAATATGGTGGGGCTGTCTGAAAGACACTGCCATCCATATTACGATGCAGGCGGAGAACTGCCTTTCCATGGCGGTGTTGCCGCCATGGAAAGTCATGCGGCTCTTGATTTTGGGGACCCGTTGCGGGCCCTCAGGTTGTTGAGGGTGTGGGGGGTGCACATGGGGGTTACCTATGGTACCCTCCTACATTTGCATGCACAAGGTGGCAGGCACCACGCGGTGCCTGTCACGTTGTGCATCCAAATGCACAACATGCTTTATTTACACTGCGGCGGGTGCTGCTTACAGCACCACCCGCCACCATGTAAAAAATTTGGAATGTGCCCACCAGTGTGGCGGCGCATCCTAACACACATGGAGGGGGAACATTCTTTACAACGCAACTTTTACAACGCACTACCATTACGATGCAACTTTTACAACGCAAGTTATTGCAACGTATTGCGCTGGAGGGGCGCTCTAGGATAGGGAATAGTTTAATTACTATCCAACACCTTTCCTACTATCCACGGGGACTGGAGTTGGAATAGTAAATTAAACTATTCACTATCCAGCTCCCCCCAACGCAAGTCATTGTAACGACTTGCCTTGTAAAACCTGCGTCGTAATGGCATGCGTTGTAAAAGCATGCGTTAAAACGTCATACATCCCACATGGCGGGACCGCTGAAACTTCGGCGGTCGGTCCCTGGCTCCCTTGCGATGGCTGGCGGACTTTGTCCACCCGCCATCCTGATAGGCCCCTAACTGTCTCCTATTCTGTCCCCGATGCCATTCCTCAATGGGTCCTTGTGTGATACTTGTGTGACTTTATAACCACTTGATGCTGTATCGTTCAACTATGACTCTCATGAATCCCCTCATGTAACACTTATAAACATTATCTCATAACATGTAAAGCGCTCTGATATCTTCGGGTCTAGCTAAAGCTGTATAAAACTCAAAACTCAAACTCAAAGCTGAAAGACATCAAGACAGAAGGAGAGGGTTAGGGTTAGGATAATGAAGAGGGAAAGATAGGTACACAGATTAATTGAAACTTTGTAGCTCACTAGCTTATGAGTCACTGATTCAGTGAGCCGATCATCCAAAAGACAATAGGAATATGCATCTAAAAAGGTTTTCCCACAGGCAAAGTGTTGATAATGTTCCAATTTTCTTGCTTTGCGGTGCATACCAAACTTTGAGATTGTGCAGAGTTTTTTCTGTTTTGTGAAATAATTTTCAGTGCAATTGCAAGATCACGATCATTTTCAATCTAATCATATCCAGCCAAGCAGGAAAATATATGCACACAGTTTGTTCTGCAGCTTTACCTTTTACTGAACTGTTCCACCCATAATGTATGTTTTTTCCTTTTGTGGAGATTTTCTATGCACAATGGCATAGTGATAGAGAATAATAATAGCTATTATCTGCAAAGAATACTGTACTTTATTTCTAAAGCTATATGTGCAGATTTTCTTTGGAGCTTGCTGCTGGTGCTGCTTGGTGCCAACGTTGCTGAATGCCAAGACTCTAAACTTCAATCCACTAAATCCATCCCTATAGCACCCCCTTTCATTTTTTATCTCTTTATCTCACTTTTGAAGGTTGGTTTCCATCTCTTTACCACTGTTTTTCCTTATTTTTCTTCTTCTTTCTTTATTTTCTGTCTTTTTGTACTCTTTCTAGTTCAAAGCCAGATAATGAAAAAATAAGTTCTGGTTCCCAAAAATAGTCAAAGGTGCAAACTAAGTTATAGAAGTATTACTTATGCATAAAACATTTTACTGTTGTAACATGAGAAAATATTCAACATAAATGTTACAAAAGTCATGATATTCAAATAATGCCACTAAACATACAAATTAACATCTTCCACTAGTTGCAAAGTTTAGCAAATAACATCACATAAATAGGAACGAGTGGATGGACACCAGAATATTTACCTGGTCCAGTTGGTACTGCATTGTCCTAGAATCAAGACTAGATACATACAAAGAGAAGAGGAAAGCCTTAAATTCTTTAACTAATGTAAACAACCTCCAGCAATGTCCAAAACCTTCTCTCAGATTAGCAGCAAGAGGTGTTTAGCACAAGCACTTGCACAGTGCAGCTGCTAATGCAAAGATTTTGTCTCTGCGATTTTTGCAAGGACAAATGAGCATTGGGTGCTCAGGGGCACAGTGCAGACCTCTGCAGCCCCTGTGGTGCAGGGGGGCACCAAAATCTTCAGGGGGCCTCCTATTCTTCAGGGTCCCCAATGTAGGCCAATGGGGTCCATCGGATTCTGCCGATGGACTCCATCATGTTGCTTTACGCCAATGTGTGCAACACTGAGAGGACATTCACTCATTTGTCATGCAGCTCAGGGTAGCAGGCAAAGTTGCTGTGCTGCGTTGAGTGAACGGGTGACAACAGAATGCACCATATCTACTAAGTCATGGCACATTTCTGCTGTCTCCAAGTGTTGCTGCACTGTGTGCTGCCTAGTGCCAACGCAGGCAACCTTGCACCATGGTGTAGAGGTGTCCGCGTAACAAGCAGATTCATTTTTGTACAAGAACTGATACCTTTGTGCACAAAAACTATCCGTAAAGGCATTTTCATCTTTCTTTGTGTGCTGCAGAATTCAGCACGCACAAAAAGCAAAAGTATTGTGGGGAAATTGAGATATCTCTCATGGTCATGCCTGGCTCAGGGAGGCAGAGCATTTTGACGTATCCCCAGGTTTATTAGCTTTCGTTAATCTAGGAATGCGCCAAAAACCATGGGTGAATGTGGAAGGGCAGGGATAGCATAGAGAGAGAGAATGGGGTTTGCATAAAAAAATCACGAAATAAAACGGGAGCATGTGTGAGGGGATTGTATCAAAATAAATGGGAATAAGACAGAAGGGGGGAGGTAAGCGTTTTTTTAAATACAGTAGGAGGTGGAGTAAAGAATTTGTAACAAAAAAAAGGGAGCAAATCAGGAGGGGTGAGAAAGGGGTTTATAAAAACGTGAGTAACGGGGTTGGGAAGTAAGTAATATAATAAAAGGGAGTAAAGGTGGAGGGGAGTAAGTGTTCTTTTTTTAAAAAAAGGAGTACAATCGGAGAGGTAATAGGTGTTTAAAAAGTGAGTAAAGTGGAAGGTGAGTAAAGGTGTTTGGAAAAAAAATGGATAATAGCACAAAGAAAGTAAGACATTTGAAAAATAAAAGGAAAAAAGTGTAAGCAACGGGTTTATAAAGTAAATTGATTAAAGTGAAAGTGGGAGTAAGGGATTTATTAAAAAAATGGAATTAAGGTTGGCATGGGAGTAAGGGGTTTAAAAAAAGGAGTAAAACCAGAGTCGGAGTAAGGGTTTGTAAAACAATATTTAAGTAAAACAACAGGGAAAGTAATGGTTTTGATAAAAGGAATAAAGTAGAAGTGGGAGTAAGTGACTTGCGATAAAGGAAGCAAGTCTGGAGGTGAAATAAAGGGTTTGATTAAGGGAGTAAAGTGGGTGAAAAATGCTTGTAGAAACTGGGAGTACAGCAGGATTGGAGTATAGGGTATGTAACAAGTGAATTTATTGCAAATAGAAGTACGGGGTTTCTAAAAGGCAGAAGTAAAGTGATAGAGGGAGAAAGGAATTTGGAAAAAACTGGCATAAAGTCGGAAGGTTCTTAATACAAGGAGCACAGAAGGCAGCGAAGAGGGGCTTTAAAAAGGGTTTGGTAAGGAGGGAAACTTCCCACTTAAAAGTCACAAAACGAAAATCTAACACGAAGAAACAAAAGTCAGCATTTCTAATGTCATCTTCAGAAGTTTAATCTCACAGGAAATTGAAAAGGGAACATTTTTGATACTGTGGCAATGTGTGGTTGTGGCACAGTTTTGTTTCATTTTGGGTAAGTTAGTTGACTTTTCTTAAGAAAAAAGATAGAAAGAGATTTCAATTGGTTGAGAGATTTTAATGAGAAATCCATATAAATGGAAGGACATAAACCATGTATCTCATTGATTGGGTCTTTAGGTTTATTGGGTGTAGACTACATCACCCTGGCGGGCTTGAATGTAAGTGCTCATTGCAAACCTTATTACTTGCCTTGATAATGTGTAATTCACCTCTACTCCTGCCAGACCAGGGTCTTCCTTAACCCGTTAACTGTGGGGGTAATTCCCCTCCTGTGCGGGGGGGGGGGGGAAGGGGGCGCCGCTGTACTCATGATAAGCCCAGCTCGTCATGAGGCACAGTGGAGCTGTGCTCATGCCAAGCTGGGTTCGTCATGACTCCTCCCACTCCCATAGAACACCCGCACAGGTGTGGAATTCACCTCGCGGGGGAGTGGCGCGGCCGTTATGACGAGCCCAGCTCATCATAAGCACAGCTACAATGTGCCTCATGACGAGCTGAGCTCGTCATCAGCAGGCAAGGGGTTAACAATTAGAACAGTGCAATCCATTTAGCTGGAGCAGCACTGGTGCTAGTTCTGCTTAACATCAGTTTCTACCGGATGTATGACATTACAACGCATGCTTTTACATTGCATGCTTTTACAACGCGGTTTTTACAACGCATACCATTACAACGCATAGTGCTTTAGGGCGCTGGATAGTGAATAGTTTAATTTACTATTCCAACTCCAGTCCCCGTGGATAGTAGGGAAGGTGTTGGATAGTACATTAAACCTAATCCCTATCCTAGAGCGCCCCCCAGCGCAATGCGTTGTAATGGTTTGCGTTGTAAAAGTTGAGTCGTAAAGGCACTGCGTGGTAAAAGTTGCGTTGTAAAGGATGTTTCCCGTTTCTACCTCTTTGGTCGTGAGGCCTATGAGTGCGCATATGACTAACCTGTGTTGCTCTCAGTCGCCGGACCGGCCTTGCCTATCCACCAGTGCCCCAATAGGTAATATTCACTGACACTCTAGATCCAGCAGGTTACAGTCATCTTGATTCCTGAAGGAAGCTCAACAGTGACAGATAAGAGTAGGAAGTGTTACACCTGGACCAGGCCTTTGAGTTGCTATCCTTCAAAGCTCAGAATAAGCCGAGTTCCCGCTGAGAAGCCCTTCTTTCCTCCTCCCTACCTAGAATACAAGATGATAGAAGAGAAAGAGGAGCAGAAATTCCCTAAACAAGAGCAGAATCTTGGGGACCAAGATTTATAATATCTGCTTCTCAGCCAGTCAAGTAGTAATTTATTTAGACCACAGTCTATAAAACCAAAAAAGTATATTAATGCATGATGATTAAAAAACAAAATGTATCTAAAATCACCATATCTAAGCCAAGAGCACCTTTAAAGACCTTCCCAATGTTACATCAAAGAACTCCATATCTTTAAGAAGCATCTTTGCCTCACTACGATGAATAGTATTATAATTTAAGAAAATCGGCTTTAAAATCAGGCATCTAATTCTACAAAAATCTAAATCATCAAGTAATAAATGCACATTAAAATATTGCTCTGTAAGCCACACGTTAATTTTCTGTTCCCTTTCAGGAAGGATTATAGTTTATCATAATTAAAACCATACAATTAAAAGTCACCCGAAATCTATATAACAAATTGCACAACTGAGGGTCTACTAACAAGGACATATACGGGTCCATGCGATACTCTTGCCATGCTTCCAACATATAGCTAGCAGAACATTTCAAGGACCAATAACAGAGATCACTGGCCCTTGATTCTCTTGCACATGCCACCTCCCAAACATATTTCGAGAGTTGGGGCGACTCAGCAACCTTTGAATTCCCAATCTTTAACTTAGCTGCCATTTTTTACTAATCTATTCCTGACCGTCCCAGCCCAAACAGGTTCACTACTAGAACCTTCCTGGATCCTCCACATCCCACAATTTTTCCCAAAAGCACAAAGACGATTTTCAAGCTAGGAAATTCCAGGACTGAACTTCTGTTTTGATTCTTATAGCCAAACTCAATGTGCCTTTGGGTTATCCCAATACTATTTCAAACATGTTCCTTCTCATTTATCCAAATATAGGGTTGGAGCTAAGACAAAGAACTTCTGCCCCATACAAGCCTTGAAAAGTAACCTCAGCTTTATATGCTGTTAGTACAGAAGTTAAGGAGGGCCCTCCAAAATCTTTTTTTATATTTAACTTGCCCTCCTGCCATTGAGCAAAATTAGGACTTCCTCTGCTTCCTTATGCTAGGACCAGTTTAATTTCTCATTAAAAATCATCCCTAAATACTTATAAAAATGAACAACCTCTACTTGTTTTTCTGCCATTATCCATGTGTAAGACTTAGATTTTTTTTTAAATATAAATTATTTATTATGTTTTTCCAAATAATCTAAACTTCACAGAGTTTTAGATTTCTTATCAAAATTAAAAGTTTAGTTTTATCCATATTGATGGACATATCATTAGCTGCACAGTAATGACTAAATATACCAAGTTTCCTTTGGAGCCCCACCTGTGTCAAATCAATGATCGCCAAATTATCAGCATATAGAAGAAAACAATATGAGTCTTCTTCCCTTTTTTGACGGGAACCCTTTCGCTTGCATCAAGCATTAAGGGAGGTTGGCTACATATAAAGAAAACAGTGTGGGGGCCAGAACACATCCCTGCCTTAACCCATTTTCTAAGAGGATTTTCTTTGAAAGTTAACCACTTAAGACTAACTCCGCTTGTGCCCAATTATCCTGATGGAGTTCTTCGAAAATTGATAGGAGGCCTTTCGGGATAACCACATTAAGCATGGGCGGATTTTGCGAATTGGCAATCCGCGAACTTGCGTATTTACGGATTCGCAATCCGCAAAATCCGCGAACTCTCGCGAATTTGCGGATTTTTTTTTTGTGTTCGCAAGGATTTCTGCCAGTTCGCGAGGGTTCTGTACCAGTTCGCAATTGCGAACTTACTTGTCGGCTCGCAACGGCCGCGACTATGTTGTTTCTACATCTGGTTCATCATCACAGGTTCACAGCACCCTCTGTTTCACCACTGCCACCCTCTGGTACACCCATGCCACCCACTGGTACATCACTGCCACCCTCTGGTTGGTTTATCACTGTAGATTATAGGGGTGAAAAAAAGCAAGCACACCTGCCCTGCTTCAACTGACATGAATTAATTTGGGGTTGATTAATGTGTCACTGAATTTAAACTTCCAGTCTGGCTGGCACCTGCTTCCTTATCTGTAATTTGCTTTCTGTTGCAGTGCAATATTTTTTCACAGGACCTTTGTGGCCTATAGTTGCAAGTAGGCAACTGAACTCTGAAGGGGCCCCTCAGGAAGCACTACAGGGAATAGTTACTAATGATAAGATTGAACTTTTGCACCTGCTGAGTGCTTTCAGTTTTGTCTGTAATTGCTTTCTGTTGCAGTGTAATTTTTTTAACAGGACCTTTGTTGTATACTTGTAGCTATTCTCTGAGCCTGCTGTGAGGGTCAGAGCAGGGTCATACAATAGTTGCAAGTAGGCAAATGAACTCTGAAGGGGCCCCTCAGGAAGCCCTACAGGGAATGGTTACTAATGATAAGATTGAACTTTTGCACCTGCTGAGTGCTTTCAGTTTTGCAAAAATCCAAATATCCAGCAGCATCCACAAAAAGTAATCCTTCCAGGTCAAGATCCAAATCAAAGTGACCCGCACATGAAGAAAGCACTGGGGGGAGCCTGGTGGACAGGAACAGGAAGTTGGAGACTGTGGGGCACTTCCTTCCTCCCACCCTCACCCCCCAAAATGGACTCCTTGCAAAGAAAAAGTGCAGGCAAATGTCAACCTAAGGAGTTATTCTGATAAAAATCATAATTTTCAAGGTTTATGCTGCCTGCTGGTGGATTTCTTGTGCGAAATTGCAAATTTTGCAATCTCGCAATTGCGAGATTGTTGCTGCCCGCCGCATCTACGTGTTCGCAAGTGTTTACTCCCGCGAAATTGTATAGTATTCTAGTTGGCAAGTGCGACCAAGCAAAAAATCCGCTTCGCACGGATTTTACGAATTTTCGGCAAGTTCGCGAGAGTTCGCGGATTGCGAATTTACCGAAAATCCGCAAAATCCGCGAGCGGAACGGATTTTACGCCCATGCTTAAACCACATTCCTCAGTTTACCCACAGAATTTTACAGTTGACAAGATCTAAGGCAGAATGGAAATCTACAAAACAACATAATATACTTCCAGTCAACTTCCACAAACTTAAGCAGCGATCTAGGGTTGAGTGTCCCCGCTTAAAACCTCCTTGTTCAGTGGGAACTAACTTGTTGAAGCCTATCCACCCCCACCCCTGCTGCCTTACTTTTCAAGCCTGGGCAGGCACTGCCCCTGCTTTCATCAACTCTGCCATCACTAACTACTGCCCTTCCAGAGATCTACGTTCCTCCACTAAATCTTTATTAGTTATCCCTCGCTTCAAGAAAAAAAGATCGGGAGGCCAGAAATTTTCGGTTCTTGCGCCCACTTTCTGGAACACTCTTCTGCCCCTTGTCAGATTCTCCCCCTCCTATATTGAGTTCCGCAAAGTCCTCAAGACCTTCTTGTTCCAACAAGCTTTTAGCCTATAGTCCCCTGTGTCCTCTCCAGCCCAGGAATCCTCTAGCGCCAAGAAACTGCATAGTGAACGTGCGCTCTATAAAAATTTTTTAATTCAAATTCATAAAATGAAGTTGGCTTTAGAATATAACTTGGCCCCAACGTCAATAAAACTAATCAAGTGAAAATTGCTAGGGTCAACTGGGTCCTTTTTCTAAATATAGGCTTTATAGACCCTTTCGGGGCTATCCAGAAAGGTTCCGGAGGTAGTTACAGGAATAAATGTTTTTTTACAAAAAGTTAGTCCACCATTTTGGATTTGACTTTAAAATAATCTTTGATAGGTTAATTGATAGGTTAATTTGCTCTATAATGATTGAATTTCTTAGTCTTTATCTGAGGCCGTTTCTATTTTTTCACCCAATTAAACAGTGCCCTCTCCCTCGTACCCAGAGGCCCACCACTGAATACAAAATGTAAAGCCAAACCACACACATACCTCCTTCTTCTCCTACTTTCCCGCTGCCACCACCTTCACCTTCTGGAATAAATCAAATATGTTTCCAAGTTGTTGTCACTTCCTTAACAAGTTTGCGTGTGGTTGCATTTATGCTGTAAAAGTTGTGGCCCCTTAAAGCCCAGAGAGTTCCCTTCTCTTATAAGGTCTTTAGTGCCCCTCCTAATGTCTTCTCCCCGGTGTTCAGCTTCAGGTCCCACTGAAACCCAACAGACCTGCCGCATGCCTCGGACCTTGCAACTATCCACTGGTGCAAGCACAACGACCATGAGCTGTGGTGAGAACCCAAAGTCCAAGACCACAACAAATCAAGGAGAAAAAATGGTGGCCAATCTGTGTGGCCGTAAATGCCACTTCCACGTTATTTCGATAACGGGCTGCCAACCTAAAAAAACAGTACAAGATAGCCGATATTCCAACCAATTTGGCTAACTTTCCACTTTCCAGCTTCACTGCGACAGCTGTCAGACTCCATAGACCACAGAAACATGGACTAGCATGGCAGCGGTTGGCTTCACATGTCAGCGTCCATAACAGGGAGGGGGTAAGATCTGTCACTTGGCGTTTTGAAGGGCCTGTATATTTTTGGTAGTTAGAATCATGGTCGTCGATTATAGCTGAATCAGCTCCCCTATCTGCATGGTGGAAGGCTCAATAAGAAAGACTGCCCAACATCCACAACAGCTAACCTAAACCAAAGTCATCTACATCAAGATAAGTTTGTAGATGTGCTAGAGTCAGCAAAGGCCTATACTTTTCGCTCAACCTCTGTATACACCCCACAGTCTGTAGTTGTTCCTCTGTCTCAAGTTGAGAAGAGGGTGTCCAATTTATAATTTGAAGTTTCATGCATTGCTGACTTTCAGAGTCCTGTAAGAAATTAAGTACTGCTTCTTT
The DNA here is from genome assembly GCF_964261635.1 of Lissotriton helveticus. Classification (NCBI taxonomy): domain Eukaryota; kingdom Metazoa; phylum Chordata; class Amphibia; order Caudata; family Salamandridae; genus Lissotriton; species Lissotriton helveticus. The sequence continues at coordinate 70,735,469 of NC_136064.1, forward strand.
TACCCTAGACCGCTTCTGTATTTGTATTTAGATGTGACTGATTCCAGAAACATTAAAAAAGTCAACCTATCCCATACTGTTGTAAACTGCAATATATCCACAAAAGTGTAACAAAGAAGTTACCTACCTTATCTAATCTGAATTCACCAACCCTGTTCCAGGCACTCCAGATAGCCAAGCATTGTGCTTTGTCCAGAGAGACATCCAAAATAAAGGCCCTTTGTTCATCCAAGTGAAATTCCAAAGATACCCTCAGAACTAAGGGGCATATTACCAACGATGAGCGATATTTATCGCTCACGATGCTTAGCAACACATTTTTTAACGCTAAGCATCGGCGGAAATTATCGCAGAGATAACTTGCTATTAGCAAGGTTTATTTCAGAAGTGATAAAAATCCTCGCGCTAACTGCCAAATGAGAGATTATCGCTGGAAAGCCAATGATAATCTCTCGAAGTTTGGCTTTAGCTTGATGATAGGGGCTCACAAACTTAGCCATGATATCCACCTTCCCTAGGATAACATGGCTAAGTCAGGAAAATACCAGGTGTAAAAAAAGCAGTGCTAACCGCGGTTAGCGCTGCTTTTTTATCACTAACAGGGTTAGCGAAATCCTTGATAATAGGAGAAATGTCGCATAACAACATTTCTTCTATTATTTTTCTCTGGAACACCCCCTTTGCATCTCATTAGAGATGCAAGGGGAAGCGTAGAGAAAAAGGGTGCTAACATGCGAATTTGCGTGTTAGCACCCTGTTGCTGATAGGGAGATCATTTTATCTCCGCTTTTTTCGCTTTTAAAGCCAAAAAAGCGGAGATAAATCCCTTGATAATATGCCCCTAAGTTTTTTGATACAGACTTACTTGTCCATTCCTCGTATATAAAGAAGTACATCATTGGAATCTTGCTCACTGTACTAGTAGAAACCTATGAAATTCACTCCCAGAAAAGATCAGAGCCATTCAGACCATCTAAAATTCAGGAAAGAAGCAAACCTTGCTTTTTCCAGCTATGGGATTTTCTTTTAGGTCACTATTCCAAGCAACAAGGAACTATTGATTGCAATCTGGCAATCTCTCCCTCCTACCGTGGGTTGGTTACTGTCGCAGTTAGTAAGCACCTTTAATATAGAAAAATGATTTTCTCACCCACCGTGCCCACTTTTTGGCCAGAATGCAGAGAGTGAAACATTGGCCATATGACCTCCATATTTCTCTTTCCAGCACATGTAATCTCTCAACCACCATTAATAGGATGTGAAGCCAATTGACCGGGTGTTGATAAGGGAAAGGAAAAGTTTAGTGCCCAAACCAAAAACCGTCGATGGTCAACAGGAAGAGGGAGAATGTGAGGAGTGAAGAACAAGTAGAAGCAGTAGAGCAGAAAAAGAGTGAACAGTAGATACATTTCTACCATGGTGCTGAAGCAATGAAAATATGCGGCCATATGTGCTGTATGGTAATCTAACGTACTCCCACAATGTGCATCCTACTCTAAGTGTACCTAAAGTCTTTGTAGGTGTAGAGCCAAAAATCCCCCCGAGGGATGATCCAACCCCATTACATGACGGGAGACAGTGAAGGTCCCCATCTTGGTCTCTAGTTGGACACCCCTCACAGAATGTCAGATCAGTGTGTGGTGATTTCTCAGCATGCAGGGACCTTTGGTGTCAGCAGAAGTTTCTCCTCTACCAATCAATCCATATTATTTATAATAAAAAGCAGCCTTCGCGATGTGGACACTAGATTAGTGATGTTATGGAAATGTTGAGAGCGCTGTCGCTCCATGGAGGAAGATAGGACCACTCTTGTACCTAGTGCATAGAGAGGCCTAGTGATAAAGTTGTGCAAAGCTGGATGTATAAACAAAGAGGAACTTATCTAACATTGTTGTGCATGCAAATGTGTGCAAAAGGTCAATGCTGAAATGTTATTTTCTAGGACAATGTAAGGATGAGCTGCCTTGCTACATAGGCCTAACTTGGGAAAATAACAATGCCAGAAGATGCAAGAAGAGAGCAGACCAGAAGGGCCATTGAATATTCTGGTTAGGTAGTTAGTGAGTAGAGTACAATGGAGGAAGGTGGCATCTAGAGAAAGGGAAATCAAGCAGAGAGACCAGAAACAGAAAGAGGGAGAAGGGACGTGAGATGCTCATACTGAGAGAACAGTACACTCTTTCAGACCCAGCAGCACTGGGACAGAGGTGCAGAGTCCCCAGAATACATAAAACCATCTTGGGGTTGTGGTCCTCGGACAAGTATTCGAAAATTGATATGAAAATCGGAAGGTATTACTGACCAGTTCCAAACGGATTTGGTAAAGAGGGAGCAACTGTGTTAAACAAGGTGTGTAGATAAAATATCAAGTTTAAAATATGGAGAGACATAAATATTGAAATTTAACTATTGTGACACACAAATATTGTGAAACACTAATATCGTCGATAAGAATATCATTTTAAAGGTTAGTAATATGGTTTTAAAGGATATTGATGTTTTTATATAAATTTCATTATTATAGTTGTTAAAAATATAGAGGTCCATTAGGATGGCGGGAGGATCGCCTGCGCCGGGCCGGTGGTAGCCACCTCTGGCCCGGCGGGGGCGATATGCCTGCCATCCATGCCTGATTGACCCCCACCATATTAGAATGGCCGGGGGGTCCGCGGTGGACGGAAAGACCGTCCACCGCTTTTTCGCCTGTCGACTCATCGACGGGCGGAAAAGGGGCATAATATGGTGGGGGTGTCTGCAAGACACCGCCATCCATATTATGATGCTGGTGGAAAACAGCCTTCCAGCCGCCATAGAAAGGCAGGCGGTTCTTGCTTTTGGGGGCCCGTTGAGGGTCCCCAGGGTGTTGGGGGGTGGGGTGCACATGGGGGGTACCTATGCATTTGCATGCACAAGGTGGCAGGCACTGCGCGGTGCCTGTCACCTTGTGCATGCAAATGCACAACATGCATTTTTTACATTGGGGCGGGTGCTGCTTACAGCACCGCCCTCCGCATTGTAAAAAATGCGGGATGCGCCTGCCAGTGTGGTGGGCGCATCCTAATTTGAATGGCGGGACCGCTGCAACTGGGCGGTCTGTCCCTGGCTCCATTGCAATGGTGGGCATACTTTCTCCGCCCACCATCGTAATGGACCCCAAAGTAAAAAAATTATTTTTGTGTGTTTTGTTGCTAAATTAAATTTGTGTTACTATTGCTTATTCAATGTTATTAATTTAGTTATAGCAGGTAATTTTAAGTGATTTAAAATTTTCAATGTCATTATTATCAATTTATAGCGTCATAGTGGGTGTTCGGGGCTGTTGAGGGATAGGGTGGGAAGTTAATGAGGTAATAACTATTTATGATCTATTTAATAAATGTTATTTAATTATATAATTGAACTGCATTATGTAAATTATGTAATACTGATTACATGCTATTTGCTAGCTGTTACATTTGTAAAGGTACAGGACGGGAAGTTAATTTAGTAATAAATAATAAATTAACAATTCTTAATTCATTTTTTTATTGTTTTCTGTTAATTTATTTTATGGAATACTCATTTACCTTACATGTATTTTAGTTGTGGGCTGCTAGGTTTGTAGGGGTCTAGGGGAAGTTAATTAAGTAATAATTACCAATGTATTATTAAGTGCTAATTGATTATTTAATTGATTTTCATTATGTAAAACATTATATGTTAATTAAGTATTAATTAGTTAACAATTATTAAAATGTAAATCAATCTTTTAATTGATTTTTAATTATTGAAATTATGGAATACTGATTTAGTACACTTTTATTTTAGTTGGAGTGGGTCTAGGGTGTGAAGTTACTGGAGTTATTATTAAATTACAATTATTTATTTAATTGATTTTAAATATGTAAATTATGGAATACTTATTTTTTTGTAGTTATATTTTAGGTGTGTAATGTTATGTTTGTTGGGTGATCGGGTGGGAAGTTAATTAAGTAATAATTAATAAACTTTTTATTGGTAATTCATTATTTCATTGATTTAAATATGTAAATTATGGCACACCTAATATTTTTAGCTATATTTTAGGTGCGGGCTGCTAGGTTTGTCAGGGTGTAGTATTCGAAGGTAAATAATTAATAAATGAATAAAAATTATTTATTAACTGATAATTATTTTATAACATAGAAATTATGTAAATTACTTAATTGTTTTTTGTATACATATATTTATTTCTTTTGTTAAATAATAATTTTTATTTTTGTAGGTTAATATTGTTTCTACGTTCATGAGGTTGCTCATACATGTAATGTGTTTGAAGTGAAGTACCTTCTCTACTTTTGCATAGACTGCAGTAGGAATCGTAACATTACCATCTTTGCGGTTCAACACTTTCCAAACTGTTGAGCTATTTGGAGTGGGAATATTAAATTCGACCACTTTGAAATCCAACTCTTTCCCTACTGTTGCACAGATTGGAATGGAAATAGTAAATTTTACCCTTCGAAAGTCCAACACTTTCCTTACTGTTACACCTTTTGCAGTGGGAATGGCAAATCGAAGTTCAATGATTTGCCAACAGTTGGACCAGCTGGAGTGGGAACACTAAACTTTACCTCTCAAAATTCCAACTCTTTCCCTACTGCTCTGCTGCTTGCAGTGGGACGAGAACAATTTAACCTTTCCAAAATCCACCTCTTTAACTGCTGTTGCACAGAATGGAGTGGAAATAGTAAATTTTACCCCTCCGAAGTCCAACACATTCCCTACTATTGCGCTGTTAGTAGTTTGAATTGTAGATTTAGCCCCTCTGAAACCCAAAGCTTTGCCTGCCTTTGCACAGACTGGAGTGGAAATAGTAAATTTTACCCCTTCGAACTCAAATACTTTCCCTACTGTTGATCTGTTTGGAGTGAGGATTGTAAATTTAACTCATCCGAACTCCATCACTTTCCATACTGTTGCTTGGACTGGAGTGGGAATAGTAAATGTAACCTCTTTGAACTCCAACGCTTTCCCTACTGTTGCACTGACTGAAGTAGGAATAGTAAATTTAACCCCTTCGTAGTCCAACACTTCCCCTACTATTGTGATTACTGGAGTAGGAATAGTAAAATCAAACCCATCCGATGTCCAACACTTTCTCTACTGTATTCTTGGATATATACATGGTGATTAACACTGTACAACGTAGGCGTATATAAACAAAATACAGGCAGAATGTAAGTTTGAGACAGGGTTTGAGTAGGGACTTTATGGAACAGTTATCCAAACTGCTTGCAATCAGGGCATGTTCCAGGCTGTTCTTCAGTTCCTCCTGAGTGTACCTTACCAGGAAAAGACAGTCTTTTAGTTTTTGTGGTCTTGCAATAAATGTTACTATTCAAGCTGGACAAACAGCTATTGCCCAGTGTCTTGTAACCTACCGAAGCTGTTGTCTTGTTTGTTCGGTTTGTCATAAGTATTTGCTTGTGCCAGTGGTTAATCCTCTGGCACTGCTGTGCCAAATCTCAACAGCACTTACTGCAGCTGCTCTTCCCCTGTGTACACATAGGGGCCTATTACGATCTCAGTCAGAAAGCCTCTAACCTGGGGTCGGGGGCTTTCGAATGACATTTTCGGTTTCAATTCTGCTGCCTAATTACAATCTAAGCGATTGGAATTGAAATCGGCCAGTCATTCCAGCTGAATTCTGACGGGTGACAGGGAAAGGAAGTTTGGGGGCCCTTAGCAGGGCCCGCGTCTCTTTGCGGCCTCCAGTTCAGAGCCGAGGGGCACCGTGGTGCCCCTTGTTCATTGGTCATCCCTGCACTGTGCCGGTGTATGGCCACTGCACAAGCTCCCATAGAGAAATGGGAGTATGCAACCACACCATGCAATTCTGCAGTCGGGACCGCTAACCTGGAGGTCGATCGGTCCTGATTATGCGATGATGATTGTCAGAGGCAACTCAGACGGACATCATATTTGGCCCCATTGTGGTTACACACCTGAAATTATTGACTCTTTAATTGCTCTCAGACTGCTTGTATCTATAGCAGACATGCTGTTGCTCTCATGCCACCCCTGAATAATCCCTATAGGCCTTCTAACATAACCTCCTGTGCAAGTGTGTGCCCACAAGTCTGTCCCTTGCTGTTTGTTCTGGGTGGTACCCTACTAAAAATGTATTCAGTATGCCTTTAACCAGGTGCATGTCTACACATCATTTGCTATTATACATGAGTAATCTCTAAAGAGTGAATATGTGATGTTACAACACATGTGATACATTGCATGCCATTATAACGCGGTTGTTACAACGACCGTTTTGTTACATCACATACTATTACAACGCAAGTCGTTACAACAACTTGCTGTAGGGGGTGCTGGATGTTGGAATAGTATATTTTACTATTCAAACTCCAGTCTGTGCAACAGTAGGGAAGGTGTTGGATTTTAAATCCAACACCTTCTGCCCCCTACAGCAAGTAGTTTTAACGACTTGCTTTGTAATGGTTTGTGATGTAACAACGCAGTGGACAGCTCCACTCTTTTGCATGGTTGGATCCCTCTTCAAGCACAATATAGCAGAGTCAACAATAGATGAATGTAAAATGCTCTTGCTCTCTCACACGGCTTCTTTCCGTGACATGCCTAGATGAAGTGACCTAAGACAAGATATCCACTCTGCTCCCTTACACTTGACACCAACATGGATTTCAAATAGGCCTACCTACTAGTTGAGCACTTTTACAACCAAGCACTTCCTGATGGTGTAGCATGCTTCCCATGCTCTAACATACAATGGCGCCTCGTCAAGTTTATAAATATAATTACAATGCAATCCTATGGCTTAACGTTCTATAGAAGATTACGAAGATGTTGATAGGTGCAGTCCAGTGGATGCCAGTGGTTTTTTGGATGCCGACTCCATTTGTAAATCTTAACAAATGCCATCTATTATCAGGATACTTGCCCCTCAAGTTTTTGACTTCCATTAGAGACAACCTAAGAGGTATCAAAACATTTTGTATTTTCTTCTTACCCCTTGAACATTGTATGTATTCGAGCAAGACCTCTACTTGCTCATTGAACTCTGTGCCATAAAACCTCTTTCTAGCACCAGGGTTTGGCCTTGGAGACCCACTATAGCGGACATTGAGGAACATTGATTTTCCCATTTCCAGATCGCTTTTGACAAGTGCAATTGAAGGTTATACATGTAGATCGCACCCTGAGCAATAGGGATACTAGACAAAGTGCTTATGGATCATAACAGTTTGGATACATTCTGGCAAAACACTGACGGAGTTGGTATTGATACATTGTGATTAGTGCCTTTGTAGATCTGATAACAAGAATGTATTCATAATAAAAGTCCTCACTGAATGTGTTGATGTTGAGGTTGCTGTAGAGATCGCTGTAGAGGTTTGTGTGGAATTTAAATGTTACACATTCTAGTCCTGGTTTGACACACTCTGGTGTTCATCCTTCTGAGATCAGTATGCTACGCTAACGGAGTATGCAAACTTTGTACTAATTCACACTGGCAAATTGCACATAGTACAGTACCAAGACTGTGCTTAATCACATCGCGTAGCAGATAAATCAACAACATCCTCACATGCTTAAAAGCATATAACCAACCAACAAAAATGAACTTTTACAATGAAAACATTAGGCAATGAGAGAGCTGATGATTTTGGGGTCCCCCCTAACTTAGGGGGCGGACCAAGCAGATGCCTTGACCATCCTTGACCACGGGTCAGGACGGTGACCGTCCTGACCCGTGCAGAAGCGGTCGCTCCCCTCACTCCTCCTGGGTATCGTAGCGCTATTCCATCGCTGCCTGTGCTCTGTACTTTAATATTTTCATAGCGCCACACTGTGCCTGCATATTGTCATAGCGCCACATTGTGATTGCATATTTTTCATAGCGCCGCATTGTGATTGCATATTTCCATAGCGCCGCATTGTGCTTGCATATTTTCATAGCGCGGCTCTGTGGTGCTTCATAGCGCTTGACATTCATCACTGTTGTTGGTAATTGGATTGTTGGCTGTAGCGCTCCACTCCTTGCCCCGACCTCACCCTGCTTACATTTGTTTTTGTTGCTGCCATTTTGTTGTTGTGTCGTCCCAGCCCGTACCTCCAACGCGCTCCCGCCTCCCAGCTGACCCTCCCTCGCCCCTCCCCCTCCACTATCTACATATGTCAGAACAGCTGACGCGCAGCGTCCACGCGCAGCGGAAGCGCGCCGATGGTGCGCCAAAGGTAAGCCCGTCTACGCCCGTCCGCGCCTGGACCGCGCCCAGCGCCAGACCCCCTGGTCCCCGCTTCACCCATCCCTCCCGCATTACATACGACGCCTCCACCCACTTAGCACTTAACCCCGGCCAACTCCCTAACTGCGCCCAAGCAGCCCCAGGACACACCCATGGACCCTTCAGCTGCCACTCCTGCAAATTCACCTGCATCAAGACCCACACCAAACCAACAAACACCAAACAGAGATCCAACACCAACCACCTTAAATGCATCCTTCTCAACACCCGCTCGGTTCACAAACACGCCATCGACCTTTGGAATCTACTCAACACCATTTCTCCGGACATCGCCTTCCTAACAGAAACCTGAATGAATGCCTCTTCAGCTCCAGACATCACCATAGCCATCCCGGACGGCTACAAGATCATCCGTAAGGACCGCACCATTCAAACAGGAGGAGGCATCGCCATCGTCCACAAGAACACCATTCGCGTGTCAACCAGCTCAGAAGACAATCTCGCTATCGCCGAACACCTTCACTTCCAGATCCACACCGACCCCAAGACCACACTCAGAGGCACCCTCCTCTACAGGCCACCAGGACCCCGTACAAAATTCAGCGAAGACATCACTGACTTCATCACCCCACACGCCCTCCCCTCGGAAGAATACATTCTACTGGGAGACCTCAATTTCCATCTGGAAAAGAACAACGACAGTAACACTACCACCCTTCTGGACAATCTCGCCAATCTCGGACTCAAACAACTTGTTAACACCCCCACACACTATGCAGGACACACACTCAACCCTATCTTCACTTCCAGCAAGCATATCTCCTTCACTCACACCACACCTCTCCACTGGATGGACCACAGTTGCATCCACTTCATTTACAATAAGACCTCGATCCACAACCACCCTCAACCAACTCTGCGAAGAAATTGGAACAAAATCACCATCGACCAGATCTCAACATCGCTTCTTCAAAAAACCCCTGCCTACTCAACGAACCCTAACCAAGCCGCCATCAACCTCACACAATGGTTAACCCAAACCGCCGACAAACTAGCACCCTTGAAAAAACATCAAATCAAGCAAGGAAGCAAGAACGCCCCCTGGTTCAACGATGACCTTAAGAAATCCAAGAAGCTCTGTCGTTCCCTTGAGAAAACTTGGAAAACAGAGCCAAACACTATCACCCAAGCCGCCTTCAAAAACGCCACCCGCAAACACCACCAACTTATCCGGACAGCCAAGAAATCAGCACTCAAAGACCGACTAGACAACAACGCCCACAACAGCAAGGAACTTTTCAACATCATCAAAGAATTCACCAACCCCACCGCCAGCTCTAACGACATCACCCCCTCTCAAGTCCTCTGCGACTCCCTCGCCTCATTCTTCCATGACAAAATCGCCGACATTCATAACAGCTTTGACAACCAACCCGTAAACCAGTCCACCCCACTCACGTCCGAACCTGTACCTCCTCCGAATAACCTTTTCGACTGGAACCCAATCACCACAGAAGACACCATTCGCCTGATGAAGTCCATCCACTCAGGATCCCCTACAGACCCATGCCCCCATCACATCTTCAACAAAGCAGACTCCATCATCGCACCCCATCTCCGAGATGTCATCAACTGCTCCCTTAACTCCGCCACATTCCCAGAAAGCTGGAAACACGCCGAACTCAGCGCCCTTCTGAAGAAACCCACAGCTGACCCAACCGAACTCAAAAACTACCGCCCCATCTCGCTCCTCCCATTCTCTGCCAAAGTCATTGAGAAAGCCATCAACAATCAGCTCGCCGCCTTCCTCGAAACCAACAAATCACTCGACTCCTCACAGTCTGGCTTCCGAGCCAAACACAGCACCGAGACCGCCCTCATCGCAGCAACAGACGACATTCGAACACTACTGGACAATGGAGACACAGTCGCCCTCATCCTTCTCGACCTCTCCGTAGCCTTCGACACAGTCTGCCATAGCACCCTGATACAACGCCTCAGAAACATCGGAATTCAAGGAAAAGCATTGGACTGGATCATTTCGTTCCTCGCTGGAAGAACTCAGAGAGTCCGCCTCCCCCCTTTTAAGTCAGAGGCCACCAAAGTCATCTGCGGCGTCCCGCAAGGATCATCACTCAGCCCCACCCTCTTCAACGTCTACATGAGCCCCCTCGCAACCATCGCACGTCAACACAACCTCAACATCATCTCCTACGCTGATGACACTCAGCTGATCCTCTCACTCACCAAAGACCCAACCACCGCCAAAACCAACCTTCATGAAGGGATGAAAGAAGTAGCCGAGTGGATGAAGCACAGCCGTCTGAAACTGAACTCGGACAAAACGGAAGTCCTCATCTTAGGTTCATCCCCTTCCGCCTGGGATGACTCTTGGTGGCCAACGGCCCTAGGAAAAGCCCCCATACCGATGGACCACGCACGGAACCTGGGCATCATCCTGGACTCCTCACTCTCGATGACCAGACAAGTCAACGCCGTCTCATCTTCATGCTTCAACATCCTACGCATGCTCAAAAAAACATTTTGCTGGATCCCCACCGAAACAAGAAAAACGGTCACCCATGCACTGGTTACAAGCCGTCTGGACTACGGAAACACCCTTTACGCCGGCTCCACCGCAAAACTGCAGAAAAAACTCCAACGCATCCAAAATGCTTCAGCCAGACTCATACTAGACATCCCCCGCACAGACCACATTTCCGTTCACCTGAAAGACCTTCACTGGCTCCCCGTCAACAAGAGAATAACGTTCCGTCTCCTCACCCACGCACACAAAGCCCTATACGAACTTGGACCTGATTGTCTCAACATGCGCCTTTCCTTTTACACCCCCACCCGCCAGCTGCGTTCGTCCAACCAAGCCCTCGCCGCTGTTCCGCGCATCCACAAAGCCACCATGAGGGGAAGATCCTTCTCCTACTTAGCGGCCAAAACCTGGAATTCCCTTCCCATCCACCTCCGCCTTACTCAAAACCACCTAGCCTTCAGAAAACAACTTAAAACCTGGATATTCGATAAGTAAACCTCCCCCCCCCCCTTCCTCAAGCGCCTTGAGACCCTATGGGTATGTAGTGCGCTATATAAATTCTGACTTGACTTGACTTGACAAAGAGCATAAACAAAAAGCACATTCTGTTGAACTTCAGTGGTGGTCCCATCCTCTTAGGACCACCCAAAGCACAGTTATTGGCAAAAAAACAATCCCAACCAAAGGCCCTGCAAAGCATTATGGAACGAGATTAGCAGTGGGCAGTGAATATTATAGTATCCATTATCAAAATATTTCTACAAAGAGCTGCAGTTCACCTAGTAGTTACTAGATGTCCCTCACGAGTCAAATGCAAAGCATTGAAATTATTCTTACATCAAGCTGCAGTTCCACTAGTCGTTACTAGATGTCCCTTGCGAGTCAAATGCAAAACCATTGAAACCCTTTCATCAAGCATTTGCATTTGACTTGTGAGGGACATCTAGTAACCACCAGTTGAACTGCAGCTCATTGTAGAATTATTTTGATATTAGATACTATATAATATTCACTGGCCACTGCTAATCTCATCCCATAATGCTTTGCAGGGCTTTTGGTTGGGAATGTTTTTTTTGCCAATAACTGTGTTTGGAGTGGTTCTAAGAGGATGGGATCACCACCAAATCATTCAATAAGATGTGCTTTTTTGTTTTCAAGGCATCTGTTTGGTACTCCCCTAGGTTAGGGAGGATACCAAAATCCTCACCTCTCTCACTGCTTGCTGATTTATCAGTTTCACTTTTGTGAAAGTACTGTATGCACTTTAGTGTATAAATATACTTATTTTATCATAATTAGCACTGTACTGGATGCCATTTGCAATTATTTAGCAAGTTTTTTACAGTGCAGAGAAGTACACAGTGTCATTTGCTATGCAGACTACGTGCACTAGCAAACTATGCCCATGTCTAGTCAGTACAACGAATTGCATTAACTTGGGGTTTATGAGGTTTATTCAAAATTATTTCATTGATGAGAGATCATTTATTTGATAATACAAGCTTTATTGGCACGTTTCTACTTTAATAGCACTTTTTGATGCCACATAATGACAATTTGGACTGTCTACCCTGTTAATATTCCTGACTATTGCAGCTCCTTAGGTATTGCTTTGTGCACATTGTACAGAATGACACTTGCTTTGAGAAGGAACTTCATTCCCTACTCAAATTACAGATCAGAGACGCCAGTGTCATCAAACAAGATTCATGAATAAATGAATATTTATTATGTTTTAACCCCTAGATCACTGTAACTAAGTGGTTCATGCGAGTGGCTTTTGGAATAAAGGTTGCTGATTACTCAATTTTTATTTGTGCCTGTCGAAAACAGTGAATGTTTTGTTTATCAAGTCACTAGCATGGCACACTATGATACACTCTCTCTGGCAAATGTTTGCTTTTCATTTGTGAGCATATATATCACTTCCAAGCCTACACGGAACAGACAAGAGAGACTATAGAAAACCTGGGCAATGCTTCAAGTGAGACCCAATAGACTAATGGAAGAGGATCACATGGAGGTTCATCTACCTCCTGGAACAGAGGTGCCAATTGTTGTATCTCAAGATCTGGGTCCGTGCCAGATGTTCAGGGTAGTTATATGGGATAAATTGAATTACACTGAATGTAAATGGGGATTGTTTACATTGTCAGTGTTTATCTTAGAGGTCAGTCTGGCACGACTCCAGTCCTCAGAAGACCAGCTGAGGACACCCCTGTTTGAGAATTATTCTGAGACAATTAGATCAGTTTCAATCCGCTACCTGAGCAAGCTAGGGAAGGACCATTTAGTCCTTGATTTGTAAATGTAGTGTTTGGGAAAGTCAAAAAAATTAAGGTAGCAGAGATTGTGAAAAATGGGGGTGGGGTTGCAGTTACAGGTGGAGAAGATACTGCTTAGGAAAGGATAAGAGACAGGGGTAAGAAGAAAAGGATGGACCTGATTCTCAAACGTCACTTCGTAGTACCATAAAATGTACTACAAAGTGTCAGTGGTGGCTCCTCAGCTAAGGCGCAGGAGCGTTGCCCCACTGCTGTGCAGCAGTGAAATACAGGAAAAATAAAATGATAATAACTCAAGGTTATTTATTTTGTCCTGCTGCGGCAGCTCTGCAGGGCTGGGTGGGGCTGCTCTGACACAAGAGCAGGGGGAGTGGTGAGCACACTTTACACGTGTGCATGAATGTTTGGTCAGCTGTCTGGAGCCGGTCAAACATTCATGCACACCTACCATGTTCTCCACACAGGCAGCATTACAACCTGGGTGGAGAACATGCCCAGGCTTCCATTCCCTTACTTAGCGCCGAATCGCGATGCTCAGAATAATCACAATGCTCCATTGTAGCATTGTGAATGGCTTAGGGGAGCCTGGGTGCTTACCAATCACAACATTGGCTTAGGGAGCCTGGGTGTGCTTCCTGTTCTGTACCGGTGATGCTGATTGACAAGGAAGAGAGATGGAGGAGAGACGCGGTGGTACAGTAAGTATTTAAAAAAAATATATATTTAATTATTTTCACTCTTCCTAAATCCATGGGTTTTATAAATGCCAAACAAAACATTGCCCTTAGGTGGGGTGTCCCCGAGCCACCAACCCTTGAGGAATGGGAGCAAGATATGTATTGGTGCATGTTAGCAGAAAAGGCGGTCTGCACGAATAGAGGGTGCCCCAGGAAGTGGGCTTGGGTATGGGGTAAATGGAATACACACATAGGCAACATTTCTGTTTCCTCCTCCACTCCGAAAAGGGGCCCCCCACGGTCTGGACATTCTGCAGATCCAATTGCTGATGAAGAGATGGGGGAGAGAGGTTGAAGGGTTACGAAAGGGAATAATAAGCTTAACTGTCTTATTTACTGTGAGCTGTTGTGTTTTAATTGCCTTCATTGTCTATATTACTGTTTTTATTGATACATGCTGTACTGACAATTTCAATAAAGAGTTAACAAAAAAGATAGGGCAGGCTTATCTGCCAGCAACCTTAAGCTGTTTATAAGAAGATTTAAAAAAAGTAGATGATTTAGTAAATCAATTTGCAGTCTGATGCAGTTCTGTACAGCTCTGTAATCTTTGAAATCTAGAAGCATCGAGTCATAAAAATGTATTCTACTGCATGTGTGTGTGTATAAATATATATATATATATATATATATATATATATATATATATATATATAGTAATGTGTCCGCATGTAAGAGGCATTAATATTTTCCAGATATTTTAATACAAAAACTCCTTCAGTAATATTTTACTGCCAAATGGCAAAATATAAAAATGCAGTATGGACAGATTTGCAAAGTGCTCAAAAATATACATTACATTAAATATCATGAGCAAATCGTAAGTGACTGATACTGTAAAGGGTTGTAAAAGTGTGATTTGCCAAGGGTGTTAAAAAAACTTTAGAAAACAGAAAAGATCTTAAAACACAAAATCCTTGTTCTTTAAAGTCTGTAATTTTCCAATTTCAGACAAAAATGCCTTGATTGATTGCGACGTATGCCCTGATAAGGAGATGCAAAAAATCACAGATGAAGAAACAGAGCTTTAACAGCCGGGTCCCATGAGCTTTTGTCAGAGATCAATAGCTTTCACAAGCCAGACTGACAAATGGAAACGTACTGTACAATGGCAGAAGCAGAGGCACCTGGACAAGCTTAAAACACATCAAAACAAAACAATCTGCAAGAAATATTGCTTATAAGATAACCAAATAACAGTATCGATCACTCAACCTTTGAGGTCCCAGTTCTATTTTAAATCCAATTAAATTCTTCATACAAAAAAGCGTTGCAGATAAAAAGGAATGGTATATCAAAACACACGCTTGTGCTTGGCAGCATTTTGCTTTTTCCCCTCATCTTTTTGAGTTCTGAGTTTATGCTTGGAGGGAGTTTCTGAAACTATTGCCCATGAGAGTGAGACTTTTCGACTGTTTGATGTTGGGAAGACAGCTCACTAACAAACTGGCGTAATTATTTTGTCAACTTTGCAAGCTCTGCGGTGCTTTCAAGTTGCCTTTAGTGGTCCTTCTAGGCAGACATTCAGGGACTGTTCAGGGCCCCTCAAAGAGGCAAGCAGAATCCTGCTACTCCTGCAGCAAGTTCCTATTTTCTCCTCCAAGAACCCACCTCATTTTCAAATTTTAGAGTGCCATCCTAACTCCACCAAAGTGTTTCTGGCTTGCCCTGGCAAAGTCCAGAGTTCTGACCTGACAATCTGTTCTAACCAGTATGAAGTCAACACCCATCCACCAGCCATGCTGATAGCTCTAGCCATGATTTTGTTATAAAGAAAATACACTGTAAGAAGGTTCAACTGTTCTTTATTGCTTCCTTTGACCTCCACAGGTTACAGTCAGCTGTAAAACCTTCAAAACAACAGATCAAAGAACATTACAATCAGGACGGGGAGGCGGGTTATACTGAGTAGGTTAAATATAGCCCATATCCCCTGCAGGGAGAACAAGCATTTGCAATGCAATAGGTCTCGCATTTGCAAGAGTTTGAGCTATTGGCATTGTAAATGACAATGGCTTTTATTTATGCGTTTGAAAATATGCAAGTTGAGTGTAAACAAGCACTCTGTACTTATAGTCCCTGCTTATGAGAAGCAAGGCTGCCAGCCTTGCTTCGCGTAAGCAACGACTATACGTACAAAGTGCTTTTTTATGCACCGCTTGCAGGTTTTCAAAACAAATGAATAAAAGTCATTGTGATTTACAATACCAATATCTGAAACTCTCAGCAATTGCGAGGCCTATTCTATTGCAGATGCTTGTTAGTTACAGCCAGCTCTGTGCTCCAGCCCCCCTAATGCCCTGGGCATTACGGAAGCAGTGCCAGTCCTGGGCACAGTGTGTTAAATGAACCCTTTGCCTCCTAGTAAAAGTCCAGCTTCCCCTTTCAGCTGCACACACACCATGTGCCTCTCATATCTTGTGGAGGATGTCAAAACCTGGATTGATTCAGGCAGGGCCCCTCTACCTCCTCAAAAATACCCGGAAACATACTGCACCGAAGGGTTCCCAGCTAGCCTGAAAACGTCCCCGGTTGAGACTGTATCATTACCATGTGCTTGGTATGAAGGCCGCCGGTAAGGCATAGCACGGTGACATTGTGTGGCCGGGCAGGACTGGCCTGTTTGTTATTTTCTGAATTGCTTGTTGACAGTGGGTTCAATCTACCAAATCATGCAGGGAGTGGTGTTAATATAACACCGTCCTGGCCATCCGCACTGACGGAAAGTGACATTGCTTGACCTCTGACCCGAATAGGATATTTAAGTTTGTTTTTCAATTTTTTTTGGTTAATGAAAACTTGATGAAGCAGCATGCAAACACTCAGTGAGTGAGTGACAACAGGCATAAGCACCTTGCTACGAAAACTAAGAAAAACTGAAGTTTTAACATAATCTACAACTAGCCCAGCTTATGTGTTGCAAGGGGGAGGTGTTTTGCAAATTAGCCCCCTGCTCTAACTCAGACTTGGCCCTAACAATGACAGCCAGCACCACTGAGACAAAGTTCAGTGCGGACTAGAGAGTACCAGGTCAATGTTTCTGTAGGTGCCCAGCCCACCCTTTGGTTTCTTACAGTTTACCAAGCTCTGAAAAAGTAGTATACACTATTTTTTATGCAACCGCTGTACAGCGTGTATGTTTGACATCACATGTTAATAACTGCAAGGATATATATGTACAACATGCAGGGTAGCGACAAGAAAGACCACGTGAAGAGAGAAGCAAGGTCAAAGAACACGGAAGTGTCATGTATTCCTATAGGTTCTGAATCGATCCCCCTATTCCTGACCCTATTCTGGTTAAACTAACTATCAAGTTAACTAACAGTCAGCCCATGAGGCAAGAAAAGCCCCCATGATGCAGATACCGTTATCTGACGCAGTCACACTACGGCACAGGAACGTGTTATCTGATTAGGTCATAACGCTTGAGATCTAATTAGACAAGCGACATTCCTCCAGCCCCTGATAAGGCATACGACGTTCTCATAACAAATCAAACCTATGACAACCTGGAAAATCCGTGCGGCCATTGTTTTGATTTCACAGAGAACTTCAGTAAAAGAATGTGCTAACGAGCAAGTCGTATGACATCTTTATTGACGCATCTATGTCCATCCTTACGTCAATCTCGGCACCTTTAAGGTATAAATATTGCCGATCTTGCCCTATGCAAACACACGCGTGGTGACGAGACGGAGCAGCCATACTTGCCGAAGCCCAGAAGCAGAGCAGACCCCGCTGGCAGCAGCCCCGCCTTCCTGACGCGCTGAGAGACGCGCTGCTATCTCCTACCGAGAGACCCAGCACCGGCGCTTTCAGGCAGCCCTCGCAGGCAGCCTGGAATATCGAGAGCAGAGAAAGAGATACCATTCCTCATTCATCCTAATTTCCAGGTACAGAACTGAATAACCCCTCACAGAGAATTCTTTAGTTATTCACTTGGCAAAAACAAACTTAACTTAAACTGTAACTTTCTATTCCCACCCACGCATTAGACTTAGGTCAGGTACACGGGGTAGGCGTATTTAGAAACACCAGTTGAGTACGTTTAGTCAAATGTATATGTGTACGTAAATATATTTTAATCATTTTAAACATCATATGGCTCAGAAACCATATCAATGTTTTTACAGTATTATTTTATACTATTGCTTTTAATGTATGCACTTTACTTGACTATAAGTATTGCAATAATATCGATCCATTTCTCTTGTACGAGAAAAGAGACTGATCAATAAATAACACCTTTTTATTGAACACGCCCGTCTCCTCCTTTTCTCTACAATCTGATGAGACTAAGAATGCACGTACTGACTGAGTAAAATAATTGCCTTGTGCTCACACGACTCTGGAGATACACTCTTGATTAGGGGAGAGCAAAGTTGTCATGTTCTATGGTTGTCAGAAACTAAATCCCTTCTTGTCTAATCAGGGGAGTTAATTCTTTCCTGAACATTCGAGAAAGTTTCTAGCGAACTCTGAGCTACGCTGGCAAACCCAAAACTTAAGTCTAGTATCGACAGTAGTAGACCTAGTTAACGTCTGGCCTAGGCCTTTACTGCTGTAGGTATTATTCCAATGCGCAGAGCCTATTGGGAAGATAGGAACTACACTACATGGCGCCCAACGCGTTTGGAAAGGGCGATAAAACTAACGTAAGACATTTAGAGTAACTCAGTCGTGCTTTCTCACTCAGACCCCTTTTCCCAAATACTCCAAAGACGTCTGGAGTGGGTGAAAGGTAATATCCTCCAAAACCTCGCAGGAGGGAACTCCTATGTAAGGTTCTTGGTTTAGTCAACGTTGAAGGATACACTGTTCCAAAATATTGTGCATCTAATCTTTGTTCCATAAGA
Organism: Lissotriton helveticus; assembly: GCF_964261635.1. Taxonomy (NCBI): domain Eukaryota; kingdom Metazoa; phylum Chordata; class Amphibia; order Caudata; family Salamandridae; genus Lissotriton; species Lissotriton helveticus. Next base: position 70,754,141 of record NC_136064.1, read on the forward strand.
AACCTGATCTGCAAACAAACAAAATAACCATCCTGACAGTAAAATGTCAGAAAGTGATGAAGAAAGAGAGGAAGTTAGATTAGCAGCTGAAATAACAGCAGCAGATACTGCACTAAAGGATGCAGACGGGGATATAATACTCATTCCGGTCAGCAAAAGGAAATCTATAACCTTAAAACTTATAGAAAATGGACTGACACCTAGAGGTGGCACAGTCATATTCGTAATTGAGGCACACGAATATCGGCAGACAGAGGTATACTATACATGGATACATTTTCCAGCAGCAAATGCTGTAACAAAGTACTTCCACTATTACAAAATAGAGGTTCCACCCGACATTTACACTCCTTTCGAGGAGGTGGAAGTACCACTCAAATTCCAAGAGCATTTGCTCTTATTTGATGGCGCCCTAATACATAACAATCACATTACAAGGCTCGGTCCTTTAGGTAGACCAGGAGCAACGTGGCCGGTCTTAGCCGGTTACACACCACACCCAGACATCGAAGGAATGTCTACTGGAGAGCTGTTAATACAGCTAAAACAATTACTAAAAATTCATAGACAATTAGTCCAGTATGTAATGCGGACTTCAACAATTCAGCCAGCGATTAAACTTCCACAGCTGACCCCTCACCAGGGGAACACAAATAAAATCACACCACAGAACATCCAATCCTGCCTAGGTAAAGTTCCGGCTAAACGGGAACAGATACCATTCTGGTTGGCACAGAAAATCACCCAAATAGAGGCGGTGTTTCCTGACACCACCCCGCTAGAAAAACACAGGATTCTGACTCTATGTCTCCCAATGGGAATCGCACCACACATAGAGGACTGTGACACTTGGGGTACAGTCTTTGCTTCAATCTACACAAAAACGCACGGTGTTCCATCCATTTCGGTAATACCAGATGTGCTAAAACAAATTCAAGATGAATACGGTCCAGAACCAGCTTTAACTCTTGGTATGAAATTACTGAAAGACTTCAAGCAGGTCTCGGCTATATTACTAGCCAATATAAAAGGTGAAGCAGCAAACGTGGCGATCCGCCAGAGGTTAAAAGAGACAGATATAGCAGACCAACCAGCTGAAATTGCCAGAATCATAGAAAAATCTTATGAAGAACTAGGTAGAGATAGTTTAGGTGGAATACCAGTAAAACCGCAACTGACTGAAAGTCCAGAAAAAATATTTTTTAATAATAATTCACCAAAAAAGAACTGGGATGGAAACAAACAATCCAATCCAAAAGAAAAGAAATTCCAGTCCCGAGGAAGGTCTCCTAGGCGAAGGGAGAAATCTCCGAACCAGAGACACAGGTCACCCCAGAGTGACCCCTCTGGGAAAAGATATAACCTTAGAAATAGGGATAATATTAAAAAACCTGATAGATATCAAGACATTGATACACGTCCCTCTCAATCTTTTCAGACTTCCTCGCAGAAATCGGAAAGAAGAGGACGATCAGAACAAAGAGAAGAGCACGCCAAGTCCAAAGACAAGGAACCTGCTCAACAAAAAAAGAAATTACAATTTCCAAAAAAGAAGGTAGCCAGTATCAAGGTAGTTAACAATGCCGAGAATACTGAGGACACAACTGAAAAACGGAGAGTGGGCTCAGACAATGCTAGACAGCGCAGCAGAAGTGAGCATAGCTCGCAAAGTTCTTATGAATCATCTGGAGACAGTGGACACGAATGAATATCTTCAAGTGGAAACTGCAGACACCAGAGTTAGCAAACCCCACAAGATATACGAGATAACATTACGTATAGAGGGAGATAAGACTAGGAAAATAAGGGGACTATTTTGGGATAACCTCTCCAAGGGCTATGATATCCTTCTAGCTGAAAAAGACTGGCCACCAGAGTTTGTCAGGGAGTGCCCTCATGGCGAAGAAGTAATTATGCCTGCCTTCTCGAATCAAATCCCGATTCATAAAAAATACACACTTGCTAGAAAGTGGGCAGTGGCCTTAGCACCTGCTTTATATACAAATCATGTAGGATGGGATGAGGATTCTCCTCCTCACAAAATCCAGTTAAAATCACAACCTACTGCACAAAGGCAGTACCCAATTAAGCAAGAAGCTAAAAAACAGGTAAATGAAATACTAGATCAGCTAGAATACCAGGGGGTGATTGAAACTTGCACCTCACAAATGAACAATCCTTTGTTTCCGGTCTCCAAACCAGACAATTCATATCGTCTAGTTTTGGATTACCGACACCTTAACACATGTTGCAAAACCTTTGCAGTGCAAAACTCACACAGTGCTGCACTAATGAATAACATAGTGCGCAAAAAATACAAAACAACCTTGGACATCTCCAATGGATTCTTTTGTCAAAACATAGCACCAGAGAGCAGATATTTAACTGCATTCTCAGTAAATGGCACTCAAAAGCAATTCTGTCGGTTAGCCCAGGGGTACAAGAACAGCCCGGGGGTATTCTCAGCGAGAGTAACAGAATTACTGCAACTATATGATGATGAAGCGTTATCTTATGTCGATGACATTTACTTAACAGATGATGACTTGGATACTCACTTGAAAAGAGTGAACACCATAATACTTGGGTTCGCAGCAGAGGGTTACAAATTCAACTTTAAAAAGTCTAGAATTGCCCATCTGACAGTCCTGTTCTTAGGATATGAGTTATCAAGTGAAGGTAAAAGCCTGGCTGACAATTTCCTAGAGAAATGTGCCGTAATCCAAGCTCCTAAAACACTAAAAAACCTACAGTCAATTCTAGGCTTCCTAAATTTCGGAAGAACATACATTGCAAATTACGCAGAAAGGGTCAAACCCCTTTATGATCTAATTAAACCAGACTTTAAAAGATCCAATTGGACTCAAACACACACAGAAATTTTGAGATCCTTACAAACAGACATGCTAATTAAAACAAAATTAGAAACACGTGATAACACACGCAATCTTGTGATTCGAGTCATCCCAGGGAGATGCGGATTCACATACCTAACCTCTAATGAGGGAGAAAAGGTACCAATTGCATTCAAATCACACTTGTACACAGAAGCTGAACAGAAATTCAGTAATACAGAAAAAATCATTCGTGCAGTTCAAACCGCAATAGCTAGAGAAAAAGACATAGCTGACGGTAGACATATCACAGTCAGAACAGCAGAATCAGCCTTTGAGGCATTAACAACACCGTGTAATTTACCAACAACAACATTGAATCCGGAATGGATACAATGGGTGAATTCAATCACAACGGACAAAGTATACTACTACTTTGATCCAGAACTAGAAGAATTAAAAAATCTAAAATATGAAAAGACGTATCCTCTGCCAATCGACATTCTGCCTCTACGACATTACGCCTATGTAATTTATACAGACGGACATGCTCAACCCTCCGTTTGGGGAGAACATGCATACAACCCCACATGTGAGATTACAAAAGAAGTGTGGCGCGGAGGTAAACTAAGACCTCTATTAACAAAATCACACTCAGTAGAAACTAATTCAGAACTACAAACTGAAATAATAGCATTAAAAATGGCGCTGGATAATGCGGATCGCGAATTCCCGACACTTATAGTGTCAGATTCATATTACTGCGTCAAAGCATATAACAAGGATTTGCAGACATGGATTCAGAACGGTTACAAAGATGACACAGATGCACCAATAAAGCAGAAATTGCTCTGGGAACAAATAGCTCTTTTACAAAAAGAACTACCAAAGACTCACGTGACACACTCACTGAGTCATCAGCGTGATGGCGTTCACGTTGTAGGGAATTCATTGGCTGAAACAGCCGCAGCGGCAGCCACTATACCGGCTCCCGTAGATCGAAAAAAGCGTACATTAAAATACATTGACGGTGAAACAATGCTGGCGGTGAAAACGTCATCAAAAGGCGACTGCTCAGCGTTACCGATCAACTATCCACTCAATTATACATACATAATCGATGCAAACTCCGTCCCTTTTGCTCGAATCCCTGGAGTGGGGGATAGAGTGATTCCAAACATGGACAGGAGAAGCTTGTTAATCGCAGACGCACACATGGGCGAGGGTCTCAGACACCTCAAACTGAAAGATTCTCTGGAAGAATTACAATCACGGTACTGGTGGCCAGGCATGAGCCTGCATTACACCATGTTTGTAAAAAACTGCCCAAACTGCAACAGAGATCGCAGTGGGGAGAGAAACAGTTTAATACCTCGTCGTATCAAGGCAGATAATATGACCAATAAAAAGCAGGGCTTGCGATTAACATATACAGGCTAGTTTCCACTTATAATGTAGATCACCAGCACTCGGCTGACGTCCGGACTGTTATACAAAGATTTGCGAGTCTAAATGGCATATACGCTAAGAGCATGCTACGTTCGACCATTGTTTTCACTCAAGCCCACCAGCCTGGGGGGAAACATGACCGAATGAGCACAGTCCAGCGGGAATCTTCTCACTTCCTTCCTGAGGGTACGGGATGGTGTAAAGAAAAAACCAAGGCAGAAAGCAATCTATAATGGAAAGGATATTAGGTTCGGGAGCTGGGTGGGTCAAACATCTAATAAGTGTCCAACGTAGTCTAAATAACTTGCCAAGAAATTCTCTGAAGGGATTCAGTCCGTACGAATTATTATTTGGAACTAGAATGATTATCTCTGACCTCGACAGTCAGACTTCAGTGGTTAAAGAAAAAAGCTTTGATGTCAAAGACCGTTTGGCTATTTTGCAGGACTTAAACAAAACAAGAAAAGACCTGAGCAACATACAGTTGAAACAACAGCCAACAACCACTGAAGAATCACCACCTGTCCCAGCAAGACCTGTCTGGATTCCAAAAGTCGGGGATCTAGTCAGGGAGAAGATCGCGGTAAAGAAGGAATTTGGGCCTTCTTACAGAAAAGCAGTTCCTGTCTTGTCTGTCAACGGGACAAGATCAGTTGTACTACCGCCACTTGCTGGTAAAAAGGAGAACCGAGTTGTATCCATCGACCTGGTAAAACCACAACATGTGGCCGATAACAAACAGTAGGCCAAGTGGACTCCCAATAAGTAGCAGAACACCAAGGTTTGCTACCAGTACAGAGGTCCTAACAAAGAGGCTCATCACATTCGAAACGCCTACAGAAGAACAACAAGGACTATGCAACGATGCAATAGAACTCAGACCTCTGAAAACCCAAATAAAAACATTTAGCAGAGACACACCAATCTATAATGAAGTACCAAGTGAAAATGCAAGAAACAAAAATCCTGAAGCAATTGGAACAATTGACAGAACTGCATCCGGCTACTTCATCAACTTCGATGATTCCTCTGAAAGCCTCAGTGAATCAAAGACACAGCCATCATCAAAATCCTTTAAAGACAAAGCTAAGGAACTTTTGAACCAACTGAAAGAAACATATCTGATTTCTCCATGGATTGAATTTTGGGTGGGTTTTGGTGCATTTATCCTCATACTTTGGCTCATCATGGTATTAACTTTGGGACGCTTCATTGAGGGAAAATATGCTAAAATGGACACAGCAATTCAGAACATCAACTTGGTCCTCAAACCACACACATCTTCACACGTCGAGAAAAGAGAACTTTCTTCAGCCAACTTCACAGCCAATCCTATACCTGGTGGGGTAGCCTGGGACAACACTGACTATGAAATTAATGGTCCGGTCGAGATCCTGAAATACCCACACCAAATCAAGATCTCCTTGAGTGACTTTGCAAAACCAAACTCATTTTCTGATGATTGGGACTTCGAAAGCATTAATAACATGATGTCTGACTTAGTAATGTCTGCTAAATTTACAAAACATGATTATTTGCAAGGTTCTACAAATTATGATAGTATGTATTGCTATAACCACTATGGTAACCAAGTCAAGTCAAGTCAAAAAGGCTTTATTTCGACATAAAAAATATCTTAAAAAGCGTACATACAATTAAAATTCATTTTAAACAAATAAGAATAGGAAAAAAAGACTCCTTACATGATAAAAATCAGCAGATAAAAACACGATTAAACTATTTGTCTAAGTCTTTTTGACCGAATCCGCCATGCCCACCCAAGATACTTCGAGGTGGCGCATGCATAAAATGAACGAGTGTCTGAAAGTAGTATCCTTAGTGCCATATTACAATGTCTTGTTCCCAGTGTTTGGCACATGGGTTTTAGCCATTTCGTCCGTGGAACTTTATAGACAGGACACTCGAATAAAAAGTGAGGGACAGATTCATAGCGCTGTGGGCAGAAGGGGCACCACGGGGCAGTCTGGTAGGGAATTTTCCAATGACTTGTGAGTTCCATTAAGGGAAGAAGACCTATTCTAAATTTGAAATATAAGGATCTTTCCCATGGGGCAGAAATAATGTCCAAATACAGTTCTCTGAGGGGGACATCTTTAAACTCCATAAAATTTCTGGACGATTTACAAATCGTTACAGAAGAATTTCTTTTATTTGCCACCCAATTCCAATAGAGTTGTTTTAGCATTAGTTTGGGCGGAGCCGTCTGTTGATGCCATGCTTCTTCTAGGCCCAGATTGACAAGTAATGCTTTGATGTCCCTTAACCATTTTATTTTTGTCCAACCAGTGGATTTAATAATCTCACGCAGGCCATCCGCATAACTTGACAGCTCAGGTACTCTCCAAATGCGGGTCCACAGAAGCAAAGGGCGTAACTTGGCTTGGTCCTCAATCGCCCGACAGCCCATGTCTAGTTGCAACGGCAGGATAGGGACAGAGGGACCGAGGGACATCAAACTTCTCAAGAAGGTGTTCTCAGCTCGAGTAAGATCTTTCATGTTTGACGTTCCCCAGAGTTCCGCCCCATAGAGAGCGGCACTCACTCCTCTGGCCGAATAAATATCCATTACTGCTGCTATAGGTTTCGTGGAGGCTGCTCTTTGCTCTTTCAACAGAGCCCCAGTTACTCTTTTCAAATTTAGCAACATTTTGGTCAAATGATGGTCCCATTTCATCGAGTCCACCAGCCGGATACCCAAGTAATCAAACGTTTTGGTCCTTTCCAGTGCAACAGACCCTAGTGTTGGTGGGGGGCCAAGTTTTTGCGGGGGATTCAGGATAAGATACTTTGTTTTGTCTGTGTTAATACAGAGTCCTCTTTGTTTGCAAAAGTCATCAAAACCAAAGAGAAGCTGCTGAAGTCCCATCGGGGATTTTGACAGAAGTAAAGTATCGTCCGCAAAAAGCAGGGTAGGAATTAAGCGACCTGCCAGACGGGGTGCATCAGCTGGTATCCTGGTCAGACAGTCCACCACCCCATTCACGTAGAGCGAGAAGAGTGTTGGTGCAAGTACGCACCCCTGTCTTACACCTCTGTTCACATCTATTCTTAAGGTCTTTTCACCATTCCGACCCCAGCGAATTTGGGCATAGTTTTTTTCATGGAACCTCATAATCAAATGGAGCAAGTAAGATGGCATACCAAGGTCACACAAAACCTTCCATAGGTTATTTCTAGGGACCAAATCGAAGGCTGTGCGGAGGTCGATGAAGGCCAGATATAAGGTACCCTTCCCAATCACGACCACCTTCCAATAAATCATAAGTAGCCTTAATGTTTGTTCGATTGTTCCCGTGCCAGCTCGGAACCCAGCCTGAAAATCTGAAAGAATCTTGTTTTCCTCTGCCCACTGCTGGACTCTGGCTAAAAGAACCTTGCCTGCTACTTTCTGCGAACAATCGATCAGGCTAATCGGCCTGTAGTTCGCTGGGTCTTCTCTTGAGCCTTTCTTATGCAGAGGGACCACCTCCGCGGCCATCCATGAAGCAGGCAGGGGTGCACCCGCCATAGCAGCATTTAAAACTGATGCAATTAGCATACTCCAATTGCCCAAGTCCATACGAAGCAGGTCACCAGGAAGGCCATCGGGGCCGGCCGCTTTACGCGGTACAAGAGATTTTATTGCACCTTCTGTCTCTTTCCTAGTAAACAGGCTTTCCTCGAAGCTCCCATCACCTCGAGAGATATGAGGTAGAGCGAAGTCCATTACCTCTGCTACAGGAGCTGTATACAATTTTGAAAAATGTAAATGCCATTGATCCTCAGTTATGTTACAAGTGATGACAGTGTCTAGGGGTCTATTTTTCTTGCGTATTAGATCCCAAAAGCCTCTTGCATTTTTTCCACCACTGGCAACACGAAGTTCCTGCCAAAAAGCGTCTTCCCACTCTCTCCTTGCCAACTTTAGCTCCGCTTTATACCTCTTACGTTCAGTGGCTATTAGGGTCGCATCTCCACTTTTTACAGCCAATATTAGTGCTTTCTTTCTAGCACGACACTCTTTTGAGTACCAGCCAAAATTCCCATGCCGCTTATCAGGGTTATTAAATCCCCTTTTTATCTTAGCTTTAAATAGGCCCCCAATTGACGTCGAAACCTCACTAAACATTGCTGTAATATGGTTTGGACTGACAGGCTCATTTTCCAAAATTGCACAGGCCCCAGAGGCAACAGCACGAATGCAGGAGAGTTTTTCTTCATCGATTGCCACTTTATCCCATTTTAGTCGTCTTAGACAGTTTGAAGGGACCACCCCTCCCAAAGGCATTGGCACAGGTGCATCACGATCTCCACTGACTAGATGACTCTCCCGCCACCAGCGTGTTAGGGATAAAGAAAGTGCATTATGGTCACTGTCCAGGGAGGGTAAGACTATCATGTCCATCATGTGGGCCCAAAAAGAGAAATTTAGAAGGATGTAATCTATCCTGGATGAGTGCCCAACCCTATTGTATGTATGTTCCCCTGCTATGTCTGAGCGTGTTCTCCCATTGGCTGCTCTCAGGCCATACTCAAGTGTAAGGGAGTTTAGCTGAATAATTCTGGGTGTCCATTTATTTATTATTGGAAGGTCTAATGACGGGACGCCTCTCCTAGAGTCTTCATCATACAAATCCAGAGATTCATCAGGCAACAGAGGCTCAAAAGTGCAATTGAAGTCTCCCATGACCATAATTAACGAGTCTCCACTGCACTCACCTAGAATCATCTCTAAAGCAGAAAGAGTTGGTGACAATGCTCTCCCAGAGGCCCCACGTGTATAGATATTAATGATCTCCAGTTTCTCGGCTTTCCCTGGGCAAGTTATACTCAAGCGCATCAAATCTGGGGATTTTTGGGGATGATGGTATACTCTCCATCCTAAGGAAATATTTACCCAAATTAAGAGACCTCCATAAGGGCGACCTCTTCCTGAAGCTGGGATGCCTGCCGGGACAAAAAAAGTGGCATAACCCACTCTGTGCCTTGGTTCCACGCACCACGTCTCTTGAAATGCACAGACTGCGTGGGGCTCAATGAGCGCCACCCAGTCCGGGGTATCCAGTTTGTTATTTAAGCCTGCCACATTCCAGCTAATGACTTTCAAGATTGAATGATGCAAGGATTCCCCAGACCCTTCTACTTCATCCTGTATAGTCTGAAATTGTGCTCCATCCGCTAACTCAATAGTCTCAGACCAATCGCCAGAGGAGGAAGGCATAATTGGATTAAGCGAGGGTTGGGGTACAGGAACATTAAGCAAGTTTACCCGCTTGGCTATGTGTGGTGTATTAACCCTAAGCAGGGGGGTGTTAAAAGCTACTATATCGCCAAGTCACCAACCCCAACCCTGAGATGGGGCTGCTTGGGTGGGTGTCCACTCCCTTGCTCTGGCATCCAGGATTGGGTTACCTGGGAGCCATCCACCTCTACCCCCACCTTGCGAGAATTTCTTATACCCCATTAGGGGGGGGGGGGTGATAGAAGTACCCCAAGTCCCTGGTTTGAATGTCGCAGAAATTATGCTGCGACTGCTGACTGCAAATCATGCCTGCTACTCTAGGATCATTAAAATTAATCAGCACGCAGTCCCCCATTAGGTTTTTGCGTCTATTACCAATCCAACCCACACGACGGACAAAAGCTATTCTACCATCAATGTGCCCTGGGAGGGGTCTATTTGCTTTGAGCCAGGAGAGCGTTTTACGTTTAAGGTCAGAATATAACTCATTGGAACCTTCATCAAGCTCAGGAACCCCCGTTAAAATCACCACATAGGGCTTACAACCAGGGGGGAGGCTAGCATAGGGGGTTTGCCTTTTTGCCCTATCCTTAACAGGGGATTTTACTACAATTTTTGCCGGAGGGTTGGATACAACCTTATTAGCAGGAGTGGGAGGGGATGGTGTTATATCACCCTTTGTCGTGGTCGATATATTTCCTGCTGCCGTGGCAGTTGGAACCAAGGACTTGATGTTTGAAACAGGGTTGACCTTAAGAGCCTTAGGGGCTTGGGAGCTAGATTTGTCCCTTGTATGTGCCAAACTAGGCACAGGGTTTAGACATGGTTGGCCATGTAAGTTTCCACTCTTGGAATACTTGGTTTGAGAAACCGTGACTGGGATGGGCGTCTTTTGACAGGGTAAAGACTCTGGGTGGGCCCTAGAAACAGGGGGAGCTATAGAGACAGCACCACCTGTTAACCCTCCATTATCTTCAACCTGGGCCTTGGCGTGAAATTTAACTAAAGATTTCACAGCATAAAAATTGTCCAGCGTTGACTGTTCAAATGCAGCTAGTTTGCGTGTGAGACTATCAATCTTATCAACCAGGGGCAGCACCACAGACTTGATCAAGCGCTCGACCTGAGGGAGAATGCTGGTATCTATTGAGGCCATCGGGCCAGGAGTGTCCTCCACAGCGGGAGCTCTGATAAAGCTCGTTATTGATTTTTGCTGTGGGACTTGACATATACCGGTACCCCCTTTAGGCATGATGTGCCTCATAGCTTTCCTGCGCGGTTTTTGGAAGCCCCCCCTGCTGGGGCTTGCAAGGCGCTTTCTCTTTTTCTGTTGGAATGGTCCTAAAACTACCTTCCCTACAAGTGTATTTTGCTCAGCCACTACTCTGGGAGTGCTAGCTACAATGTGTTCAACTAAAGGTGGTGTGTTTAGAGCCTCGCTAGCCTCGCTAGGCAATTTGGGTGGACTTGGGGCTATGAGGGTTACGGAGTTAGAATCCAAAGAATGTTCCCCCAGCGATTGGTCAGTGGTGGCAGATGAGATATTAAGTGTGGGATCAAGAACTATACTTGGTGCGGTAGTGGTCACCTTTTCTAAACTTGCCCTAATCCGACTTAATCTCTCATCAATAAATGAGGAATCAATGATCACCAATGAGGGTGGAGTAGCATGCACGGGGCTAGGAGCCAGGGCAATGGCACCTAAAGATGAACGCTTGTCGGGCGTACCCACCGAGTCCCATGATAATCGTTGTTCAGCTAGAGTTATCTCCTTTTCTACTAATGTGACTGCTCGGGTTATAAATTGGTCCATAGTACCTGTGACAACGTCTCCCGCAGGTTTCTTAATCTTGCTAGAGCGGGTACCTGAAGCCATTTTCTCGTTAAGTTCGTGTCCACTTTCCGGAGCCAAGAGATGTGGCCCGGCCCGGCCTCTTCTGGCCCCTGATGGCCTAAGATGGTCCCGCCCTTGTCCCGGGCTTCTCCCGGCGCGCTCCCGCTCGCTCCCGCGTAGCGGTGGAGCAAGCGTATGTATATAGATGGTGTGATTGGTGAAGGGGCGGGGCTTGCAGGGAGAGCGGCCCAGGTGATTGCAGGCGGGCTATCAGGGACTCCTGGGATATGGAGTCCCTGACCACGCTGCTCGCAGCCCTGCAAGGCTTACCGGCACCCTTGGCGTCTGCACGCACTCCCGAAGTTCCTCTGCTCCCAGATACGATGCGGGACCCGCGGAGCGGGTCCGGCGAGAAGTAGCCTGGGTCCACAAGAAGGAAGCTGTTCCACCAGCAAACGGGCAGCAGGTATGCACAAAGAAAGTCCCAAAGAGGTAGTGGGAGCGGTGGCTTTTAGCTCCGTAGGTGAAGGGGTGGGGCTTGCAGGGAGAGCGGCCCAGGTGATTGCAGGCGGGCTATCAGGGACTCCTGGGATATGGAGTCCCTGACCACGCTGCTCGCAGCCCTGCAAGGCTTACCGGCACCCTTGGCGTCTGCACGCACTCCCGAAGTTCCTCTGCTCCCAGATACGATGCGGGACCCGCGGAGCGGGTCCGGCGAGAAGTAGCCTGGGTCCACAAGAAGGAAGCTGTTCCACCAGCAAACGGGGAGCAGGTATGCACAACCATTTTTTACATAAATCTGCACAACCTAGAAATGTTTTTAAATTATAATCAATGGGAACATTGTGCAACACCTCCAAAAGGGAGCTCAAGAACTGTTCACGACAAATATTCATATTTTTCAGGTTTTAACACAAGTAATGCTGAAACATTTTATTTTAAATTGTCAAACAAGACAGGGATGAAAACCATGATAACCAACACAAAGTTGATATATTCAGATTCATTCTTCGAGGAAATGAATACTTTAGGATTTAATTATTGGGACAAAAATGTTGATTTAAAAAGTGTTTGGGGTACAAAAGAATGGCAAGTACAGGGTTTAGAAGCTTTGTTTAGAGCTTGCATGATCCCAGAACAAATGATATTTTTAAATGACACTGTTCAACAAACCACCTGTCTTGGCCTAGCCAAAATCAAAGATTTAAATAAACCGTCTATTCCAAAGCCAACAATGTTTAGCAATAGCTCTAATACGGATGAAGAGATAGACGTAAACCATATATTAAACCAAAACAGAACACATCCTAATTGGAAACAATGGTTGATCTGGCCCACAGATACAAATAACTGTCAAGACAGATTCCTGAATAAAACACAGGGGTTCAAAATGACCAGGCCAGACCCTAGATATCCCCAAAGACATCACCCAGGGATAATAACAACCTACAGTGTGGGCAAATTATGCCTTCAGTGGCTACAAACTTCCACACTGCCTGAAATTAAGCAACACCTAACTTTACTTACTGATGGTGCTGACTTGCGTGATTTCATAATGGGACCACGCAAACAGCGTCAAAAGCGTTTCATAGCAGCCTCTGTATATGCAGCATACAATGAGGCCTGGAAGGTTAATCAAATTGAAACAGCAGAGAGAATACGGGAAATTGACCGTATTAATTTGGAAAAATCACTTTCTGTAGTGGACAATGGGTTAATGACTCTGTCCTCCAGAATTTTTTCTTTGGACAGCATTGTGTCGTCAGCAATCAATATATTATCGCAAGACTTACTGTTATTACAACATGGTCAGTCACAATTGCGTTCTATTGTACAGCTTGGCTGGACGTTACAAAATCTGCGTTCAGGCTATGTGCCTTGGCGTTTAATCAACACAACGTCACTATTCCAAATCTTTAACCTTACTGATAGACAAATCGGTATGGCGCAAAAGGGTGCTGATTATACAATCTTGAGCATTGAAAAACTAGAAAGATTACCAATGACAATGTCAGAACGACCTGTCAGTGAATGGATAATCCACGGAATCATAAATATTCCAATCTCAACCTTCAGGTTTCAATACTGCCAAAAATATATACAGGCTGGCATGTACGAGAAATTGGGAAAGGGGTACCTTAAAACAACTTGGAACCTGCCCTATTCGCATGCATGTGTCAGTAATAAAGGACAGAAAGTGTTTCTTAGTGGCAACAATTGTGCTATGTCACTAAGCGGCACGCTTCTGTGTAACGGAATTAGTTTGCATGGAGCCTGTGAAGGGAATTCATACAACCTTTCATGTCACCAGCAAGGCGCACCTGCAACTGAAATAGAACCATTCTTTCAAAGACTCTATAATGGGAGTTACATTCTTATTGTAGACCGCAAATGTTGTAGTCTTATGCCCGGGACTCCTTATCTAGTCACTACAACTGCGAAGGTCAAGTGCTGTGGACGTTCTTTGTTCCCCAGCTCCTTTCCAGACAGGGAGGCAAGGGCATGGCCCAGTTTGAAAATTACTTCTATTCGAATAGATACTTTAAGCAGAATGAAAACAGTGCTTCTTCAGACGCCTACAAGGCTCACGTCATCAAAAGAAACGTATGATCTACAAGTCGCAAGGACGACTGCAGAGATACATACATTATTATCGACTAATTCCCCCATACATTTCGCGGAAATCCTGAGCGAAATCTTAAATATTTCTGATACCACTGGGGTCTCAAAGGTATTTAAGACAGTATTTTCGATGGCATTAACACCATTCAAAGCCATACTGGGTATTTTTCCAGATTTCGTCCATTCGATTTTTGGCGGACTTCCCCTGATCCTGGGACTAATTGCAGGAATCCTATTCTTAGTCCTTATTTTTCGTTATGGCAACCCATGTCACAGATCAAACTCTCGCGACAATGGAAGATACAATCCTAGCCATTGGATACCGGGACCGGATATCAAAAATCCTGGGACTATCCCGGCTTAGAGACCTGAACATGACTTGGTTTCTATCATTTCGACCAATGTGGCAAAGATGTGTTTTACCTGTATTGAGATGTCTGCTATGCGGAGAAGAATGCGTGTTAGACACCTGTCTGACGCTACAATCGGATGCGCCAGTGGATGCAGATACATTGTTGGTTCCTACCAAGGTTCACGCTTTGTGCTGCCCTCAAAGGCTGCCAATCCTGATGACGGCATTCGTGGAGTCTTCACCACTACGATTGAAGAGTAGTGAAGTTCAAGATGAAAGCAGCATTAATCAGGTACGACCTTCTGTCAGCAATGCGAATCAGAATGTCAATGGAGACAATCATGCGCACGAATGCATGGTTACACCTATTTCCGACTTAGTGGAACTTTCCCATGAAGCTGTTGACAGTTTTTTCGAAAGCCTTAATGATATGATGTTCTCTCCAGAACAGAAATAGAGACTTTTGAGCAAGCTCGCACACGGCGTTCCCTGAATTCGGCCTTCAACTTTAAAAATAAAGTCACATGAACAATTTTTCCCACCAGTTCACGGACAGCAATTTTTTAGCAGCCCCAAATTATTTTTTACAAAATTTTCGGGACACTTATCTTCTGCTTAAAGTAAGAAACTATTCCTAGAGAACTAAGATTTCTATTTTTAGATACTTTATAAACTTTAGTTGCCCGCTGGTATGTTCACAAATATTTTATCATGTGATGAAATGGTCTCAAACTTTCTTTCTGTATAGCCATATTAAGAGCCATTTCATGTGTATTTCTCATATACCAAATAAGCAATAATGTCTACAAATGCGTGTTTACTTTAGCGTTTAATTCATAGCTTAAGTGCATACAATATATATGACTGCAATTTTTCAGTATATTTGAAAATTTCAAAATGCATTTATGTATTTTGGGGTGGTGAGGTATACACTATACTCTATAGTATGTTGTACTATGTTATACTATGCATAGATTAGTAAATATGACCATAGTTAGCGTGGAGTGGGTGTCATGTATTCCTATAGGTTCTGAATCGATCCCCCTATTCCTGACCCTATTCTGGTTAAACTAACTATCAAGTTAACTAACAGTCAGCCCATGAGGCAAGAAAAGCCCCCATGATGCAGATACCGTTATCTGACGCAGTCACACTACGGCACAGGAACGTGTTATCTGATTAGGTCATAACGCTTGAGATCTAATTAGACAAGCGACATTCCTCCAGCCCCTGATAAGGCATACGACGTTCTCATAACAAATCAAACCTATGACAACCTGGAAAATCCGTGCGGCCATTGTTTTGATTTCACAGAGAACTTCAGTAAAAGAATGTGCTAACGAGCAAGTCGTATGACATCTTTATTGACGCATCTATGTCCATCCTTACGTCAATCTCGGCACCTTTAAGGTATAAATATTGCCGATCTTGCCCTATGCAAACACACGCGTGGTGACGAGACGGAGCAGCCATACTTGCCGAAGCCCAGAAGCAGAGCAGACCCCGCTGGCAGCAGCCCCGCCTTCCTGACGCGCTGAGAGACGCGCTGCTATCTCCTACCGAGAGACCCAGCACCGGCGCTTTCGGGCAGCCCTCGCAGGCAGCCTGGAATATCGAGAGCAGAGAAAGAGATACCACTCCTCATTCATCCTAACTTCCAGGTACAGAACTGAATAACCCCTCACAGAGAATTCTTTAGTTATTCACTTGGCAAAAACAAACTTAACTTAAACTGTAACTTTCTATTCCCGCCCACGCATTAGACTTAGGTCAGGTACACGGGGTAGGCGTATTTAGAAACACCAGTTGAGTACGTTTAGTCAAATGTATATGTGTATGTAAATATATTTTAATCATTTTAAACATCATATGGCTCAGAAACCATATCAATGTTTTTACAGTATTATTTTATACTATTGCTTTTAATGTATGCACTTTACTTGACTATAAGTATTGCAATAATATCGATCCATTTCTCTTGTACGAGAAAAGAGACTGATCAATAAATAACATCTTTTTATTGAACACGCCCGTCTCCTCCTTTTCTCTACAATCTGATGAGACTAAGAATGCACGTACTGACTGAGTAAAATAATTGCCTTGTGCTCACACGACTCTGGAGATACACTCTTGATTAGGGGAGAGCAAAGTTGTCATGTTCTATGGTTGTCAGAAACTAAATCCCTTCTTGTCTAATCAGGGGAGTTAATTCTTTCCTGAACATTCGAGAAAGTTTCTAGCGAACTCTGAGCTACGCTGGCAAACCCAAAACTTAAGTCTAGTATCGACAGTAGTAGACCTAGTTAACGTCTGGCATAGGCCTTTACTGCTGTAGGTATTATTCCAATGCGCAGAGCCTATTGGGAAGATAGGAACTACACTACAGAAGCTCCTGCAACAATACTTTGAGAGAGGAAAGCATGAAAAATAAACAATGTCCGAGACAGGGGTCGGCAGAGAGCGCCCACAGCTGCCATTCACCCGATATATCCAGTGGCAAGTACTGGAGGCTGCAGTGCGTGCACATACTTCTACATGTTCCCAGGGGACAATAATGAAGACACACGCATGGCATGGATGAGGAAGGCAGGGAAATGCAGCATGGAAAAAGACTCTGCAGATGTTTTATATTCACAGCGTACGCTTTATAAACCATGAAGGGCAACACGAACAACAGGCGACCGGTGGAGGGAGGGAGAGAGGGAAAGTGAAAGCACGCCATGCATGTGCTGTGTTGAAACGGCAGCCGTACGCAGGGATAGAAGATATGCATGCGTACGAGCAAGCAGGAGGCGTGTTAATGCGCCGGGAGCCCTAAGTGTGCACATCGCCTGTCCTTCGAGTTGTGCTAACGCTGCCATACACATACACAACTGCTGTCTTCCCTACGCGTGCACATGTCCTGTCCCCCTTCCAAACTCAAGTCGATAACAATAGATCTCGCTAGCGACAGCGCTTCGAGCTCTGTCGCTAGGCAAGACCTAAAAAAGGATACAGAAAGATAAAGTACAAAACTAAATGATACATAAAAGAGTTGAACCAAAAGTGATGTCATATGAAAGCTGCAAGAACAATTGTTAAGGTGAGAGGGAAAGGGGTATTGAAAAAGTAAAACAACATTAGTATATACAAACCTAGCCAATGAGCTTGATCAAAAGCAACTTATAGATACACTGAACACAAGCTTATTTGACACTAAAATCGCTATGTCAAACAGGGGGAACTTTAGTTCTCTGAGATCAATGGAACGTGTGGGCTGGCGCTCATTGGAGTTTTGTTAGTGTTAGCGTCAACACGGAGTTCATCAGCAGGCCTATGCGGAACTATTTTGTCCATACCCCAGGTTTGACCATTTTCCAAAAGTACTGCATTGCGTCCCACTCTAGTAATTCTGAAAGGCTCAGAATACCTGGAACCTCCTTTTCTGCATGGTTTAGGAATATCCACCCAGACCCACTGACCCTCACAAAAATTAGGAGACTTTCTATGTTTGCTACTGTCATACCTGTCTTTGTACCTATCTTAGTGTTCAAGGATTCTCTTGGATATATCACCCCTCTACACAGCACATCTACTCTCCTTTTTTAACCATGTGGCCAATAGTTTGGTTTTAGGAATTCTACTTTTCAGGGATGCAAATGGAGTAATTCCTGTGGTGCTTTTAGGTGCGGTGCAATGAGCCCACATATTGTCTTGAAGGGCCATTTTAGCGGGGATGCCCATTACTTCCGCTCGCTGCAAACATTCTTTGATAATGTGATTCATTCTTTCAACCAATCCATTCGCACAAGGACTATATAGAGCGGTCTTGTGATGCTCTGTTTGGAGTTCGGTTAAGAATTCCCTCATTCGATCATATGTGAACTGTACCCCATTATCAATCACTAAAATGTCAGGAATGACTTTCTCAAAGAACACCTCTTCTCAGGGAATTGGTATCAATTTGATGGACACACTTAGAAACCACCCAACTCGTGTGGTGATCTACTAAAACAAGCATGATCCTCTCATTAATTACTTTAAAATTAAGAGGACCAATTATGTCAAGGGCTAACTTAGTCCAAGGGGTATTTGGAACTTCCACAGGGGAAAGAGGAGGTTTTCTGGCCAGGGGTGTTTTGTTACTTTTGATGCACTCTCCTCAGTCTCTCACTTTAGAATCAACCACTGTGTCCATTCCCGGCCACAAATAATCCGGACGTATTTTACTTTTGGTGAGGCTGCGCCCCAAATGTCCCACTTGTGCTAGGTCAATGATTTTCTCTTTAAGTTTCTCCGGGGCAATCAGTTTCTCCCCTCTGTAAACTGTACTGTCATGCGCACTTAAATTGAACCTGACCTCCCAGTACCTGGACAGTGATTCAGTAACACTTCTTTTGTTTGCCGGCCACCCCTTCATTATGTACTCCTTCAGTGAAACCATCTCATTGTCAGATAACAAATATTCCTCCCACTCCTGTTTCTTCATGCATGTCACTTTGAGTACTTCTTCTTTGTCTTCCTCAATGTCACTGTCTTCTCCAACCTCTGCTGGAGTGTGGGATAGGAAATCCGCCACTTAATTCTGTGCACCGGGTAGATACTGCACACTCAAATTGTAGCCTTCTAAGCCCAATATCCATCTAGAGATCCTAGGCGTGGTCCTGGCTGAAACCTTAAAGGTGAACGCATACATCAACGGCTTATGGTCAGTTTTGATGGGAAAGGGTATGCTCCATAAGAAGAATTTAAAATGCCTTACTACCCAATAAAAAGCGAGAGCCTCTTTTCCCACAACAGAAAAGTTATTTTCAGCACCTTTAAGGACTCTGGATGCACATGCAACTACTTGCTCCTTACCCTCTACCTTCTGTATCAGACTTGCACCCAAACCCTTGCTACTGGCATCCGTGCTCTAGATGGTGGGTTTTGTAGGGTCAAATCTGCCCAGTGCAGGTGCTGCCACATTGCACGCCTTGACTGAAGAAAAAGCCCTGTCACTCTCCTTGCTCCATACAAACGGAGTCTTGACTTTGAACAATTTACATAAAGGTTCTACAATGCTGGCGTAGTCCTGTATAAATTTGAAGTAGTATTCTGAAAGCCCCCAAAAAGATTTGAGTTTGTTCACATTGGTAGGAACAACCGTGGTCTACATGGCCTCCACCAAATGTAACTTGGATTTATTGCCATACTGAGAGATGGTGTGTCCAAAGAACCCACACAAATGTTCCAGTTTTCCTTCTTAAGAGGAAGCCCTGCCCTATGTAACTCTGTACATACTTTTCTAAGCATTTCATTATGCTACTTCACATCTTTTCCATGAATTAAAATGTCATCCTAGAAACACAGCATCCCAGGTATGTCCTTTAATACATGATCCTTTGGAAACTGGCTTCCGCTGATGCTAGACCGAAAGGAATGCGTAGGTATTGGAACACCCCCCGTGGAGTTACAAAGGGGGTGAGATGGCGAGACTCCGAATGTTACTCCACCTGGTGGTACTCAGAGGATAAATCTAACACACTAAAACAGCTGGCTTCCTTAATCAAGCTGAGAATCTCATGGATGACCAGTAGGGTATGTCTATGGACCCATATGTTTGAGTTGAGATCTCGTAAATCAATGCATTACCTAATTTCTTTGTTTCAAATTTTGGTCACTAGCTCAATCACTCCCAACTCTAACAACCTGTCTAGTTCTTCCTTCAGCAGGACAAACATCATGTCAGGAATGTGTCTAGGATTATGTGCTACTGGTTTGGTTTTGCCTTTTAGTTTGATGCAATGTTGATAACCTTTGAATAACCCAAATTCCATTGCACAGATCATTACCACACACAGAAGGATCAATCAGCAACACCTGGTCTGGACTGTTAGGATCAAACTTGATCCCCAGTTCTTTCTGACATCTCCAACCCTACAAATTGGACCCTCACTCAGTAATGTAAATCCTCCCCATAGTGTTCCTTCCTTTGAAGCCAATTTATACGGTAGTCATGTCCAGCAATGGTATGTGATCATTGTTGTACTCCTCCATTTAATATCCGGTACTTCTAACTTCTTCTGCATGTCAGGAAATATTTTGGAGAACAAATTCTTGTTAACTAGGATATAGGGTGATCATGAGTCTGCAAAAACTGTGACAGGTTTTTTGACCAGGGTGATTATGTATGACGGAAAACTCATACTATTTTTTTCGGCCTGAAATTGAAATACTAATTTATCTCCCTCTGGTTTATCTTGTTCTACCGCTAGTAGAGGTTTGGAACGCTGTTCCTGAAACACCCTTGCCAAATGGAATCACTTCAATCCTCAAATTCACAAGTGTTAGATAGCCCTTTTAAAAATGCAATGTACGATTCCACCTTCACATTTTTCCCTTGTACTCTAGAAAAGAACTTGTGTCTCTGTAACTTTCTTGCCAAAATGCTTCTCTAATTTGTTCACAGCAGCTTGATTGACATTTTCATCCCCATCACTGTCTTCCCCATCCTGAGTAGGCACCGATATGTTGTCATAAGTCTTATGATCTTCAACACCTAAATTATGAAGTAAGGTGTGCAGTTTGCGGAACGGGGTGAATTCCCTCCCACCCCCATAGCAATGAGGTATGAGTACAGTAACCCTATCACTGCTTCCAAGGTAAACTAGGATCACATACTTAATTTAAGAAAGGGGGTAGTTGTGACATGTTGGCCATGGTCATGACAATACTGAGAATATAATGAGAAACTATAGATGCATTGTTGCAGGATAATCACACAGTAATAAACCATATTATCAAAGAGTAGTGCAACAATCAGGATTTAACCAACAGCAAATTACAGAATTCCCTAAAGTCCAGAGAAAATACTTTGGAAGTCACTTTAAAAAAAATCCAATGCATAGAGCAATAGTCACAGTTCAAGGAAGAAAAATAAAAGATGATAATCCAGGAAAATGTGTTCAGGAAATGTTGTGCCTATCTGCAGAGGACAACAATAGGCATGAACCTAACACTGTCAGTGTGACAGGAGAAAACGGGACAATTTCCCAATGTAGAAGATACTGTCAGGCATACCAAGCAGGCACCAACAGCTGTGCCTATCAGCATGAAACAGAGAGACTTAAATGGTAATAAGCATCTTGAAAGCAAAATCGCAAAAGTGGAAATATCACATCGAGCAAGTTTGCGCGGCAATTTGACCGGCGACTTCAAATTGATGTGCATGTCAGCTGAGGTGGTATTGAAATCCGTTCCACTGTGACGACTCCATCTGCTGAGACCACGCCTCAACCCTCAGAGCTTGTCCGCGATAGTCTGGCTCCTCGGTGACACTGAGGGAGCCTCAACCCTCAGACCTTCTCTGGCACAACTGCCTCCTGGATCACACCGAGCCACTGACCGTCCACCACAAGTGCAGCTGAACACGGGAACCTTCCCCAGATCAGCCAACAGGAAGCCACTTCGGACACCCAAAACAGAGCAAGTGAGGTACTTTTCCCAGTGCATCCCCACAGGACTTTCAGGATCCAGTCAGGAGACACAGACTTCGCAGGGAGACCCGGCATAGAGGCGAGCTGAAAACCGATCGTTGGGCATATCGGCAGAATCACAGCAGAGCCGCTGGGATATAGAGGACAACGCCAGGCCTTAAAATGTATGCACCAAATGTAGTCTTGGGTCCTGTCACTATCTGGCCTAACCCACTCAAATGTGAGTAACAAGAAAATTAAATATGGGCAAATTTTGCAAATTCGCGGTACGCAAATTGCGCGAAAGCATACTCGCGGTTTGCAAAATACGCAAACTTTCGTGAGATTGCGGATTTTTTTATTTTTGCGAGTTCGCAGGATTTTTTTCACTGCGGCTACCGCGAAGTTACCCATGCGGTCGTAAATGGGCACGGCCATCTTGTTTTTCACTGTTCGCGTTGCGTATTTCCGTTTCCGGACGTGAGTTGCGTGCTCGCGTTGCGCATTTCCTGTTCCGGATTGCAGTTGCGTGTTCGCGTCCGTTTTTGCCTTCTCGCAAGGAAAATATCGCGCAAACTTACCCACGCGGTTGCAATGGGCGCGCCGATCTTGTTTTTCATTCATTGCTATGGTTCTGGGCATGCCTTTTCTATCCTGCTTCAATCTTTGTAATCCTTTGTTTGTTTTAATTTTTTTCAATTTTTTTACTCATTATCTATCTCTCTATTTTTGTACATCTATATTTTGTGTTTTTTTCTACTTTTCGTTACTTTAATAACTACTTTTTTTAACTTTCTCTTTTCTTTTATTTACTTTTTCCCTATTCTTTCCTATTTATTTTTCCTTTATCCCAGGACCATGGCAAAGGGAGCCGGCAAGAACTCGAAGGGGAAGAGTCACGCACCCCGCAGCCGGCTCCCTTGCGGGCCTTTAAGGGGGTCGTCTGTAAGTCCCAGGGAGATCTTCAGCACGGTGGAGGTTGCCGCACTTGTCTTCTTTGTGCAGCACCACCTCCCCAAGACCATTGCAGCAGGCGACAGGCCCGGTACAGGGTACGGCCTCCGGGAGCATCGCCAGCTATGGGGTAAGGTGTGCCGGGCCATGTATCGGGAGTCAGGGGTCCGGCGCACCTACAACTTGTTTTCAAATTTGTGCTCATTTGGCCTGAGTGATTATCTATGAGTGTACTTTACAGACTGCGTAATGCTAGAGACTAGAGACTCAAGTCCAGTCCTTCCTTTGTACTCCTGCCACTAAGAAGAGATAGTGGTGGTGGATTGATGAGTTGAGTATATTATGACTTGTTATTTAGTAGGAAATTTTTTAGTGGTCCGCAATCATGACAGACTGTGTCTGTCACTTCGCGTGCTGCTGAGTGTTGCCAGTCCTAGTAGAACCTTTTTGTAGTTGGTTTAGTGAGTTACATAACTTTCCAAGTAGACGGTCCGCGAATCCAGCAATACTAATATCCTAGTAGACCACATCAGATAGGTCAATAAATTTAGTGCAATTGTCGTTTATTTCCCCGAAATAATTTGTTATTGGTTTTTTGAAATGTTTGATTTCGTTGACAACAATCATCCATGTTTGTGTCTTCATGTACATTCAGCAGCTCCCAGGGGCAAGAGAACAGAGGTAGCTGCTGCCGACGGAGCAGGAAGGCCAGTATCGGTCCACCTAGCGCTCTTCTGCTGGCCCCAGTAAGTTTTCCCGTTAATATTAATAATTATACTTCCCTAACTTTTACAGCACCGATTTATTCCAAACGTTCATCATAATTCTATTTTTTCCTAAATCGTCTTTGATCTTCTTGTAGACTGTTTCTAAATTCTTATCCTGCCTCTACTATGACTCTCTGTGCTACTACTATTTATTATTATTAGTCTGTCTGTGTAGCTAGCTAAGCTTGCACAGTTGGCAAAAGGTGTTAAACAAAACTCCTATTCAGCAATAGCTCTAGGCACTGATTGCACCCCTGGGTTGTCCATAATGTCTATTGAAGTCTTCTTAATGTTTATGCTTTGACAATTCCCAACAATAAAATTTCAATGGCCACCAAGAATAAGATACTAGTTTACTTTTTGATTGGATAGGAGGACATACTACTAATGTTGCAGGGACTATTCTGAACATACAGAACTATGGACAAGAAATAGGGCATTGGTGATAATAGGCGCAGACTTTCCACATACCTCAGTCATAACAGAAGTTGAACCCCCAACCTCCTTACTGACTAGCTAGTGTGTCGGAGTCATTATTTAGCTGCCGAATGCAGCGATGATCCCCAATGATTATACAACCCAGAACATAAGACTACGGAGTCAGAGTCCCGTCCTCTTAGAGTCACGGAATCATGCTTGCAAATTGCAAACCCTTTCGCTCACTCACTCATGACCAAAAACCACAGAGTCTATGTAAGTTTTAAAGCTTTATTAAAAGTAGAACAACTAGCTCTGTGTGTACTCTGTATATAAATTTTCAATTGTGCATTATATAAAAACATTTTTTTAAATCAACTCATAGAAGCGAAACGGTGAACAGTGGCTGATTTACACATTAATTGTGGGAGACCCCACACCTTAAAGTACTGGTGGTGATGATGATGAGTAACTTATTGCTTTTGTTCGTGGAAGGGAATCTTCTGTCTGTTATGAGAAAAATGGTGCGCGTTAAAAAGCAAGCATTCATCAGTTGTGCCAAAAAGTGTAGCATGTTATGGATAAGCATAAATAAAAACACCCTCCCCTTATGAAAGGGGATTTTTTAATTTAGACTAGAGAGTCACAAATAATTAAATTTGTTTATGTAGTAACATTTTTTTCCATTCCTAGACAAAATAGGGAGGGGTGTATATGGCATCTAAAAATATGATTTATTTTTTTTAGGCGGAACACCATCGGCACAGGAGACAACCACCGCGCTGGCACCTCCGGGGCCAGCGTGGAGATGGTCACTCCAGGGGTGGATGCGGTGCCACCAGTGACAGCAGGAACTGCTGTGGGGGATGCCTCGGTAGTGGCAGGCAGTGGTAAGCTATTATATTCCTTACTTCTTGAGATTGCAGAGTAGGCTCGCTGCAGGGGTGTATGTTGTACAGTACAAGTACACTTTACTGTTAAGAAGACTTACAAATGTAGAACTAACTTTTTGTCAACCAGGCAGAAGACAGTCACCCTTGACTTCGCATTAGCAATAGCATTAGCGGCGGGAGTTGACGAGTATCCAATGGCCTCCTCTAAATTTGACTTCAACTCAGCAGTGAAAGTTTATCGAGAAGCCAAGTCAGATCAGAGATGAACTTGATGGATGGGATGAACGAAAAGGGAAAGAAGGGTGTAAGGAAGGAGGAAGGACGAGCGAGTTAAATTAATGACTGGCAAAGAATGATACGTGTTTTTGAATGCAGGCAGAGGTGGCTGGTAGGAATCTGATGCATGGCCAGTTGAAGCAAGGATGGGTGGAAGGAGAAAGAAAAGAGGCCTGCCTGGGTGGGTGAAACAGAAACTGTATGTGTGCGCAATATATCCTTTGGGTCAAATTCAAATGCAAGTCAAGCCCGGATGCATGGGTGGTGGTTTATAAAATAAAATAAAAAGGGTGTTTGTCGGTGACAAAAAGTAAGGTTTGTCCAATTGAGACATTAAGAAGAATGATTGAAATTTACTTTGAATGGATGGATGCCTGGATGGTATCTTCCTCATAGATAACATAAGTGTATGTAGAGTAGACAGAGTAGACGGTCACTGGATGAAGAGTGTTAGTTTGAAGAGCATGTAACACCACACGTCCGTGCCAGAGTAGCAAAGCCGAGGAAAGTAGAAGTTGTAATTTTTCAGAATACTCCCTTGACTAACAGTAGTTTGCAAGCACAGCATATATAGTGTATCTATATTGTATAGTTCACATTATCAAGTCAAGTCACAAGTGCCTTCCTCCGGCGATTATGGGGACCACTCACTACCTATGTTAATAATTTTTGTTCAACTCTGTCATTCATGTGTGGCCTATCGGTGTTCACTCAATCAATAAAAACAAAGCACCTAAAGTCATCCCTTATATAAGCAAATATCATGTGAAGGGATAGATGATCATATTATCTTCTTCATTTTCCTTTTGTAGTAGTCAGGGGCAGGGCAGGGTGAAAGTTAAATTAATTGAGCAGTAGCCCTTGTTGTAACAGAGTATAGAATAGAAAAGTAAGAGCTTCCCCACCTGCAAGGACTGGTAACAGTAACGCGAGTCTGCGTCATCATGGCTTGCGTCTGTTTTTCATGGGTGCAAGCTGACTGCGCTGGCATGATGCCGGCTTCCACAAGTTTACGTACTAATTTCGCTAAACAAAAAGAGAAGAAGAAGACTGGTGTACTGTCTGAGTCTAATGTAGTGAGTCCATAGGGCTAGTAGAATTCCTGAAACTCCCACTAATGTTAGAGCAGAGGCCGACGAAGTGGGAGGTTAGATAGATACATGCCACAAATGTTATGTACTGTCCTTGCAAGTTGGTAGTGATACTGTGACACAACTTTCTGATGAATTATTTTGTGTTAATCTTAAAGAGTATTGGTTACAGTATTTTTTTCTTTCTTCATATAGATACTCCTTCTAAACCATCGAGGAAGGAGTTGGCAGTCCGGCCCAGGAGCCGGAAGCTGGAGGCAATTGTCGCCGAATATCGGCGGCTGGTGGCTCTGGAAGAGGAGGAGTTGACAACAACAGCTGCATCTTCCTCCACTGCCCCTGGGTCATCCAGCCAGCGCTATCCTCCAGCGATACGGCGCCGTGGTCCGGCAGCCACCCGCCGCCGCCGAGCAGCGCAACCAAAAACTGCCCCCCCACAGTACCTGCAAGGCGCGTGTGTACCGCCTAACCCTGCGAGTGGCCTACCTTGAGCAGGAGGTGGAGAGGCAGAAAGTCCTGCTCAAGGCCCTCCGGAGAGAGCTGCGGGGCCACCTGGTCACAATACACCACTGGCCAAAGTAAAGACTGTCCCTTGCCCGTTTTTTAAAGACTTTTGGGGGTTGGGAATTGGGCGTTGGTGTTTTTGAACTTTTGGGGACATTTATTTCATGGACATTGGTTGAGGTTAGGGAGGGGGGTGGTCGGGTCTTGTGGGATAGTTTATTTTTGTTAGGGTCTAAATAATTATTTATTTTCCACTTAATCATAGCATACGCGTTTTTACTGTTTTGTGGGGAGGCAGGAGGGGGTTAACTGTACGTTTGTTTTCCTGAAACTTAACTGGCTGGTTGATTCAAATTGTCGAAGTAATCGCCTAAATTTGTAAAAAAGTGCCACTGACAGAGTTAATGAATTCAATTGTCCTACTACTTTACTAGTACTACCACCAGTCTCTCCTCTCCTCCTACTCCATTATTCTTCCTCCCCCAAAATGCTTATCTTACCTGTGATTCATGTTTGAGAATACGGCTAGGCACAGGGCTGGCTGCATGGCAAATGGCGATTATGGTTGGCTACAGAATCCTGGACGGATGAAATAGCATTGTTGTGGTGGTAGTAGTAGTGGTACACACTGGCAGTAGCAGCATATGAAAAAAAAGGAAATGAGACATTGAGTGGCCTGAGAGGAGCATTAGAACAGTACAATAGTACAGTACACTAGAACAGTGCCATACATTGTAGCCTAAGCAATGCTAAAGTATTCAATCAAAAGTTAACTACTAGTTGCGTGGATTATGGATAATAGACGAACTAGTACTGAAGGACACACCAGCGTGAGCTTTAGTCACGTGTAGGAGGATGTTGTTGATGATGAATCCACTCGATGGCGGACATGAAATTCTGAATTGATTTGCAAATACTCATGGGTGTGTGTCAAGCAGAATAAGAATATTTCCTTGAATTCCTTGACCTGCCTTGAAATTGATTTTCTGTTGCTTTTGACCTTATCCTCCCCAGCAAGCGTGTGGAATTATTGATGTCATTTAGTCACACCTCAATGAAAACCACACAGTCCGGGGGAAGAGGGTTAGGGTTTGAAAGATGGATGGGAATGGGGGTTTTTGGGAGAGTTTTTTGGAGAGAAAAAAAAAAACACAGTACGCATGGACAAACAACAAATGAAGAAAAACAAATCTTTGGATACGAAGATATCCATAAATCTTTTAAGGTACATAAAGGAAGTGCATGCATGAAATTGTTTGCTAAATGGATGGTTAGGTTACTGAAAAGTAGTACTTACTACAACTTACTAACTAGTACAAAACAATTAGACAGTACAGGGCTGCAGTAATTACGCAATTTCTCTTGCCTATCTGCCCTCAGAGAGAATAAACACTTAGTAGTACATTACATTGGTTTTAAAAATAGCAAAGAAACTTATCAAATAGCTGTACGGATGAATTTGAAACAGAGAGCAAAGGCACAGTCACACTCATAGAAGTTCACAACAATTACATTATTTAAAAGATAAGAACAAGTGAAGTGGATACTTTAACTGTATGTTGTAGTTGTCCTGGTCAAATTGGGAAGTTGCATGCATCCAGCCATTCCTCTTATTCGCGGTACTCCTCCATTCCATTGGGCGCTCCGTCGATCACTCTTGGTGACCACACTGTCCACTGCCTGCCTGGCGGATGCGGAATTGCGGATTGCTATGGTAAGACTGAGTTAATGTTTTTCCCATCGCACAGGGTAAGTGC
Organism: Lissotriton helveticus; assembly: GCF_964261635.1. Taxonomy (NCBI): domain Eukaryota; kingdom Metazoa; phylum Chordata; class Amphibia; order Caudata; family Salamandridae; genus Lissotriton; species Lissotriton helveticus. Next base: position 70,782,569 of record NC_136064.1, read on the forward strand.
CAGCCTGTAATTGTTGATGGAAAAACAGAAAGGGATATTAAAACACCCCGGAGGAAAAATATAAGGTACGGTGTGTAGTGCAAAAATGACACTTTCACTTTCAAAGGTGACAGTATTACATACATGCATCATTTCTAAAGTGCCTACTCTGAGTCTCTGTTTCCAGGATAATAATTAGCACACAGCAGGCCAGGGCCATGCAGATGGTCAAGGCAGGCACCACTGAGTGAACCAACCTCCATGTAGCATACCTCTTTGACACAGACATACAAAGCAGATCTAATTTTATACAGCAAGCCACATAGCCGCAATTTTACATGCACCGCTGTCTGGACTCTGGCATAGCACTACACTGGCTCGACCACTCCATACCATGACTAGACAGACATGTAGTTCTGCTGTGGTTGTTGTTGACTTGTTTACCTGTTTGCCACTCACGAAATGGCCATAGTTCTTCCGTAAATCGACGATGATGATCCATCCATCCCAGTGAGTGACTGTGAAGATATATGTAACTTTGGTCATCATGACTCATCATCATTATGGTGTTGGCAAACTCAATGTTGTTCATGCAGTCACAGTCTACACACAGTGAGTCCAAGGACATTTTCCATATTAAAAAATGCAACGTAGTGGCCCCTGCAGTAAAAGTACAATTTGTATTAAAAAAGTTAAACAGAGTAGACTTGAGTTACATTTAGTGTGTAAAAGATGAAAGAATAACAGAACACAAAGGATTCATTTCATGCACAACAAACAAACAGCAATTGCTTTCATCAGAGCCAGACAGCCAGTGTTGTCCACTGCATGCCATCTCATCATTCATTAAATGTTCCACTTTTTGTCAGCATCTTATTCTTAAATGAAGGGCCACAGGGCAGCCTCTCGTGTCAATTTCAGAAGTAACAGTCAGCATAGTCAGTCATTCCAGTCCCACTTCTTTTGAGGGGACTCGTCTACGAAGCTACAGTTTCTTGATTCTGTGTAATCCAGCCATTTGCCTTGAGGGAAATGGATAGGGGGAGTCTGGAGGAGGAGGATAGAGGAGCATGACTGAGTTGTGAACTTGTGAAATTCAGGAATGCAGACAGCGGCACCGTCAATATGGAAATAAGACGAAGACAGTGCTGCTGATGGATTTGTTGTGATTAAAGTTTTGTTGTGCTAAAAGTTGCAAAACAAAGAAAGACACACAGAAATAAAAGTGAATAAAGACGGGGAAAAAAAGTACGTTTTTCAAGCCTAGGTGTCAGGGAAGTAAAGCTCGTCCTCAAACTCTGTGAATTGAACCGGGAGTAGGTCAGCTAACAGAGAAGAACTTCCGTCACCTAAGTCGGTGTCCTCTTCTTCCTGCGTGGATTCACGTATTTTGTAATCTGGTGGTATGAAGTGCTGATTCATCTTGATCATTGTTAACCTCTCCACATTTTTGGGCAAGAGGCGGGGCCTTTTTGAAGTTACAAGGGCACCAGCAGCACTGAAAACACGTTCAGAAGACACTCTTGTGAGTGGGCAAGCCAAATAATTTATAGCCAGCTTGGTGATCAGTGGCCATTGAGGCCTTTTCCCATACCAATACACAAATGTGTTCTGATGAAAGAAGACCTCGATTGGGTCATCCAGATAGGCCTGCACCATCCACTCAAGGTCCTCCAGGGGTGCTCTACTTTTCGTATCATCTGTTGCCTTTGCATCAACACTGGAACGAGCAAACCCTTGATGAGTTATCCAATCCGCTTCCGACAATATTATGGCTGGGCCTGGTGCAGGTGATGATGATACGGTTGCTGGTGTCGGTAACGGCTCTGAGGGAAAGTGACTGCCTTCAGCCACAGAAGTGGACCTTGACGCCGGATGGCCTGCTGCTTCAGTAGTACTTGTGGTGGTTCCTTCAATTTCCTGTCGCTCTTTTTGGAACCGAGTGGCTGACAGAGCTAGCCAATGTTTGTACTTGGAAACATCTGCTTCAGAAAAAGGAATGAATGTATTGCTGGCCAGTGCCTTTTTGTACCGTGGATCCAGAATAGTGACACAAATGTAATGTTGTTCTGAATGTATTGCTTTAAGCCTTGCATTGTCAACTAGGCGGCTTAAAAAGCTCTCCGCCAACTGATATGCGTCTTGTTTTTCAGCCTCAACTCGGAACGTTGAAGACACCGCCTTCAGTTGGTGCTCTAGCATGCGCAGCAATGGGATAGCTTTGCCCAAAGTACAGTCCTCCCTGTTGACTTTGTACGTGAAGACCTCAAAAGGACGAAGCATGTCTGTCAGGCTGTTAACTAGGTCCCATTCCTTCACCTCTAGCCTCATGTCTTTCATAGAAGCCCCCCGTGCGTGAAAGACATACTCATTGATTACCAAGTACTGCTCAAACAGATGCTCAAGCATGTAGAAGGTTGAGTTCCAACGTGTTGCCACCTCCTGGATGAGTCCTCTGATTGGCACTCTACGGTCAGGTTGAATGATCCTGAGCTGCTTCCGGGCCTTAAAAGAATGGCTAAAAAGTGTGCAGATTCTTCGGCAGGTGGTCAGTAACTTGCTGACTGTGTTTTCTTTTTTCAAGAAATCTTGAACAAGAATGTTAATGCTGTGCGCCAAACATGGCACTCTGAAATAGCCACCATCAGCCATGGCCTTAACTATATTACGGCCATTATCCGTGGAAACATAACCAATCATGCGCCTTCTTGGCTGCAGCCATTCAAAGACCTTACTGTTAAACTCCTCGAAAATATGTTTACTGCAGTATGAGATTTCTCCGTGGCAAACATGGCTACGAGTAGCTTGAAAAATTGTGACACTGTCAACACCTGCAGCTATCTTCTATCTAACCCCCGCAAAAGAGACCCAGTGTGCAGTAATACATATGTAACCAACGGCTTGGCAACTGGTCCACATGTCTGTTGTGAGGTGGATAGTGTGAACAGCACTCTTCTGCAAAGCTGCCCCAATCACGTCCAGCACATCTTGATGTAGTGCTGGAACCGCAACTCTGGCAAAAGAGGACCGGCTAGGAACCTTCCATTTAGGGCAGACTGTTGCCACAAATTCTAGAAAACCCACCTCTTCCACGAAAGAAAAATGGAGAAGGTCCAGCGCTAACATTTTAGCCAGCATTGCATTATACAGACGGGCCGTTGGGTGGTTGCGTTCCAATGGCGCCTCCGACCAAAACATGCTTTTAATGGTGGTCTGGACCGTTTTCATATGTGATGATGATCCAGACTTCTTCAACCCAGTTAGGCTCATTGATGTACTTTTTCGCATTGGTGTCTCTACCAGACTCTTACTGTGCCACCTAGATGTTGCTGGGGTAGAGAGTGTGGGCGCTACCACTGCAGTGCTGCTGCCAGGGGTACTGTGTGTACCAGAAAAAATGTCTCTCGCTTCTTCACCTTCCCCCTGCACGATCTGCTCCTCGTCATCAGATGCAATATCAATGGCTACATTTGGATTGCTACTTTTGGCTTTCCGGATGTTACTTAGGTGTGCCTCCCACTGGATGCTGTGGTATTTTTGGAGATGACATCTCTGGCCTCCGGTACCATAGTTGGTACCAAGCTTACCCCGACTAACTACTTATTTACCAATCAAACAAATAACTTGGTTTTCCGCCTTTTTGCTAATACTAAAGAAGTCTCAAACTGGAGAGTTGAGATTTCTAGTGGTGGTGGAGGTGCCACTTTCAATGCCAGATGAAGTGGAGGATGGGCGTGGCGGAATTTGACTCTGTTGTGCTTTTACAGCACCACTACTTGAGGTAATGGAGGTCGAGCTGGATGGAGGTCCCTGCCGGCCCTTTTGAAGAGAAAATATAGAAGCTATAGGTTGTGTTGGTGTAGTAGATACCTGTGTTGGTGGTGGTACCAGTGCCACGCCGCCCATATCCCATGCAGCGTTTCGGGATAGGGTAAAAATGTCTGTCTGCTGCATGCCCGCTGGGGCTGGAGTGATGACTGTGATGACTGGGTTGTCATCGTCAGACTCTTCATCAGCAGCAGAATACACTACTTCTACTTCTTCTTCGTCATCACCCATAACTGAGAGCCTTGCAGAAACCTTCCTTTTACCTAGCTTTGTCGGCTCTTGGCGTGCCTCCCTCTCAGACTGAATTGGCGGGTACCAATCAAGATCTAGATCATCAGAAGATAGGAGGCTTGAAGAAGAAGTTGTACTAGCCCTCCTTTTCCTTGCTGGGGATCTGGAAGACAATGGATCATCAGGAGTGGCTTGCTCGGCTGATACCTCCGCATGAATCTCAATTTCCTGATGTGCCGCTACTTCTGGAGGAACAAGTATTGTGGGCAGTTGTGCCTCTCCTTGTGCCTCTCCTTGCGCCTCTCCTTGAGCCTCTCCTTGCGACTCTCCTTGCGCCTCTCCTTGTTGCACCTGTGGTTGTCGTTGCACCTGTGGTTGAACACTCGTCAGATGAGTTACTCCCTGCGTTGATTGGATGCTAGTTTGCGATTAGTCAACGCCAACATCACTGGTCGATGGTGAAAGAGTAATTAAAGTGGCTGCCTCTGCAGCACTCATGGGCTTGGGCCTAACTTGGCGTGGTGGCACTGAGACCAATGAAGCGGAGGTGCTGCTCCCAGCTTGGTCACCGGCGGAAACCGCTGCTGCAGGCGTAGTGTTTTGTTTCCCCCAAAAAAGTGGCGGTTGGCACACCAGCCTCCTAGGTAAGTGGCGCCACTTACTTCTTCTGCTCCTTCTTACTGGCAGTGGCACTGGCAACTTTCTTGGTAGAGGAGCTACGGCTACCTTTCTTTGGGCCCATCTTCTTCAGATATCAGAACAGCAGGACGCAGTTGCATGAGTTGCAGAGTTATCTGTGGCCACACGTGTCGTCACGTGACGTTGTGCACACACCGCAGCAGGACTTCTTCTTGGCACTACAACAAGTGATGATGATGAGGATGATTCCTGGTTCCCAGTCTTTGTGCACCTAAAAGCAAAGAAGCCAGAGGAAGATCAGTTAAATAAATGTTGCATATGTCGTGCTTCAATTAATACTATTGCAACTTGGCATTTATTATTATTAACACAACACACCCCAAAACGGAAAGACCCAACATGAAAATTGCAATTCTAATGAAAAATGGATGTTTAAATTAATAGAAGAGAGACCACACAGAGAGAGTTGTTTCATGCACCCATTCATAACCCTAGGTCTACTGGCCTGCAAGCTTGCCGGCCTATGGCAAAAACTACCTGGCCTCAATATGCCCACCCACCCCACCCACATGGCCAGGTCCTGGACCAGTCCCCAACAACACCCAAAAAATCAAAATACACACAAAAATCACCTCAATCCAATGCCATTCATGCCCTAAATGATGTTTAAATTCAAGAGACCCCACAGAAAGACTTGGTCCATGCACCACTCAGTACCCCTGGGCATAATGGATGAAAGCACGGCAGACTGGGTGCAGGCCTATGGCACAAAAAGAACACTGCCTGGCTTCAAAATGGCCCCTAGACCCCCACCCACATGGCCAGGCCCTGGACAAGGCCTCAAAATGGTCCCCACCCACATGGCCAGGCCCTGGACCAGGCCCCAACAACACCCAAAAAATCGAAATACACACAAAAATCACCTCTATCCAATGCCATCCATGCCCTAAATAATGTTTAAATTCAAGAGACCCCACAGAAAGACTTGGTCCATGCACCACTGAGTACCCCTGGGAATAATGGATGAAAGCAAGGCGGACTGGGTGCAGGCCTATGGTACAAAGCACACATCCTGGCTTCAAAATGGCCCCTAGACCCCCATCCACATGGCCAGGCCTTGGGCCTGGCCTCAAAATGGTCCCCGCTCACATGGCCAGGCCCTGGACCAGGACCCAACAACATCCAAAAAAATCGAAATACACACAAAAAAAACCTCAATCCAATGCCATCCATGTCCTAAATGATGTTTGCATTCAAGAGACCCCACAGAAATACTTGGTCCATGCACCACTGACTACCCCTGGGCATAATGGATGAAAGCAAGGCAGACTGGGTGCAGGCCTATGACACAAATCACACTGCCTAGCTTCAAAATGGCTCCTAGACCCCCACCCACATGGCCAGGCCCTTGACCAGGCCTCAAAATGGCCCCCACCCACATGGCCAGGCCCTGGACCAGGCCCCAACACCCAGAAAATTGAAATACACACAAAAATCACCTCAATCCAATGCCATCCATGCCCTAAATGATGTTTAAATTCAAGAAACCCCACAATAAGACTTGGTCCATGCACCACTGACTACCCCTGGGCCTACTGGCTAGTGTGGCTTTAACACGCACCCCAAAATTAAAAAAAACTTCCACATATAACAGTGAGCTATTCAATTCCATGCCATCCATGCCGGCCCGTAAATGATATTTAAGTTCAACAAAACTCACAGAAACAGTTGTATCATGCACCCATGACTAACCCTGGGCCTATTGGATACTGTGGCTACCCACAATATATTTTTTTTAAAGTTGTGAAAAAGTTTATAAATTGTAGTTGCAGCAACTGCAATGCCCCAAACAAACAACACCAACTTACTTGTCAAATCTCAAATCCAAAAGTGATATAAACAAAAAGTCCTCAAATACAAATATCCAGCAGCAGCCACAAAGAGTAATCCTTCCAGCTCCAGATCCAAATGAAAAGTGACCAGGACATGGACAAAGCACTGGGAGGAGCCTGCTGGACAGGAACAGGAAGTTGGAGTCTCTGGGGCACTTCCTTCCTCCCACCCCCCCAAAAATGGATTCCTTGCACAAAAAAGTGCAGCCAAATGTCAATCTGCGGAGTTATTCTGATCCAAATCATCATATTCAGAAGGTTTATGCTGCCAGCGATAGATTTCTTGTGTAGATTTGCAATTTTTGCAACTTCGGGAAAACTAGCTGTTCAAATCTCCCGCCGGATGTCAGCTGCGCGTCGCATCTACGTATTCGCTATTGTTTACTCTCGTAATATGTGATCGTGGGCCCTTATGACGTATTCGCGTTCCCAAAGTCTTGCAGTGCAAGATGGCGGGACTCTATGACATACTTGCGGTCGAAAAGTCTCGCGCGATCAGGCAGCCAGATCCAAAATGGCGCAGTGCACGCAAACCGGGAGGAAAGCAACTCGGCGACTCAGAATCACGGTAAGTCAACGCCGTGCGCACGAGATTGTATTTTTGAAGCATGAACAAGCAAAAAAAATTCGCCAACTCACGAATTGCAAATTGTTTGCCAATTTTGCGCGATTCACGGATTGCGAAATTGCCAAAAATTCGCAATTTCCGCGAGCGGAACGAATTTTCAGCCCATACTTAAAGAAAATGACCAGATAGGTTGTTCAACAATTATTTAACATACGTAGACAATAAATTCTAAGTATGAATGATTTATTTCACGTTAATTTTCAATTTCGGAACATTTTACATGAAAACATTTCGTCATGTCATCCACAGAGTCACAAATTATAATGTGAAACATTTACCAACAAACTGTCTGTGAATAATAACGCAAAATAATTGAGAAAGACATGTACAATACATAAACACCATTCCAAGTATCAATTGCCTCCAAAAATCATTAGAGGGCACCAGTTCTTATATAACATATAAAAGAACAGGCGGACATAACCCAATTCAAGAAGTCCTACCTGTTTACTGAGCTGAAGACAGCTCGATGTTAGATGGGGTCATTCCACCAGTAAAAAATACATTTATTTTAATGAGTCCCAACAGTGCCCCATCTTGCAGATGCAAAAGATTCCTGATGAGGACTGGGGGCTAGCCTGAGGAGGCATATCCCTAGCGACGGTAGGGACACCTTACTAGTCCTAGGAAAAGGAGAACAGAATGAGGTGCCCCCCTTGAAGGAAACCGTTGTCAGGAAGTATGGTGTGACCCCCAGAAACCTATAGTTTTGAGTTCAGGGCCAGCCAAAAGCTCCCCCAGCAGTCTTTGGTGGATTTTGTGGATTGCTTTTACAAGACACTGGATGGTTGGGTGAAGGGCAGTGAGGTGATTAATTACAAAGGGCTGCATGATCTGTTTGCAAGATACCACATGTTCAGTAAGTGTTTGCCTGAAATGCTTCAACACTTGATTGATAGTAAGCTCACTGACCCCAGGGAGCCTGCTTAGGAGGCAGACCGCTAGCTCAGCACCAGAGTCCATAAGAAGGTTGTGGGGGAATCACCACAAGGGTGGGCAGGAGGGGTGAGATCAAAATAAAAGCAAGGAGTTCTCGAACAGGCCTCAAATTAATTCCTTGGGTCAGGACTCCCATCCCCCAACTGAAAATATGAGATTGTTCTCTGACATTAGGTCTTCAGGGAAAGCACCCCCCTAGAGTAATGAGTGCCACTTCAAGGGGGGTGCCAAGTGTCCCAAGCAGGCACAACTCTCCATTGATGGGCAGTCAGTAGGGTTGGCTACTACAGTGCGTGGGGAAGAGATTGTCCCTGATAGTGTGGGGAACAGAATAGAGGTTACCCTATTGTCCATGGGTGACAGTTAGATGGTGCAGAGAACTCACATGCATAGTATTACTAGTCAGATGTCATACGGTGACCTCTGTAACATGTAGTACCTAATGTATTCCACCAAGTTGTTGCAGCCGACAACCGTGAGAGTCACTATCCAGTGGTTCTATCTCCCTTTGAATGAGGGATTCTCAGGTTCCTTGAAGGTAGCTGTGAGTCTATCCATGCCAGTGGATTGTTCGTTTGGCAATGACCTGGAGTATACCACCTGGAATGAGGTGGAGCTCAGGTCCTCTTGGAGATATTAGGGTTGCCCGAGTGGGAGTGCTTGACCACATGGTCCATGGCAGACCAAGAGGGTAGTCAGGTGGACCTGGAGCCTGGAAGAATGGCCCAGGTCCCTGCCAAGAAGAGGACGGGCAAGGGGTGTGGGAAACCAGCTCGTGAGACTCCCACGGTCTGGAAGGAAGCTGACACTGAGGGGGACACCCCGGAACCTACTGGGGAGGATGGGGACTAACTGCAGAACATGCTGAGCTGCCCAACAGACAGCAGAAAGGAGGTCCCACTAGGGAGGAGTTCTGCAAGGTGAAGAGGGAATGCCTGACTCTTGTGGGTATATAGCAGCAGGCTGAGACCCAGGGAAATGGTGACACATCTGCTAATCACTTGATTTACAGGGAGAATAGTTTTCTGTATAGTGATCCTAAGGCTTCTGAGCCTGGTGAACCTTTGTGTTGGTGGTCCCCCAGAGCTATAGGGCGGTCCAATGGGGGATGGCACATGATGTACCCCTGGCAGGTCATTTGGGGCAGAACAAGACCTGTGACAGGCTTGTTAACCACTTTTACTTGCCTCAAAGGAGGAAAGCCACAGATGTGTTTTGTAGGTCCTGTCCTACCTGCCAGGCCAGTGGCAAGTCAGGCGGGTAGCTCAAGGCCTCCCTGCAACCTTTTCTTATCCTTGGTACCTCCTTTGAAAGGGTGGGCATTGACATTGTTGGGCCTGGGCTACAGGTTCATCCTGGTCTTGGTGGGGCATTCTACCTGGTACCCAGGGGCTAGCCCTCTAAGGTCTGTGAATGAGCCCACCTTGGCCAGAGCACCGATGGGGATGTTTATCCATGTAGCTTCCTCAAGGAGGTACTATCTGACGATGGTACCAACTTCATGTCAGGAGACATAAAGGCTATGTGGAAGGAGTGTGAGGTAATATACAAGTTCATCAAACAAATCAGAATGGGTTTGGGTCTCAGGGATACATTTTAATGACCACTAAGCACTACACTCCCCAAAAATAACTGGACACAATACAAATAATAGTGGAGGGTCAAAAGGTATGGAATTCACAGGAGACGACTATGTAATGGAACTAGTGATACTAGTTCGCTAGACAGGGTACATCATTCATAGTTTTTGAAAAATACCCATCAGCAGCTCTTCCTTGGCGCCCTTTTCATCATGTGGGTTCCTTCTAACCATGAAGGATAGGAAAAGAGTTTAGTCATGAATGACAACATGGGAACCAGTGATGGTATATCTGGGTCGCAGGGGGCTACTGAAAAGCAGTGCGAGAAAAAGTGAAATGGTGCAAAAGTGCAAGGTAGTGATATTTAAAATTAGATGGCTCTGAGGAAAGTACTAATTTATTTGAGACCTCAAAGTCTCTAAGACTTAAAAAGAGCGAAATTGGTAGTTTTAACTAATAGCTACCAACAGGTTGGTCGACATGTTTCAGCAGGAATTACGGATCACACTGGTATCCACTGCATTCTTCAGGACCTGTGTCGCTACTGCTAATGTTGTGTAAAGAAAATATGAAAAAAGGAAAAGGTATCACCTGGGTATTAGTGTAGGATCATTCTCCCAGCTGTGAAGTCCGAAGGAGAACAAACATAGTCGAAAACAAGGGAAAAACATACAGTTAGTATATCTACGGTATCCAAAACATTTACATGGTATACCATATCTAAAAAGAGAATTTATGAAGCAATCCTCTGGGTAGTGCTTTAATTACTACATGTAACTACAATACCTACATATGATATGTAGTAGGACTCCCACTTACCATATTGTGCAGGAGAGTACTGCCTCACCTCACCTGGCAAACAGCTCAGGTAATTGAAGCACCGCTCTAGTGGAAAGAGAGAGATATACAGAGACACGTCAGCGAGCAGCTGACTTCACACTTAATCACAACTTGTACTGGTGTTAATAGTAGGTCAAAAAAGCCAAAAAGCCCTGGCTTAGGCTTTGGCCGCAGTTGAACAAATGGCAAGGATCAGACCCTTGATGGCCTGAACATGTGTTTAATGACAATTAAGCCAGTGCAAAGAATAAGCATATCTGTTCCCAAAAAATGAGGTGAGAGGTTCGCCTGCGCCTCATTTTGGAAATTCTTCATGCATGTATCACCAAGTAATTAGAGAACTGCCACTAGTAGACATCGTGACAGGATCCCTGCTTGTGAGGCTGTATTTTAGCATGAACACTCCAGCAATTATACTAGGGCGCATTTAGTTAGTAATACCATCGTCTGGGCGGTATCTAGTTAAAGTGTAAACACATAGGCAGAGCGCCGGTACACAGCACCCGCAATGACGCTTTTTAAACACTGCTCGCGTGTGGGTTTTAACCAGCGGCCCTACGCGAGAGAGCAAACAAATAATGCCCATAAACGATGCAGAGCTCTGGTGCACCGTCAGACAGATGTCTATTACCGCGCTGTGGGTTTAAACTTCACAAAGGCAGCAGCGCTCGATTGTTATAGCAGAGCTCTGGTACTCCGTAAATCAATTAGCTCTTACCGCGCTGTGGATTTAATCTCTACAAAGGCAGCAGCGCTCGATGGAAACACAATCAAGGCACTCTTGATAAACAGTGCGCACACTGGTGGCGAGCGTGCACAAGGGCATCCTGCTACTAGGATTGCTGACAGACAGGCAAGAAGAGCGTGTCTCTCACCTGTCCGTCGGTACTTCCAGCGTCCCTCTGGCTGTAAGGGGAGGTAACGCGCGGAGTCAAACACTGCAGTTTTACTTCCTCAACTGGGCGTGTCAATTGTCATTTCATGACCGCCAAGGATTCTGGGATATGTAGTCCTATTGAGGGAATGGACGCTCCCAAGTGAATAAGAGGTTATGAAAGCTCACATGTTTATTAAGTTGATTATTAATACTCAGACACCAGAAACATAGACATGTGCATGAAAAACAGAAAGAAGCAGGGTTTCAGGTGTGAGGCACTACAAGGGCGCACTGCTAGGATGGCGCACAGTTGGTTGTATGAAGGCAAAAAGGTGCATGCAGAAGAGAGGAAAAGCCCTGTAACCCCTCACGATGTGTTATTGGGACACACCAAGTACATGAAAAACAAATTCTGCAGCACACTTGTGGGGAAAGTAAAGTTAAGGCGATGTCTCAATGGACATAAGATGCAAAGTTCAAAGGCGAAGAAGTTGTCCACCAAATTAAAGAATCTTCTTTTATTGTTCGTACATGAGCCAGCCGACACGTGTTTCGTCGCAAGAAACCACACTGTTTCTGCGACTCCTCAGGGCTGGGGAGGATACAAAATAACGGATGGAGTATACAATGATACAGCATGAAACAAGTTATAATGGTGACTGTATATGGTGTGGAGTTGTGATGTGAGCGATAGAAGTGAGAAGTTTAATATTCACATTTCAGTGTGGATGCACACAGTAACACCTAATCACCGAATGAGAGTAAGCGAGTACAGTGTAGTAGAATAGGTGGAACGATAGTGCCTACAAAAGTGATGTCTAGCACAGTTCTATACGTTACATATGAAAACGTAACTAACAGTGACGCACCAAGAAGAAAAAAGGTGAGTAAGGTACCATAAATGGGGAAGTGAGTGGGGTTTCAGCTCACAAATAGAGAACGGGGTGTGCATCCTACCTGTAGGGGAGAGGTGTAAGAACAGCAGGTCTGTAATGCCAGGAAGGAAAAAATATACGGGGGGGGGGGAAAAAAAGAAAAAATATATATGTACCGTCACAGGGTGTTCTGACGTAGATCAGAGTTGTGATCAAATTACGTAAGAACGGGTGTCCCGGGCAGGGGCACATACAAAGCAAGGAAAAAGAATGGAGAGAATTCTCACCGCGGTGCCGGTGATAATTCCGACCCGGCTCCGCTCGAGACCGGGTAATGTTGAAAACACGGGTTTCGTAAAATGGAAAGATGTTTCTCGCGCAGTGCTGTGATGGTCCTGTGGACAGGTGAAAAAGTCTCATAAGTGGTAGACCTAAGTGAGTATCACAAAGTGAGCACCTTACTTGGAAGTGTCCCGGAGAAACTGGGAATTTAGCTCACCTTAGTAGGAAGACCTGGTTTCTCGAAGTGTGCGTATTAAGGCTGAGCCGGACCTCCGTGTCTTCAGAGTTTAAGGCAAGGGGCCTTATAGGACAGTAAGTCCCTGTAGGGATCCAAATTCGTCAGAAAAGGGACAATCCACAAAGAAGCCGAAATGGAGGAATCCGAGTTGAAAGAGGGACAAAAAAGATAGAGAAATTAACATGAAGAACCTTGTATCAGGAACTCCCTAGGGCACTAGTGACAGGAAATAAATCAATTAATTCGTCAAACCCCGATATAGGTGTCACTCTAAAAGACGGTCAGTTGAAAGTAGTGGAACCGATGTAAAAACGCCAAAATAAAAAACGCCCAAATTAAATCTAACGGTCGCAGGCTACTGTTAATATCTGATGCACTGTCAAACACTATCAGAGACATGCCTCCGAGGCTCACGTTGATAAAGCGAGTTCGCTTACACGGAGGCGTCCGTGTCCCTCTTTAAGATACAAGACCCTTTTGCCCAAAAAGGGTGGCGGCTTTGCTCTGCGTTCTGAAGTTGAGATAGCGTTTTTGGTAGGTTAAAACATAGAAAGGGAACCCTGAATGTAGCTGTAAAGAAGCAATCGCTCCAAAAGCGTAACTCACCCGAAGTGCGGGGATGCTTCGGCCGTGACTTTGCATCTTATGTCCATTGAGACATCGCCTTAACTTTACTTTCCCCACAAGTGTGCTGCAGAATTTGTTTTTCATGTACTTGGTGTGTCCCAATAACACATCGTGAGGGGTTACAGGGCTTTTCCTCTCTTCTGCATGCACCTTTTTGCCTTCATACAACCAACTGTGCGCCATCCTAGCAGTGCGCCCTTGTAGTGCCTCACACCTGAAACCCTGCTTCTTTCTGTTTAACTACTTAGGTGAGGTGGGCTGCCGCCGCACATCACTACTTTGAGGAGAGTCACTCATCCACAATATGAATCGAGATAAAGCTGCTGAAGAACTTTTCGAAAATCTTGCCAAGGGCATGTCCACTTATAGAGCAACCACCAGTGGCACTCCCAGTGTCACCAAGGAGGAGGGTCTTAGAGATAAATTTATTAGATTAGAAAGACTGAAAAAACAAGAAAATTCCAAATGGTGGGATGGCACAACCCTTAAACAATACGCTAGACTCAGACGCGTACCAAGGGGTTTAAGGGCACAGATCTTCCCCACCTATGACGATCTTGACAGCGATCTTCTAGGGAAATGGGAAGAGGCTCTCACCAACAACTCTCACACCCTCATGGATATTCTCATCGAGAGTTCCGACCGAAAGGTAGCTAAATTACAAGCCGAAATTGCCACTCTAGAACAAGAGATTAAAGATCTTAAGCGAACTCGCTTTATCAACGTGAGCCTCGGAGGCATGTCTCTGATAGTGTTTGACAGTGCATCAGATATTAACAGTAGCCTGCGACCGTTAGATTTAATTTGGGCGTTTTTTATTTTGGCGTTTTTACATCGGTTCCACTACTTTCAACCGACCGTCTTTTAGAGTGACACCTATATCGGGGTTTGACGAATTAATTGATTTATTTCCTGTCACTAGTGCCCTAGGGAGTTCCTGATACAAGGTTCTTCATGTTAATTTCTCTATCTTTTTTGTCCCTCTTTCAACTCGGATTCCTCCATTTCGGCTTCTTTGTGGATTGTCCCTTTTCTGACGAATTTGGATCCCTACAGGGACTTACTGTCCTATAAGGCCCCTTGCCTTAAACTCTGAAGACACGGAGGTCCGGCTCAGCCTTAATACGCACACTTCGAGAAACCAGGTCTTCCTACTAAGGTGAGCTAAATTCCCAGTTTCTCCGGGACACTTCCAAGTAAGGTGCTCACTTTGTGATACTCACTTAGGTCTACCACTTATGAGACTTTTTCACCTGTCCACAGGACCATCACAGCACTGCGCGAGAAACATCTTTCCATTTTACGAAACCCGTGTTTTCAACATTACCCGGTCTCGAGCGGAGCCGGGTCGGAATTATCACCGGCACCGCGGTGAGAATTCTCTCCATTCTTTTTCCTTGCTTTGTATGTGCCCCTGCCCGGGACACCCGTTCTTACGTAATTTGATCACAACTCTGATCTACGTCAGAACACCCTGTGACGGTACATATATATTTTTTCTTTTTCCCCCCCCCCCCCGTATATTTTTTCCTTCCTGGCATTACAGACCTGCTGTTCTTACACCTCTCCCCTACAGGTAGGATGCACACCCCGTTCTCTATTTGTGAGCTGAAACCCCACTCACTTCCCCATTTATGGTACCTTACTCACCTTTTTTCTTCTTGGTGCGTCACTGTTAGTTACGTTTTCATATGTAACGTATAGAACTGTGCTAGACATCACTTTTGTAGGCACTATCGTTCCACCTATTCTACTACACTGTACTCGCTTACTCTCATTCGGTGATTAGGTGTTACTGTGTGCATCCACACTGAAATGTGAATATTAAACTTCTCACTTCTATCGCTCACATCACAACTCCACACCATATACAGTCACCATTATAACTTGTTTCATGCTGTATCATTGTATACTCCATCCGTTATTTTGTATCCTCCCCAGCCCTGAGGAGTCGCAGAAACAGTGTGGTTTCTTGCGACGAAACACGTGTCGGCTGGCTCATGTACGAACAATAAAAGAAGATTCTTTAATTTGGTGGACAACTTCTTCGCCTTTGAACTTTGCATCTTATGTCCATTGAGACATCGCCTTAACTTTACTTTCCCCACAAGTGTGCTGCAGAATTTGTTTTTCATAGACATGTGCATGTATGTTTAAAGCAGGGGCATCCAAAAGAATTGGTTTTTTGGAAGTACTGTTGTTTGCAAAAGCTCAAGTAAAGCGCACTGGCACATCTACATGTTACTATGGCTTCCAATGTTACAAGGCTCTATTTTAAGCCAAGCAATACCGCACCGAAAAGTGGAACGATAAAGATAAATGTCCACTGAAATATTTTAGGCAAGTGAGCACTTGTTGGTCAGTCAGAGGGGCTCCAATATCTGTTGTTGATATGAGTTGACGATGGCAAAGGGGTGTTTATGCCCAACATTGGCATCAAAATCACGTGTGAGGCTATACCATCAAAGGGAATGGAAGATTATAGTGAATCCCAGATTGGACCTCACAAGAAATGACGAAGTATGGAGAAAAGCAACCGTAGCCTGTTGACTGGTCAGAATCAGTGCCAGACCCCATATAATTGTTTAGATGACTAGAGAGCACACCAATGCCCTAAAGGAGTGCATCTCACAGAGACATCCACGGGATGTCATCATTCAACCCGTCCTTGTGTGAGTTGAGAGTGTACACCCATTTTTGTTCTTTCTTGAACAAAAACTTGCTGATGTCTGTCACATGGTTGGGTATCAGGGGCTGTTCTAGAATGGTCCATCGGAATTCATCAGGGCCATGTCCCACCTCCAAAAAGTGATTAATCATTTTGGTGGACTGTTTACGACAGCGGATGGTACTCCTATGCTCGGAAATGCGCGTCTTGACCTTCCTGGTCGTCATACCCACGTATTTGTATTCACAGGGGCAGACTATCAAATAGATGACATTGAGGCTGTTACAATTGGTAAAGCGCCTTTGTTCCCAAAGACGCCCGCCTCTAATGTCAATAGTGGTAGATTTGACGGTCTGGGGGCAAGCAGCGCAATTCCCACATGGATGGTGGCCTGTCACAGCTGGCATACCCCAAAGTGTTCCTACAGCTCTCGGAGCCGCTGCTCTGGGTCTGGTGTATCTTGAACACGGGTAAAGATAATCTGCCCCCGCCTCTATTTGCCTTCAAGAGGGGTAGGAACCTTAAAGACCAACTTGTCCACACCAGACCCAGAGCAGCGGCTCCGAGAGCTGTAGGAACACTTTGGGGTATGCCAGCTGTGACAGGTGCCAGTGCCAAAGTGTTTGTGCTCTCTCCCTAAAACATAGTAATAGTGACATCCACAATTGGCATATTTAATTTATGTGTAAGTCCCTAGTAATGTGCGCTAACTGTGCCCAGGGCTTGTACATTGAAGGCTACTATTGGGCCTGTGGCACTGATTGTGCCACCCACTTAATTAGCCCTTTAAACATGGCTCAGACCTGCCATTGCAGAGCCTGTGTGTGCAGTTTTAAACTGCAATGCTGACCTCAATCAGTCAATCAATCAATCAATCAATCAGGTTGTATTTCTAGAGCGTAACTTAACACCCAGGAGGGTATCCAGGTGCTAGCTACTGGTCTGAGTCGAATAGCCAGGTTTTGAGTAACCCTGAGTGGGTAAGTCCACACCGCCAGCCGAGTTTGCGGAGATTTGCCTACACTGGGCTCCGTTGCGAATGTGGAGGTAGGCAAAACTCCCCCTCTGTGGGGGAGCGGAGTTAGCCGCTCCCTCCCCCTTCCCAAATTCTTTAAAAATTAAAAAAGAAGCCACTAACCTGTGTGTCTGCCACCTCCCCTGCCTGCCCGCTCTCCTTCCTGCTCCTCGCGTCCTTCTGTAATTAAAAAAACACTACATTGTACGTCTGCGTGTGAGCAAATCTTCAAAGGAGGAGCAACAAATGTTTTTCTAGTACATCCATTTCCTGTCAGGAGAAAGTGTATGGAACTTTGCTCACAACTGTCATCAGGGCCATTGCAGCCTTCCACACTCTCAATACAATGATGGAATGATGCTAAGTTGTACAAGCACACACTTGTGGAACAGGATTTTCAACAGCATTTAAAATATAAGTATTTTATTTATTTTCAGCTGACATAACCAAGTCTAGGTCCTGATGAGAACCCCTCAACAAGTTGAAGTTGGAAATGTGTTGACCCCAGGTCTTGGGTGCTGGGAGAGACTTTTGTACTTAGACCACTTTCCAATCTGCAACACCTTAAAAAACTCAGATTCCCAGTGGCACATACACTGGCAGGATATAATAGACACTTCTCGAAAAAGATTAATTGTCCGCCTAACGTTTCTGGATGTAATAAGGGACTGGTCTTATATGTCAATGAAGAAGTAATTACGTTTTGATATATAATTTTTGTTTTTTTATCTGTTCGTTATGAAATTTTCATTTTGTCTGTAAATGTGTTGCAAAATTATGTGTTGCCCTTCGTGATGAGATACCCAAAATGCCATAATCTTGTTTTTCTGAATAATACAAAGAGAAGTGAAATAAGTCACATAGGCTTTTGAATTAAGGACATTGGCTTTTTTATTATGTAAACTTTTTTGTTAACCAATGCTATCTCTATACTTTGTGTGCATACAATATTGAACCGGTCCAATCTAGTTAGCGTAAGGACCCAAACCTCCTTTAGGTTACAAACCTTTTAAAAGTGGCATTTTGAAAATTGTAATTTAAAATCTGACTTTACAGTAAGAGTGGACTCTTTATTACAATTCCAAACATACCAAACATGAACTGGTAACCTGTTCCCATTTGGAAATTACAGCTTATTAAATGTAATAAGGTAACTCCAATATTATCCATTGGCAGAGGTAAGCCTTGCAGTAGTAGAACATTGATTTTAGATTTTAACTCCATGTAAAACTAAAAGGTACATGTCCCCCTTTTTAAATACACTGCACCCTGCCCTCTGGGCTGGGTAGGGCCTACCTTGGGGTGACTTACATGTATAAAAAAAGGGAAGGTTTACACCTAGCAAAATTTTTTTGCCAGGTCAGCATGCTGGTTTAAAACTGCACACACATTCTGCACAATGGGAAGCCTGAGGCATGATTACCAGGCTACTCTTCAACTCTTCTGGAAACTGAAGCACACATTTTGCTTTATTGCCCAGCCTCCCAAGAAGCCGGAAACAGATGGCTACGACCAGTTTGCAAGACTCTGGACACTAGCCTGTATTTAAATGCTCTTTGGATATGTAAAACCGATCTGTCTGATTTTATAGTTTTGCAGTGAGTACGTTTTTAGGTTCTGCTTGGTTTGCATGAAAATCAATTGTGGAATCTGCTTCTGTATATTGAAATTGATTAAACAACTGTGCTTTTTATCTCAGTATTTAGAATTTACTTATTTGTCTCTTTATTGCTGTATTTTTGCTGATGTTTTGTTAAATCTATTCTGAATGTTTTTTTAAATTTATGATGACACTTATACACAGACAAAATATATGAAAAACTTGCTGTTTGAAAGAAAAATTGAAGTCTGGTTTTAAATTTCTAATCACTCAATAATGTACTTGGCCCTTTATTGTCTAAGTCTTACATTTTCTGATGTGCATGGATACTGGCCCATAGTTCCTTCTTTACCATGTTTCTTTCTGTAACTGTTCATCTGCCAGTGAAGGTAAATGTAAGCATCAGAGAGTGTAGATTAATGTCACCTTTGCTTTTTCAAACATGGCGCTTGGTAGTGACTGATTGTTCTGTTTTGGACACTTCAGATTTTACCCACCAGTATTTATGCTTCCCACCTTTGACATTTAGACATGGCTTTCACCACCATCACTGTTACTACATCTTGGCTAATTTAATCTTCCACATCTAGTCATGGTTTACTTGTGTGCTACAGCTTGTATTGAAAATGGCTACTTCGAAGTAAAAGTAATAGTAGTGGAAATAATGAATGAAGCACTAAATGGGCTGCAGTTAAATCTTATTCAGTTTTCAGTTAAAATCGAGTCTACTAAAAGTACTTTGAACCAGGGCATATTCTTATTTCTTTTCTCACTAAAAGTGCATTTTCACCAAACGTTTCTGCTTTTTCATATCCCCCCAAAGATGTATCTATTTTTGTGGACCTGGAATGCTGGAATTCTGGACCTCTGAGAAGTGAGGGAGGGTTGGGCGTGCTTTACCTCTAAAATCTGGCAGCTGATTGGCAAACAGTATTTTGGCTATTAACTAAATCCCCAATCAAATTGTGCAACAACTGTGCCAAAAGTCAAATACCCGATGTGGGAGCAGTGCTGCCCAACAACACACACAAATGATTTCAAACACGAGAAATAGACTGACAGGCAGACCAGGGGCACCAAAGACAAAGAAGCAATATTGACATGTTAAACATATTTGCCCTTGATATGACATTAAATAAGTAACCCTGAAAGGTGTGCCCTGAAGCCCAACAGACCCAGGGGCATATGTACGAGGAAGTGGTGGAGTGAGGTGTTAGCCGTCATGGCTTAACGCCTCACACTGGCACTTCAGAAACGCAAGGCTGCACCATATTTACAAGGATATGGTGCAGCCTTGCATTTCACCCTGTGCTGGCTTAGCAGTGTAGCGCCAACGCGGGCACCCTTGCACCATAGTGCAAGGGTGTATACGTGCAGGGGAGGATTGTTAATGTGTAGGATAGTGTCCCTTCCTGCACATAAACAATCCTGACATGTCATTGTGTCAGTGTTAGTGTGCTGCTTCATGCAGCACACATGAAAGTCACAAAATTTCATTTCTTTTTTAAAGATTATTTATGTACAGGGGGGACCTTCCTGTACATAAACTACCCATAGCAGTTTGCTTTTTCCATGTATGCTGCACTAGGCAGCACTCATAGAAAAAGTAAAAACGAGGAGAAATAATTAGTTTCTCCACATTTTGCCAACTTAAGACCAGGTTTTCCCTGGTCTTAATTTTGGCGCTGCCTCCTGTTTAAGCTGCCCTTGTACATAGGGGGTAGCATCAAAATCAATGGGTGTTGCGGTGGATCGTCCACTGCAACACCCACTATGCACCCCTTTCAAACTAACCATAGCGTGAAAAGGGGGCCTATGTACAAGGCAGCGTTAAATAAAGCGAAGCTTCTATCGCCACCACAATGTCGGAAAAAGTTAAGCTGTGGTGGCAATATTGGCTTGTACATATGCCCAGTTGCTTAGTAGTTAGTAGCGAAACATGCTAATCTGTGGTTAAATAAGTTTCAATATTTGCATGTTACGTACATGTGCAGAGTCTGCTATGTGTTTCAAAAGTTAATTTCTGTAGATTAAGCTAGGTATTAATCCAGAAATCCCATTCTTGAAGCTCGTATAATAAAGAGTAGAACGATCTAAACCAGAGACAGATGTTTAGTGCTCAAAAAATGTTTTTTTAGGAGTGTTAAATATACAGTTGTGTAAAATTTCAAAATTTATGTGAGACATTTGGGGAACTTCCACGAAAAGATTACAAAATTGTGCAATATTATGCTTTTGTATGTAGCTCACATTTTATTTGTATGCACTGGCCTACTTTGGGTAATAAAGTCACACATCATAGTGGCAGAAAATGTCTTGATAAGACATTTTCTGGGCAAACTAGTCTCCCATAGGTGAAAATCAGCTGAAATAACATAGGGCCATATTATCAAGCAGGGCGATAGGCAATTATCGCCGCTTTAGCGGCCGTTTTCAGCCGCTAAGCGGCGA
Organism: Lissotriton helveticus; assembly: GCF_964261635.1. Taxonomy (NCBI): domain Eukaryota; kingdom Metazoa; phylum Chordata; class Amphibia; order Caudata; family Salamandridae; genus Lissotriton; species Lissotriton helveticus. Next base: position 70,803,758 of record NC_136064.1, read on the forward strand.
TAATTCTATCACCCTATTATCAAGCTGTCGCTAACTGATGTTAGCGTCAGCTTTTAGGTGATAGCGAGCGGTTTGGGGCCCGTTTTGAAAGTCAGCGATGTTTATCGCTAATGACATGCAAAGTGGGCGTACCCAACCAGTTAGCGACTGAAAGCAGTCGCTAACGTCGCTATCGCCTATTAGCAAGGCAGGCGTAGCGGTGCAAATATTCGCGCTAAGCGCGAATATCTCCAAATACTAACACCTGCCCAGACCAGTTCTTCGCCATGTTATCCAATGGGAGGTGGATAACATGGCTAAGAGCATTTTGTCGCTAATGCGTGAATATCGCTGTATTCTCAGCGATATTCACGCATTTCGCCGCTATCGCTGGATATTTTAGCACAATGGAGAAAAACGTTGCCAATAGCATGTTTTCTCCGCTAGCATATTAACATATCCAGCGATAGGCAGAGATGAAAAAATCGTCGCTAAGCCTATTTAGCAATAATTATCGCTACTTGTTGGTAATATGCCCCATAATGTACAATTTAAAGACATTTGTGAATTAAACATAGCACGAAATTCGGCAGCTTTGCTGGTGTAATTAAAATGTGGCCAGGATGAAGAAGATGCCTTTACCGGCCTGGACTTAAACTAGGTTGTTCAGCAAGAGACATACTGCAGAGAGGGATAATTGGATTTCCCCCAGCCAACTGCACACTGTCAGAAAGTTGTAAAGTGATTCATAATTAATGCTGTGCTTCGAGAAAAAGGGGCTTTTGACTCAGTGGTCCTTCCTGTGAGGCTGCTATCAGTAAGAGAACATTCATTACTGGAGCTGATACTGCTAGAAGAACCCAGCATTTTACTTCACAGATAGAGGTAACTCCACATGTACTTACCTTGGTGATATCCAGCAAATCGATACTGTGTTTTTGAATCACTGGTAATAAAAACTCTTGGCCTTTTTTACAAGAAAGTAACGCAGCATGGTTCCGCAAGCCATTTGGCTGTGCTGTAATGCATTACTTTCAGAGCACAGGGATGTGTCATATTTACAACAATATGACTGATCCCTGTACTCTCCCCTGAGCTTGCACATAATTGGTTGCAATCTGCCAGCACAGGCACACTTGAACCATAGCGACCTTCCTGCACAAAAACAATTACGAGCTGTGATTTGCTCTTTCTATGCGTGCTGCAGAATGTAAAAGTATTTCTCCCCGCACCTCCGTATGCCGCCCCTGTAGAGGCGTAGGATACTGACACATTCCCAGGTTTACGAAACCTTCTAAATCTGGGAATAATGCAGAATCCATGGGTGTTGCGTGGGAACACCCACAGCAATATCCATGGAACGCCCCTTTAACTCAAAGTGCTACATGAGACGGGGACGTATTTACAAGGACACGAAAAGGCCCACAGGGTGGCTTTACATGCACCAAATTGCGCTACTGGTGCATCACAAAAAGTGATGCACCTGACGCGCAAGAGCCTTGTTAATAGGCCCCTCCATATTGCACGATCTGATGCGTCAACATTTTGCCACTTTAACTCCTTAAGAAGACTGGTAAAAACAGCAGCAGCATTGTCAGACAAGAAGACAAGAAATGCAGGAAGGAAAGGATGCCGTCCATACTTTTGCCTGCTAAGCCTCACGTATATGGAAGTCCATGCCAGTCAAACTCCGCTTACCTCTGTCCGTCCTCCGATCTGGAAAAAATTGCAGGAGTCTGCGCTTCAAGGAATACCTCAGCCAGTCCTCTGTGACCCACTGGGTCTAGAAGTACCCAAAGCACATGTAGAGCTGTTTCCAAGGTATCCCCTTTTCTTCCATACCCTCACTTCCTAGCACAGCGCCCCCTTGCTTTCTCTTACTCCCTATTCTTCACAGTGTTGCTGCTGCACCCACAGCTCAAACCTCCCTCTTCCAACAACCCTGATCCACACTCCATTTCATTATCTATTTCTCTTTTTTTTGTGGTCTTCATGCCCTTTAAAGACACAATACCAGCCTTAGGGACAGCCAAACTTATCATGAGTCTGGGTTGTCAACCCTCTTGCAGGATCCCTCTTAATTCGTCTGAGATAGTCCAATACTCAGAACATTCAGAGCAGGTCCTACAGATGGGCCTCGGGAGGATCCTCACTGACCACCTACTGGAGTAATAAACCCACGTACAAATGCATTAAATGTATCCCATTCAATATTTTTGGGCACACTACCTAGACTTGTGTTCATTACAAAGATAGTACTCCCTTCAGTCCCCATACTAAGGAGGGATTCCCTAGAAATCTCCTTTCCATTTTCCACCTCAGTTCTCTGACTTTTTCCCCCACAACTTCTTCCAAATTTACCAGGGCATCATCAGACAAAAAGGAGGGCTTTTTGGAATGCTGTAATCCTATTCACTAGTTTGAGGACCAAACGAGAGTTGTGCCCAAATTTTTTTATGTGAAAAGAGAGCACACTCCTCCGCCCCTCTCTTGATCTCCAGATATCCACGAGGCCAAGATCTTCCATAACATTCTTAAGAGCTGCTGCCATCTTAGGGGTATTGCAATGTGGGTGCCTGGTTGAGCAGTCTAGGGCCATATTCAAAAGTATATTGTTGTTTCAACTTTATTTCGGCTAATATAGCCATAACAGCAGGAAGTACAAAAAATAAAATGAAAAAAACATTTGCAAACAATTATATACAATGCACTATACCAGCAGTTAGTCACATAATCAGATTACGGTAAATGAAAGGGGGCAATCAACAATTAATTCATATCAATAATTTTACAATACCACGTTAAAATCACGATCTCATTTTATGATTTAGATAAAACAATTATTATTCATATAATAAAAGCCAGATAAAACCTTTAAAAGCCACATTTAAAATATAAAAACAGTGCTATCTATGGTAACTTGTGCAGAGTAGAGGAGACTACGGACCCCATTATTACATTACAGCTTGTAGCCAAGCCGTTTTCTAATTAGGTACACGTTGAATAGAAACCTGCTTATACAAACCACCAGCATTGTCCTTTACATTCAGGAATTTCTGGGTCAATGTGCCAATTGATGAACTATGGAGTAGCTCGCCATTGACATAAGACAAGAAAGTGGACTTTAGGAGTTTTTTACATGGGGGTGTCATATTTGTGGGCTCTTCCCAATAATGGGATAACCCTAGCCTAGTACGCCAAAACGAAATATGTTTTAACCATGCAATGTTCTTGTACTCATCAATCTGAATAACTTCTAGCAGTCCACTTTTATAATTGCTCAGCTCCGGAGTAGTCCAGAGCTTTACCCAATACAACAATGGCCTTAAAATAGCTTGATCATCTGTCCGTTTAAGATCAATATCCAGGAACACTGGAACTAAGGGAGTTCTAGTTGGAATTTTTAACAACCTGCGTATGAAGTGATTCTCTTCCCGTTCAAAGTTGCTTTTGCAGCAATGACCCCAAACCTCAGCACCATAAAATGCCGCTGATTGGGCCTTTGCATTAAATACTTCAAGTGCCAGCATGACAGCTTTGGAATGACTTGCGCCGTGTACTTTTAGTATGGGCATCGAATTTTGTTTGAAAGACAATCTACTTTTTACCAGATGCCCCTTCCATGAAAGGGTACTGTCCAACATAATACCTAGGTAATTAAAACTCTCAACATACTCCAGTTTTTGATTATTTAAGGCCAAATTCTTCCTGAAGGACTTTTGCGGGTTTATGGACATATATTTAGTTTTAGACGAATTTATTTCTAACCCCTTCTCAGCACAGTAACCATAGAATTTGTTCACAAGATTTTGGAGACCCTTCGGACTCTGAGAGATGAGGATTGTATCGTCGGCAAAGAGAAGTATCGTAATTGCCTCATCTCCCAGCTTCGGGGAGTCATGATTGCAATCTCTCAAATATGCAGGTACGTCATTAACATATAGTGAGAAGAGCGTAGGCGCCAGCACACAGCCTTGGCGTACGCCACGACACACAGGGATGGGCTTTGATACTTCGCCTCCCATCCCCCATCTGACTTTGGCATAGTTCCCTGTATGTAGTCTGATAAGTTCTTGAAGTAACTCACCAGGGACCCCCATATTTCTTAGTGTGGTCCACAGGAGATTACGTGGGACGCGGTCGAATGCGATCCTCAAGTCTATAAACGCCACATACAGGCTCCCCTTTCTTATGTTAACATACTTCCAGCAGATGCACGTGAATCTAAACACTTGATCCACCGTGCTGGTTTTTGACCTAAACCCAGCTTGATATTTGGTCAATGTCTGAGTCTCCTCTATCCATTCTAAAAGTCTATTTAAAATGTGTCTGGCAAAAACCTTCTGTAAAAGATCAATTAAACTAATTGGGCGATAATTGCCCGGGTCATAACGATCCCTTTTTTAAAAAATTGTTACAATTTCTGCCCCTTTCCTACTATTGGGAATCGGTGTTCCAGCCACTATGGAGTTACATAAAAAATTAATATAAGGCCCCCATACTTCCACATCGTGCTTTAATAGATCGCCGGGAATCTTATCAGGTCCTGGGGCTTTACCTGCTTTGATTGCCTGTAATGCCTGCATAGTCTCGTCTATACTAAATCGTAAAGGGACAATACTCGATGCTAAGTTACTCTCTTGAACTTGTGTGGGCAACCCTTCTTCACCATATGAATAGAGTTTAGTAAAATGGTCACACCATGTTTTTTCGTCTAAATAAATGTCCTTAGGCGATCTACCCTTTCTGTTCCCCTTCGATATTGTACTCCAAAAGGTACTCTGATCTCTCAATTTGGCTGCGGTTAGTAGATCATCCCATAATACATCATCCCACGCTTTTTTCGCCTGAGTCAGAGTTTTATTATATGCATACCTACTTTCTCTTATGCACTGGGATTTCTTAGTTTTAACAGCCTGAATCAAGTGGGACTTCGCTAGACGACATTCTTTATTGTACCAAGGATTAACTAACTCTAAGTGACTATCATTTGGGTTCTTATTCTTTTTACAAATTTTACTCAAAACTGGAGTTAAAGCATCTACCAGTTGATAATGTAAGTCTAACACACCCTGGGTGCCTCATAAAGGCTTCTGGCAAGATGCAATGGTATCAGAGAAAGTATTATAAATGTTTAGCATCGTAGACTCTTTAGCCAGGATGTGAGGCCATCTCAGGGCGCGTCTATTATTTGATACTTGCAGTTCCCCGAAATAGTCATTCAATGCGACCTCTTCAGCTGATTTAGATATGAAAGGTTGGGGGTTTAACCTTAGTTGGAGCGGAAGATGGTCACTCGCTGTCCTGATATCTATTTTAAAGTCAATAATTAAGTACTATAGACTCAGAGAGACCAATATAAAATGGATGTATGACATTACAACGCATGCTTTTACATCGCATGCTTTTACAACGCGGTTTTTACAACGCATACCATTACAACGCATAGTGCTTTTAGGCGCTGGATAGTGAATTGTTTAATTTACTATTCCAACTCCAGTCCCCATGGATAGTAGGGAAGGTGTTGGATAGTACATTAAACCTATTCCCTATCCTAGAGCGCCCCCCAGCGCAATGCGTTGTAATGGTTTGCGTTGTAAAAGTTGCGTTGTAAAGGCACTGCGTGGTAAAAGTTGCGTTGTAAAGGTTGTTTACCATATAAAATCTATATGTGACTTGCAATTACTTTTAGAAAAGGTTGGGGCTGCTGGTCTATCAGACTGTAAGCGGCCATTACATGCCCTTAAGTCATGCCCCACGGTCAACTGTAGAATTTGAGTTGCTGCAAGTAGGTTATCGAGGCCCAACACTGGTTCATATTTACAGTTGAAGTCCCCCCCTACTACCACTAGTGCATTTGGTCCTAGTGTATCTAAAAAGGAATCCAGTAGCTCTACTACCTTTGATTCCTTATTAGATGGATGTGGTCTATTGTATATATTTATTAGGTATACAGATTCCTTTTTTCTTGTTGCCATCTTTAATCCCAATAAATCCGGGGAAGGAATGGGCAGTTGAGTAACTTCGATTTCTAAATTAACTCTTACCCAGATCACCAACCCCTCCGACGCTCTCCCTCTTACTGACGGAATTGCGTCACAGTGAAAAGTTTTATACCCAAGCCTATGCAGGATATCTAAGGCCCAAGTCTCCTGGAGGAGAATAACATCATAATCCTCAATGTAGGTACACCAGACCAAGTCCCGTAGATTTCTTGCTAACCCTGCTATATTCCATGATAATAATCTTATGGGTATATTTTCCTTAGGACTGTGTGGGGCTACATTCAACAATGTATCTTGTATAGATGTACTAACTAGGGGAATAGTTACAGTACTTATTCCTTGCATTGGAATGTTTCCAGTGGTATTACCCTCAAACACAGTACTACTGGTACAGCATAACCCTACATCTCCTGGGCTGCCATTGCTATCCCCAGCACATTTAGGAATCTGATCGCTCACCACAGCCATTAAAACAGGACCAAATCTAGGGCTATCATTATTAATCAAAGTGGGCACCGCTTTCTGTGATAGCTCAAACTCTAGATTGTTTGTATATAACTTCCCCACCTGAGTTTTGGAAGATGCCCCCAAACCATTACTACCAACTGACGAGAGTCAATCATTCTGATCCAAACTACTCAATACATGATATCTGTTATGAGTTGGGATCTCATAATTTGGGCCTATGTTAGGATGCCCGCTTCTTGTGTTATACAAAGAACCCTTGGCTAAATGGCTATAAAAGTATCCCAAGGGATGCACACCCACACTATTCTCACCCATTTTCAAGGATGCTGCTCTAAGTAGCACAGTCGCAACGTGTTGGGGATATCTAAAGTCGATAACAATACATTCGTCCCTACAAGTTTTCCTGGCATTACTAATCCAGGGTACCCGTCTCGTTGTTAATATCTGGTCTGAATAATTTATTGGGAACCCACAATTCTTAGTCAGCCACGAAACAGTTTTATACTTGAGCGACTCATGGGATTCCTGACTAAAATTGGGCTGTGTAGTGTCTAAGGGTGGGACATTGGAAAGTACGACAACGTATGGTTCACAATCTGGTGGGAGATTAATTGGGCGTACTTTCCTCGGTTGGGCTAGAGACCCCACTATATTCGTTGGGACCACATTAGTCTGTGTAGCCTGACCATCCGGTCGGCCCATCTGACTAACTTAAGCCGTGCTTGCCCTCCCCACCAGTGGCTTTTGCACAGCATTGTTAGATAAAATATCTCTTTCTCTTAGTTTCGGACTCTCATCTCTAGTTGTCTTAGTTAGAAGACCTCCCAATCTAGACACTTAAGCTGCCAAAAGATCTATTTTTGGCATTAAAGGCTTAACAACAGTTTCTAATTTAGCCTCAAGCATCTTGGCTATTTGCTCCAGAAGGTCAGAGTTCATATTTGTGTCACTGATAATAGTCATTGTTTCCTTGTGACCAATGGTGCTCCTCTGCACTATATCTGGTGTTTTCTTATGGTGTGTTCCTCCCCGCTTAGTCTGTGTTTTCCTACATTGTCTTACCGCTCTCTTTACTGGAGAGCACCGTATTGATACATCCATGGAGTCATCTTGTAAATCCTGGTCCAATATGTCCTGATCTACAACTAATGCTGTTGGAATCTCCACTAGAGGGATATCAGTAGGAACATCAGAATTAGGGGAAGAAGCCACAGTCAGACCACTTCCGGCACCAGGGGGTATAGTAATTATCAAAGATGGATTTTCCAGACCCAGTGATTTCCTTCTATCGTTATTAATCTTGCTCACCATTTTGACTAGATAGTTGTCCATGGTTGATTTGTTCTTGGCCATTATTAATAACTGAGCAAAACCCCAAGAAAGTTTGTACCATTAGAACCACAGTTTGTTGGGGTTAGTTGAAGATCAGTAGATAAAGTAGTAACTATAAGCTTAAAAAGTACTTCCTTTCTATGGTATGAAACAAATGGTGATATTAAAACTAGAAAGAACAATCATGGATATATGTCCAGATGCTAACTTCTCAAGTATGGGCACAACCAGGGGGGTGGCCCTGCCCTGCCTCGGTCTGCCCGGACTGCACAGACTGCCCCGCCCTTGTCCCAGGCTTCTCCCGGGCGCTCCCGCGTGCGACTCTCGGGGCGAGAGGCGTTCCGCGCTCTTACAGGGCCTCCGGTCGCGTCTGCAGCATCAGGAACTGTGCGCCGGTCCCTGGGGGAGCTGGGTAGTGTAGTTCGCTATGTCCGAACTACGGCCGTTGCCCTCACGGCGGAAGGTGAAAGGCCGTTCCCCTCACGGCGGTATGGCTGTGAATTGCGTGCTGTTTCCCTCACGGCTGGATTGATGGCCCCAGGAGAGCTCGCCGCTCCGCGCTCTTACAGGGCCTCCGGTCGCGTCAGCAGCGTCAGGAACTGTGCGCCGGTCCCCGGGGGAGCTGGGTAGTGTAGTTCGCTATGTCCGAACTACGGCCGTTGCCCTCACGGCGGATGGTGAAAGGCCGTTCCCCTCACGGCGGTATGGCTGTGAATTGCGTGCTGTTTCCCTCACGGCTGGATTGATGGCCCCAGGAGCGCTCGCCGCTCCTCACTCTTACAGGGCCTCCGGTCATGTCAGCAGCGTCAGGAACTGTGCGCTGGTCCCCGGGGGAGCTGGGTAGTGTAGTTCGCTAGGTTTGAACTACGGCCGTTGCCCTCACGGCGGATGGTGAAAGGCCGTTCCCCTCACGGCGGTATGGCTGTGAATTGCGTGCCGTTTCCCTCACGGTTGGATTGAAGGTCCCAGGAGCGCTCGCCTCTCCGCGCTCTTATAGGGCCTCCGGTCGCGTCAGCAGCATCAGGAACTGTGCGCCGGTCCCCGGGGGAGGTGTGTAGTGTAGTTCGCTATGTCCGAACTTCGGCCGTTGCCCTCCCGGCGGATGGTGAAAGGCCGTTCCCCTCACTGCGGTATGGCTGTGAATTGCGTGCCGTTTCCCTCACGGCTGGATTGATGGCCCCATGAGCGCTCGCCGCTCCGCGCTCTTACAGGGCCTCCGGTCGCGTCAGCAGAGTCAGGAACTATGCGCCGGTCCCAGGGGGAGCTGGGTAGTGTAGTTCGCTATGTCCGAACTACGCCCGTTGCTCTCACGGCGGATGGTGAAAGGCCGTTCCCCTCACGGCGGTATGGCTGTGAATTGCGTGCTGTTTCCCTCACGGCTGGATTGATGGCCCCAAAAGTATATTGAAATAACCGCCCCACAAGATTTGATTGTTTTTCTCAAGAATCTTCTCAAAAAGCCTCCTAAGGGGCCTGTATCATCAATATTTGCCCACAGGGCCTTACCCAAGTTATCCCCTTCCCCCCTCGAGCTGAAGTGAGGTAATAACCTATCATCCATCATCTACTTCAGTGTCAAGAACCTGGACGTTCGAGTTTCCTCTAATAACAATTGTAACCCCCTTATTGTGAGCTATGTGAGTTGCCCAAATTACCTGCTGGATCCACGACTGGGCCTTATAAAGCTTTATGCATTCAGCTCCCCCAGGTGGGAGAATAATGACTTGCGCCCCACATCTCAAATATTCCAAGATACATCTTTGCCTCTTCCTCACCCTCAGCCTGTTAACATTCCATGAGACTTACCTAACACACGTTATACCCCTCTGCAAACTAACAATCAAGCTGGACCACTTTTAGAGCCAACCCCTTTGCTACTTTCAATAACAAGCTAAGCAGAGTAAGGCCATCAACATGATAAGGACGTTCCCCTTTTTTTTTTGTTTTTACCCACTGCTCCCCACTGTGCACCACCCACCCCTGGGAACCATAGATTGACTTACTTGGCTACACTTAGACAATCGTACGCCACCGGACTCCCCCTTGACCTCACACACAGAACTAACAACCAACCCTCCTCATAGCTACAGATATCAAGGTACTGTGCTTCTCAATTGCCCTTCAAACATGCTATACAACACACTAATATGCTTCTACCACCCTTCACCTGCCTATTCCTTAGAGGGGCTAATCCTCTTTGTTGACCTGTCCACACCCTCCTCAACCTAATTCTGTGCCTCATGACATACTGCTAAACAACCACCCTACATCACTTCACACCTTGGTTGACTTAGTCTCCCGTATTTATCTGTTCACACCCTCTTCATCCCTAATTATATGCATTTTGTCATTCCACATCACTTTTAAAATCACGAGGAATCTCAGCTGGGCTTTTACCCCCGGCTCCTGAAGCTCATTCATTCTTCTCCTCAGCTGCTATTGTCTTTCCTCTGTGGCATGACATATGTCTGATCTGATACGATCTCATGTGTGATCTTTATAGGTGATAGCCCCAGTTACCAAGGCTGCTGAGAAGACCGCTTACTTTATCAGGTGGGAACCAATGTTAATGAGGATCTTCATGGGGTTACTCTAATTAGGGTTCAATGTAATGGAGTCCCTATGGACCCTATGTATTTCTTGAGTCAGATCTCAGATCTCAGATGTATTTCTTGAGTCAGATGAGAAGACCGCTTACTTTATCATGTGGGAACCAAAGTTAATGAGGATCTTCATGGGGTTACTCTAATTAGGGTTCAATGTAAAGGAGTCCCTATGGACCCTATGTATTTCTTGAGTCAGATCTCCCTGCAAGGTATCTGTCCTTCCCTTCAGTAATCCTTCTTGAATTATTGAGATCACATATGTTTTATGTCTGAACCCTCATCCCCCTCAGACATGATCATAATCCTAATATTGTTCCTCCTTAATTGCTTGGCTCTCCAGTCTCCTGGGGGTTTCTTGAGTCCCTTTATCTACTTCCCTAAGGAGTGCAAGTTCCTTAGTATTCCGTTCCACTTTCAATTTTGTGCTTGCAACAACTATCCTCCAAGATAGCGAGTCACTCTACTAATTCACCCAACTTTCTGCTCATCATCTGTCACAAGTCACAAAACTCATTCTGAATTAATTCTCAAATGGCAAACCTACTTTTAATCTCTTCTCAAATACTTCTTAACATACTTTTGTTACCTGCTGCTGCCACTCCTTTGCTCACTTCCTGCATTGTTAGTTTAAGATCCAGGGGATGAAAGGCTGCAGGTTTGAAATAGTTATCTTCCAGATTGTCAGCCTACACTCAATGTTTCTTTAGATTAAGGCAACTCATCCAGTGTGTCACTAAATCTTTGGGGCAAAAGTCCATTCAGTTCTGCATTCTTGGATAGCCACTTAAGGTAGAGCAATAGGCCATTATCAAAATGTCTTCTGTAGTTTCCTTAGTAATTGATATTTTGGTGCCGTGAAGCATTCCAATACGGTGACAGTAACATGAAATAATCTTTAGAGTGGTTGAGTGCCGTCTTATTTTTACTGTGCCATGAGGTATTAGATATTTATGGCTTTGTCTCTGACGGAGCCAGTCACTTTCATAATATTTCAGTGGCTCAGGATAAGGCCCTGGCAGATCCATGAGAATAGTTACGGACTACCGTAAGCTGGACATCTTAGGACCTAACAGTTGCAATTTAACAGATGTTATTATGGCCTTGCAAGAAGTCTCCATTCTAATTGAATATATAGTTGTTATAAATTGGGTTGCTGGTTGACTGGGCTATGAGCCATGGACGAGCGGCAACCACAATTCTAGTCAGGGTAAGGTACACACAAAACCCAAATTAACCTGTGCTTACACTCTGGTAGCTTGGCACAGAGCAGTAGGACTTAATGTGAGGGCAATGTGTAATGTATTTGTATAAAACATCAAACAATAAAAACTGTGAAAACAACACAAAAGAAGATCCCACACTAGGTTTAGAAAAGAAAGTGGAGTGGATCTTAATAAATAAAACAAGACAAAAAATACTAAGATCCAATCAGGGAAACTGGAGATATTGTAATTCAAAGTTTTACTGGAAAATATCTCCAAAAAGTGCAAAGCGACACCAAGGGATATCTGGTTGCACCGCACAAGGGCAAAGTCACATGTTCAGGCCGACTGCGATGGAGCACTGGCCGGCTACAGTGAGCCAGTTAGGCCAGCTGACCAATGTATGTTAAATCCTGTATGCAGAACGTTGCATTGTATCTTAGGAGAGAAAGCATCGTGCAGTCAAAGCAATGCGTTGGTTCCAAGATGCAGCAAGGCTGTGGTGCGAGGTCCTATTGTGTTGCTGTCAAGGATCCCATAGACGTGTTTGTAATGTGAAGTCCGGGCATCGAGAATGCGGCACACAGCTTGTGATGCATCAGTTCCGAGGAGCAGCAGGCTGCGATGTGAAGGCCAGAATCGTTGTTTAGCTGCCTTCAACAAGTGATGCAAGAACCCGAGTCGGAGTTGCGCCATGCCATTGGCCATGCGTCAGTTTTGAAGATGCAAGGGTAAGGCAGACCTCCTGCGCTTGGCCCAAGCCATGCTGCAGTGGCAATGCATTGGTCCTGCCAGAGGAAGTGCCGCTCAGCTGTGGAGATGCGTCGATTCAGCTAGATGATGCACCGCTCAAGCATCGGTTCTGCTGGTAAGCACCTTTATGTTCACTTTCAAGGATCAAGGACTGGGGTGGCACAACTTGACAGGATAGACTCACAGATGGTGGAGTCCAGTACAGATGCATGATTGTTGGAAGCCTGTTAAGTCCCTGAGGTTTCAGATCAGGAACCCAGCCTACTAGCCCGTGGAGTCATTCTGGGTTCAAAAGAGGCAGGCCCAGTCTTAACCATACAAGAGGGCAGCAGGTCAGCCCAGCAAAGCAGGAGTCAGCAGATTAGCAGTCCAGAAGAGTGGTGGTCCTTTCAGCAGCACAGCAGTCCTTCTTCCTGGCAGAGTATCCACAGGTCCAGAAATGTACTAAAGGGATGGTGAATGAGGTCCAGTACTTATACCCAGTGTTGCCTTTGAAGTGGGGGAAAGTTTAAAAACATGCCTATGAAGTACACCGCTGTCCTCCCTTCCTTCCCAGGCTCCAGACTCACTACAGAGGAAGCCCTTTGTGTGTTGACAGAAAACAGCCTATCCAAGTGTAAGTAAAGCTTTGCCCAGCTCCTCCCTCCCATCCTGCCATCAAGTCACATCTAAGCTCCTAATGTGTATGGCTGTCTAGGTGGAATACACAAAGACCAGCTGCCAACTACACCCAGTCATGTGATTGGAGACAAGCACCAAATGGCAAGGGCAAGAAAATGCCAACTTTCTAAAAGTAATGTATGTGTGTGGGAATCGCACTCGTTTCTTCAAAAATAGAACGGCTAGTTAGGTATGTGTGCTATGCCAGATTAACGCCTGCTAGCGTTTAATATAAGTGTAAGTGGCCTAGCCCCAGAGGGCAGCTAGGACTCTGACATGCAGCTACAAGTAGTGGTGTTCCTTTTAAAACATTTTAATCATGTATACAAGGAATTTCAAACAATAAACTTTCGGTAATCAGTTTTACATTTGCATTTTTTTTCATTGCATTACTTTGTGTTTCAAACGATATGCACAATACATTTACATGGCAAGATACAGTTACATCATAACCCAATGCATTTCGGAACTATGTTCCTTCGTTCTGTAGAAAAGAAAAGAAAGGAAACTAATCAAAACGATGCCGTTTTGTGTCGTTATTTTTATATATTAGTTCATTCCTAGTTATAGATTTTGAATGACAGAGCTGAGTTTATCATTGTGATTATAAAGCAGGCTATTTAATGATTCTACTGAAGAATCGAAATTATAAAACCACATTTTGTGTAGTCTTACCTATTTTGATGAATGTGGGGTTCAAGAACACACGCAATGTCAAGCGATTAACCATGGGCATCTGTTGATGAATATATTATTGTTTTAAAATGGTATTACGTATCCTTTTGTCATAAGAAATTTTACCACACTAGGTCTTACCTATTTAAAATAATGCTGGTAAGTCGCTGGATAATCGTGACAACCTATAGATTAAATAAACTGCATTTAGAATTCAGACATATGGGACTGGTGTAAATATTGTTGTTGGTTGAAAGCGGTGCACTGTCTAAAAGTGACATTTTCAGAATTGTAATTTAAAATCCAACTTCACCATAAGTTAGGATTTTAAATTAGGATTTCAGAGACATCAACCATGAATCAGTCATCCCTTCCCATCTGGGAACTGCACTTATAAAATTGTAATACGGTAATTCCAATGTTATCCTATGGGAGATATAGGCCTTGCAGTAGTGAAAAGCGATTTTAAGAGTTTTTCACTACCAGGTCATGTAAAAGTTAAAAGTATATGTCCTGCCTTTTAAATACCTAACACCATGCCTTCTGGGCTTTCCAAGGCCTACTCTGTCTTTCATGTGTTATTAACCCCTTCCACGCTGATGACGAGCTGGGCTCGTCATCAGGTAGCCTCCTCGCACGCTGATGACGAGCCCAGCTCGTCACGTAAAGTGCGCTTTTAAAAATCGCCGCGTACGGGCGGAATTCCGCCCGCACGCATGCGGTTAAGGACATTTTGGGCCCGGGAAGAAGTTTAACTTACCAAGTCGACATCGCAGTTTAAAACTGCTCACACAGGCTCTGCAGTTGACATGTTTTAAAGGCTACTTAAAAGTGGTGGCACAATCAGTGCTGCAGGCCCACTAGTAGCATTTAACGTACAGGCTCTGGGCACCTGTAGTGCACTTTACTAGGGACTAATAAATAGACAAAATATGCCAATTGGGTACAAGCCAATTCTAACATGTTTCAAGGATAGAGCTAAAGAACTCTAGCACTGATTAGCAGTGGTAATGTGCACAGAGAATTAAAGGCAGCAAAAACAAATTCCACTAAAAAGGGAGAGAATGAAGGCAAAATGTTTGTGGGCGACCCTGCAGAAAGGGCCATTTTTAAAATGAGTTATAAAAGTGTTTGGGAACCAGGTTGCCAGTATGAAGCCTCAAACTCCTCCATAACTCATCAGAATAAGGATGGGCCTATGCCCAGTGTGAAATGGGACGGCCATATGTCAAGGGTTTTAGGAAAGAATGGGAAAAGATGAAAGGTCCATGATGCCTTTTAACAACATTCTTTCGTGGTAGGCAGATCAACTCTTTTTTTCACAAAGAACCTGCTCTATATTTTGAGAATAGACCATCTTGAAAAATCCCCCGCCCCCCTCAATGGTGAAAATACTTCCAGTACTAGCGACACTCTGCTGTACTTTCACGGTGTTCGTATCCCCTTCCTTTAAAAACACTCTGGTCTGTGTCTATCTCTCCAGAACATATCCTATGTATGTTTCCTGGCCACAAAATCCTACCACCCAACCAATAAAAAAGGGTGTGGGAAGGTACCTCCCGGAAACAACCACCAAGGAACTACTGATAGGTATTCATCATTGTGTTCCACTTATCCTCATCGGTAGCCTTCCCACATAAATCTAAATCGATGTGAAATAAATGTGCCCAACTAAATTGGTGAAAAAACCTGACCCCAGAGTAAGAGCCACCAACATCAAATATCTAGCTCTAACCCACTAAAAACGAGCTAAACAAACACTAGCACTATTTCCAACTTTATTCACTGCTGTGTGTTTGCTCACATTAAAAACAAAGTACTACTGTCGAACTTTGTCTTTTTTATGAAGATGATGATAACTGGAACACACTGATGAGAACCTATCAGTAGTTCCCTGGCGGTTGTTTCCATGCGGTACCTTCCCACTTTCCACACACTTTTTTTATTGGTTGGGTGGTAGGATTTTGTGGCCAGGACATACATAAATAGAATATGTTCTGGAGAGATAGACACAGACCAGACTGTTTTTAAAGGAAGAGGATAGGAACACCCTGAAAGTACAGCAGAGTGTCTCTAGTACTGGAAGTATTCTCACCACTGAGTGGGGTGAGGGATGTTCAAGATGTTTCATCCTCAAATGATAGAGCAGGTTCTTTGTGAAAAAAAAGTTGTGAGTGTAGGGCAATCTGCGTCTTTTCACTCTAAGCTCCTGTTTGTAACGGAGGCAGATCAACTCTGCCTGGCCTGATGTCCTGTTGTCCTCATCTCACAGGGACAGCTTACAGTTTATAAACAAACATTTTCAATCGTTCTTCTATCAGCAAGGCACCATGGGTTAAGGATTCTTTAAAGCACCTTTTAGACTTAGCACCAGACTCAGACAAACAGCAGCAGAGCCATGGATCTGGAATGCATTTCTTCTTCAACAGACTTAAAGAAATGACTGGTAGAGCCAAGAACCCAAAAGTCCAACAAGCTAGAAAGACAGCTAAGCTACAATCAAACAATTCAAAGTTTTAGTGAATCAGCAGGCAATTGACATATGTTCTGGGTGCAAAATGGAATGATCGGTTTAGGCTGCCAGTATGTGTTTCCACAGGTAGACATACACAAAGCACATGTCGGAGAAGTCATAAAGTGCTTGGACTTGAAATGAGTGATGACTGTTCTTTTTGGTGAGTCCCATATGTCCTGATCCTTTAAGGTAGGCCACAACCATTCATTGTGGAGTAACATACATGGATCCCAAGCCTCAATCATGACTCCTGCCAAACACTGACCATGCCTTTTGCTCACACCCACCAGGGCTCACATCTGGGGAGTGGTGAAAGTTCTAATCATGAGAAAGCTCTATAGTTTAGCGCTCTAACTATTTAATCGAGCTGCTTTCTGCCAACACCTACCAATAGCTGCTAGATTTCATGCAAGGGATTTTGGAACTCATCTAGGCAGGGGAAAAAGCATTACAACTAGAAGTGGCCAATTGAAGGTCTTGTGGCCTGAAGGCACCTAGTGGGAAAAGATCAGATACCTAAGAATCATGGCAAAAATGTTAAGTGTTCAGCAGATTTGCTTTCATCTAAAATTACAAAAAGGCAAAATGTGGAGGTAATATTGTAGAGGTCCATAAACTGCAGCAAAATTACCAAGTTTGAGCAGCTCGGGTGGTTGAGTTGGGAGATGGTTTCGGTGACTGGAGAATTTTCAGACAGAAACCCGTCAGTTTCTCCAGCTCACCACTAAGCAAATTTGGGTGAAACTTAGATAGATTTTTTAGCTCAGTTTCACTCTTCAGGCAAACTACTTGAAATGCACATTACACCCAATTCACATTTTACCATGGTTTTGCCCACCCATAGTCAGATTAGAACAGTTACCTGCCAGAATAAAAACTTTCAACTAACTCACATTTTTATCAAAAACATTTATTTCTCCCTACATAATAGTCATCCTTATTTCAGAGTAGTTAATAAGGAATAGCCCATGGAGGTTAAAATATCCATCTATGCCAATGGTCTTCAATCTTTTTTAAACCCTCCTCACTCTAGCATAAATTACTTTCGCTGGCTCCTTCAAATGTCTTACACATTTTCTCAAAATCTATATATATAAAAACTAATGTATGTCTGTCTGTCTGTTTGTCCTTTATGCATTACTACATCATTCATCCGATCACCAGGAAACTTTGGGAAGTTGTTGAGTACACTCCTGTGAAGGTTTCTGGCATAAAAATGTTTTAAAGATAGGCCCTCCAGGGCCCTCATAATCTTTCGAATACTGAACTTGCAACTACGACTTTGCAACGGTACAATACTTTTAGTGAAAAAGATGATGAACACCATTCACCTGATCGGCATGAAACTTTGTGAAGTTGTGAGGACACTCCCATGAAAGTTTCTGGCATAAAAATGTTTTAAAGATCGGCACCCCAGGGCCCTCATAATCTTTTGAATACTGAATTTGCAACCACGACTTTGCAACGGTACAAGACTTTCGGGGAAAAAGATGATCAACAATGTCATCGAAGCTACAATTTTGAATCGGAAATTCAAGGGGGAAGATGTACTGTTGCCACGTATTCCAATCATCCCAACAGATATGCCATTTGAATTCAAATGTTTACAGTTTCCGGTGCGACTCGCTTTTGCAATGACCATCAACAAAGCACAAGGACAATCACTGCAAGTGTGTGGACTATATTTGGAGAATCCGTGCTTCTCACATGGACAACTGTATGTGGCCAGCTCACGCGTCGGAAAACTTTGAAATGTTTTCAATATTAAAATGAATAAGTTTCAATAAAAATGGCACAATGTAAATTGAATGTTATCATAACAAGTTTCTTGAATTTCCTTTCTTCTGAGATCGCAGCAACGCGCGACGGGTAAGCTAGTTATACTATAAAATGCATGACATCTGAATCAAAATTAAAAAAATTGTGTGGCTTGAAAGGACACTCTCACTAACACATACTAACAAAACTGAAATGTGGACATACTTTTCAGTGTTCCACAATAAATGTATGAAATGTGAAACATAACATGTAAGTGTCACAGTTCAAGTAAGATTGGGGCTACAGAGGCATTTTAAAGGCAAAGTTGGTTTTGTGCTTAGGCTTAAGGACAATCAACCAGGGTTCCTAAACCCAGAACAAAGACTTTACTAGCATTTGATGCAACGTTGCGTTGCACTGCGTCAAATGGAGAGAGCAGGAATGCACTATATTTACTAAGATATGTTGCCTTCTTGCTTGCTCTCTGTGCTGGCACACTGAGTGCCTCATAGTACCAATACATTCACCCTTGCGCCATGGTGCAAGGTTGCCTGTGTAACTGGCAGGATTGTTTTTGGGGAGAACGGGACACCTCCTTCTGCAGAATGCAGCACATGTAGAAAGAGAACATAACAATGAAAAAAAAAACATTTCTCCTTGTTACGCCTCTGTTGGGACGCTGTAGCATTTTGACAAATTCCCAGGTTTACTACCCTTAGTAAATCTGGGAATGCACCAGAATCAATGGGTAGATGCATGGGAACGACCACACTCTACCTGTGGAATTCCTTACCAATTCACAGTATCACAAGGCATCGATTTGCTCTGCCTTGCACGACTATGGATAAGACACGCGGAGTCATGCAAGGTGGCTTTCTGTCGCTTAATAAATATCACTTACGCCTCTGGCGTTGACTTGTGTGATGCAATGGAAATGCAAGGATTTAGTAAATCTGGTCTCATTCTGCTACTCTGATCAGCAAGGTGGGGAAGGCACCAGAGGAAATTGTCCTAATTCCTGAATTCTATTCTTGTTCTTTTATTTCAAGTTTTTATTTTTGTTTGAGCGATTTTTGGTGTATTGTGGTCCAGATGCTTTACAACCTTATGAAAATGCATTAAAAAAATCGAGGAATGTGAACCAAGTATTTTCTTATCAAAACGATCAGTGTAAGAGACAAGTGTTCTATATGTGAATTTATTAATAAGAAGAAAGCTTGAATGACTTGCCTCATGAATCATGCAGAAGCATGTAGATGCGACAAACTATGAAGGAGGATCAGGCATGCATGAGCCATTATTATGTCAGTCCCACACGGATACTGAAAATAACTTGTTCCCACCAACCTTTAGAGAGATTAATTGGAGTGCTTTGCAACCAGCCAGTGATTTACCCATCAAGGGATTGATAGCTTTTCATTTCTCTCTATATCTATTTCTAAGGCAGGCACAAAGCGGTACACACAGGAGACTGGAAAGAAATACAAATTATTTGTGAAAGTAGACATTTGCATTGATGAGAGATTCTCACCATTGCAAAGACAGACCTATTGGAACTATTTAACTTACTAAAATTTGTGGATTGTGGTTCAGGTTAATCTAGATATCCTAAAGAATTAGCTAAATGTTATCTTTTAAAGATCCTTTGAAGGTCATTCGAGGTACTACTTACAATATGGGTTTATTTGCATGAATATCATGTTAGCATGTTTTAATAGGGTATGCAGTACGAATAATATTCAACATATTAAACATGCTTCAAAAAGTTAAAGATATAAACATTTAGAAAGTGATTCCTGTAGAATTACTACTACATTTAGAGTAGGTTTCCAACTTTGATTGGAATCACAAAGAATTCCAAGAGAATTTCACTACATCTAAGACAGCAATAGATTTTATGGATGAATCTAATGCTCAACTTTTACGCACTCAATATTTCTAGCAAGTAGACAATTCTACATGAATAAATGATCCATGCGTGCATAAACTAATGAAATCTCTTCTTTTATGGGTAATATATTTACTTCTTTGTGGAACGCCCTTTCATTGTGTCTAATTACAGAAGACGCCTGGAACTATTCTTTATATCTTGTAAAGGCACGTCCTTCACAGGACCAAATCTATGTGTGCTTCAAGAGATATGGCAATACCTGCAGACACAGAAGCCTGTGGATGTTCACATGATTTTGCAGCATGTCCCCTGCAAGAATGCCTGCAATCCCATCCTAACCACAAACCTGTATATTCAGCAGCATTCTGCTTTTTATCCTGCACCTTAAGAACTTACAATTCCACATGTCAAAACCTGTGGTTCAGGATGTTGACTTTACATATGGAAAAGTCTTTTGTTGTGCTTTTTACTACCAGTAAGTAGCACATTGATATCAATGAGCCAGGTCTAAGTGTTGAATGCTCTGTGAGAGAGGATGTATCCCTCCTTCTAGGAACTCGCAAATCATATCCGTAAGAACAATTAGGTGCTCAGTTTGCAGAAGATCATGCACGTTCCAAGAGTGTGACTCAGGGGCATATTGCCAAGGGTGGCGATAGGAAATTATCGCCAGTTTAGAGGCTGTTTTTGGCCGCCAAGCGGCGATAATTCTATCGCTCTATTAGCAAGCTGTCGCTAACTGATGTTAGCGACAGCTTTTAGTCGATAGCAAGCGGTTTGGGGCCCGCTTTGCATGTCAGCGATATTTATCGCTAATGACATGCAAAGTGGGCATACCCAACCTGTTAGCGACTGAAAGCAGTCGCCAACGTCGCTATCGCCTATTAGCAAGGCAGGCATAGCGATGGAAATATTCCCGCTATCGCCAAAAGCCAACGCCTGCACAGACCAGTTCTTAGCCATGTTATCCAATGGGAGGTAGATAACATGGTTAAGAGCATTTTGTTGCTAATGCGTGAATATCGCTGTATTCTCAGCGATATTCACTCATTTCGCCGCTATCGCTGGATATTTTAGCACAATGGAGAAAAACGTTGCTAATACCATGTTTTCTCCGCTAACATATCCAGCGATAGGCAGCGATAAAAAAATCGTCGCTAAGCCTATTTAGCGATAAATATCGCTACTTGTTGGTAATATGCCCCTCAGTACTTAGTGGTTGACTTTACCCAAGGCTGTGGATATGTCTGGGAGGATCAGGTAGCAGGAGTCACTACTGTCATTGGTGAGGAGACTGCTGTTGACTACTTGAAGAATATCTGTCTCTGTACTAGAGCATGGTTCTGATGCTCAATGGTTACTCTTGTTGATCTGCTCCTGTAGTTTGATTATTTTGCCTATATAGAGGACGTGGACAATGGTTTATAAACTAAGAAGGTTGTCTTACTCCAGAGATGAGGTTGTCTTCATGGGAAACATCTACCCTATCTGGTAGGCATCAGAAAAGTTTCCTAAGTTTAGGAATGACAATGTTGAACAGGGGTGTTCAAGCATCTTCTTAAAGATTTTACTGATTAATGATGGCGGTTGCATTTTTTATATGAGGAAGACTTCGATGATATAATCTTATCTCATTGGTTAGTCCAGTGAGTGAAAGGAGGTTAAAGGCTATCCAATTGGAATTGTGAAATTGTCATGAGAGCTAGTTTGGGAGTTATTTGGGAATTTTTGAGTATCAATGTAGGAAATGATTTTGATGATCCTGAATCGAGTGGTATTGTTGCATTTGCCAACTGACAGAAGGATGGAGGAATCTAGGATAGCATTATGCAGTGCTTTAAAAAGCATTTTTGCTTTTTTTAGATGCTTTATTGATGGCAGTTTTTGAGGTGGTGAATTTGGTTGAGGGTATGAGGGCTCTGCATGATGAGTGGAGTTCTTTTTCTTGGGCGGGGTCATCATTGGCAGTAGACTATCTACTGGAGAAGCGTGGCTCAGTGGTTAGAGGCGGCAGACCCGGAAGCTGAGATCAACCGTGGACCAGGGTTCGATTCCCCACCTCGGTGGGTCTCGGGCTCAAAAATTCCACGGACTTGACAATTCTCGCTCTGGTGCCTACTCAACTCACGGGGTCACACTCTGCGACTCTGGGCAATAGCTTGCTTAATCTCCACTACGGCCCCTTGCGGCGGGATGCCTGGCTTTCACCTTGTGGACACCCTGCCGGGGTTTCTCACAGGGGAATACCAATACGCTGGATATTTTAGCACAATGGAGAAAAACGTTGCTAATACCATGTTTTCTCCGCTAACATATCCAGCGATAGGCAGCGATAAAAAAAATCGTCGCTAAGCCTATTTAGCGATAAATATCGCTACTTGTTGGTAATATGCCCCTCAGTACTTAGTGGTTGACTTTACCCAAGGCTGTGGATATGTCTGGGAGGATCAGGTAGCAGGAGTCACTACTGTCATTGGTGAGGAGACTGCTGTTGACTACTTGAAGAATATCTGTCTCTGTACTAGAGCATGGTTCTGATGCTCAATGGTTACTCTTGTTGATCTGCTCCTGTAGTTTGATTATTTTGCCTATATAGAGGACGTGGACAATGGTTTATAAACTAAGAAGGTTGTCTTACTCCAGAGATGAGGTTGTCTTCATGGGAAACATCTACCCTATCTGGTAGGCATCAGAAAAGTTCTTCCCTAAGCAAGCGCCGGGACGCTTACGGGCAGCTGTGCGCTTTACAAGTCCAACACATTTACATTTACATTACATTTACTATCTCCATTTCTTTTCCTATCTAGGTATGTTTCACTTGCTGTCAGATAATTCCTGGATGTACCAAGGTAAAATGGCTTTATGTTCAGTAGCTCAAGTTTTCAAAGGAAGTCGAGTACTACAGAGTTTCTCAGAGAAGTGTTGTTGATGTGACATGAGTGTGATGACACTTGAAGTGGAGAAATGATGATATCCTCCTGGACGAAATTATTAAAGGTGAATTTTTCTTTTTTTTGGTTGACGCTGATGCAGTGGAAAGGTGTAGAGAACAGAGAAGTGAATGGTGAAGTGTTCAATCTAGTTCAGGGGACACTAGCCCGGTGCCAGAAGTGGATTGTGGTTGAAGTCAACAGATTGAGATTGATGAGACAACATTTGGAATTGGTGGGCTCAGTGATAAGCAAATTGAAGTCAGAAGATGATAAAGAATGAGAGTTCTTTGATGAAACACTTGTAGAATTCTGGGTGGTCAGCTAAACTGAGCTGGGACTCTGAGAGTGGAAAGTAGCAGATAAGGACCGCAAATGACTAAGGTGTTGCTGGGTTACTATTAGTGCAAGACCAACAAGACTAGTGGATGAAGTAATGCTCTTGTTTTGTACATGTACTGGCAGATGCATCAACGTAGCCTTTTGCTATTCCTAAATAGCGATTTTTAAGGAATCGCTATTTAGGAATAGCAAAAGCCTATGCATGTAGGAATCGCTATTAAAATAGCGATTCCTAAACATTTCTTAACTGCTACTCGCAAATTGCTAGTCGCAATTAAGGAATGCTGTCCCATTCATTCCTATGGGCCAACAGGTCCATAGGAATGAATTGGAGATTGCATGAGCAATTTACGAGTACCAGTAGTTACTCGCAAATTGCTCATGCAATTTCAAGGGTGCAAGGGTGTCAAAATGACACCCTGTTGCTCCCCTGAAATTGATCTCTGCACATATGTTGCACACACACATGCCCTAAGGGCATATGTGTGCGCAACATAAAAATTTGGAAAATGCACAAAAGTGCTTTTTTCAAAATTTTAGCTAATTACCATGAAGTTCAACTTCATGGTAATTTGCTACTCCTAATAGCGAATTCACTATTTGTTTTACTTTCATGCATTGCATTTATGGAATCTCAATTTGGGATTCCTTAAATGCAATCGCAATTTAAGAAATCTCAATTTAGAGATTCCTTAAAGTGTGATTTTTGCATTTGGGATGATGCATCCCAAATGCAAAAATACCGGGAGCAAAAGGTCATATTCTGAGAATCTGCTCCTTTGCTCCCGGTATTTACTTTGATGCATATGCCTGTGTAGTCTATATGTTGGGTGGTCTAATCTGCAGGGATATAAATGTCAACGGTGTGAAACCAAGTGACAGTGTACCATGTTTCTGATTGGGTTCTGTGATGTTGTCAGCTATGTTAGTAGTGCGGATCATTGTGGTTTGAAGAGCATGAGTCTGATGGTTGGGCCTGTTGGAGGAATGTGTGCGCTAGTGAATGGGAAGTGTATAATGTTTTTTGATGGAATAGAGTCTCTTTTTGCATCGTCTCGGTATGTAAAATGCCGCAGCACTGTGTATGTATAGTGCATGGTAATTGTGGTATTCTGTCATTATGGCAACGCCCCAATATAGAGAACATTAACCTGAGAAGACTCATCTAACAAATCTTTGTTTTGGGTAAATGTCATAATAGAAAAATATAGTTTTCATGAAAATCCCAAATATTTTGATAAAGAATGTAGACTGGTCCCAGATTTGAATATCAGACCTTGGGTGTGAAGTCCTGGGTTTGAATCCTGGGTCTGGTGTGAATCAAAAATGAAAATTTTTCAGTATATTTATTCTTACAATATCAAATATTTTATGGAAGGTAAGAATAACTATATGTGCAAGAGGTGAAATGGGAAATAAGGACATTTTGTAGACTTTTTTATGCCTACAATGACAAGGGAATACAAGAGGAAGCGAACAAACAAAAGAAGAAAAAGCTGACAGAAGGCAAAGAGCCACAAAAAACAAAAAACAAGGTAAGTACAAAGAAAGAGGAAATGGGGAAATAAAGGGTGGGGGAGTCTGGGGAAGAAGGGATGCCCCCCTGTACAAAATATAACAAAAAATAACATGATGCGTGGACTGGGGATGTGAAGTGAAGAAAGCCGGAAACAGAGGGAGGGTGTTAGAAACAGGGAGGAATCCCACCCGTGAAAAAAGAAAGACAAATGTTCGGGCCAGGAATGAAAAATAGACTACTTTTAAAAGACTTTATACCCAGAATGACATTGACGAGGTTAGTTTTGTCAACTTGATAAATGCCATTTAAGGTGAAAACCTTGCGGAAACTAGTTTGACATAAAAGGTACTCAGAACTAATTTACAAAAGTCACCAAGGAGGAGATTTACAAGGAACTGACGTATCGGCATAGATGCGTCAGTTTCCTTGCGTCAGCGCCGACTGTCCATGCACCTATCGATGTGCTTTATTTACAATACAATGCTCCATGGTGCAAGGATTAACAGCTGCGTCAGAAATTCTGACCCATCTGTTGGCGCAAAAGTGACGCATTGCTGGAGTTGCTCATGAAAGTGGCGCAACTCCAGCAATGCGCCACAACAGATGGGTCAGTTCCATTCAATCAATCAATCAATCAATCAATAATCCCTTATTCGGTATTATAAATACCAGAAAAGTGCATATTATACAGTTAAAATCTATAAAATACAGTTCATAACACAATAATTGGAGACAGTTGACCGAGGATTCATTCAACACCGCCCTCTTGAGTTCCTTAACCTTAAAGCAACCTTAATAAAGTTCATAATACAAAACAGAGAGTGAGGATCGTTAGCCCTTTGCAAGAATAGTAAGGCGACCTTGGCATGTTTAAACTTTGCCTGTTTTAAAATTTCTACTGAAAAACTGCACCTAGGTAAAACATAAAATGGGCATAATAATACAAAATGAAGGGTATCCTGCGGAGACGTATTGAACCCTTCTGCTCAACAGTTAAAGAAAAACCTGGTGGATCAGCCAGTAGGTGATGTAAAAGGTTGAGCCTAAAACGGGTAATTAAAAATCTGTCCTGTGCATTGTACATAAGAGTGAGGTAGGGTTCCATTACTTGCTCTGTTTTCACTGAGATTTTACTTCCTTCTGCAGCCGCTCTACGTGAGGCTACCAAGTCTGAGAAAATTCTTTTAACTCTCAGTTTATCTTGGGGGATAATTTCCGTAGGATTTATAAAAAGATCCTTACAGCCATTTCCCTCAAGTGTGGACTTCACGTATTTTAGCCAGGGAATATTCATTCCTTTGTCCCTTTTTATACAGTCTCTAATAATTTGTCTGCTCAGACCTGCCTCGGTGTTGGTCCAAATCTTAAGCCAGGCAATAAGGGGTCTGACCTTTATCAGGTGCTCAATGTATACCCGTCCTAGTTCTTCATGGATAATGTAGGCGGGAGTGCTTAGTGGAGTTTTGAGCACCTTTCTCAGATTTTTGTTCACCTCTGCCTGTAACTGCTGGGTGCTTACAAAACCCCAAACTTCAGACCCATATACCACTTTTGAGCAACAAATTGAGCTATACAAGTTCATGACTTGTTCTGGCGGCCACCATCCCATCCTGCGTCCATAGTTCATTATCCCCCCAGTCGAGGCCACTAGTTTGGAACACCGGTCTTCAATTGAAGATTTAAAATGTAAAAGCCCATCAAATAACAAGCCATGGTAGGGGAAGGTCTGTACCTGCCCTAATTTATGTGTGCCTATTTTATAAGAGAACTTCTTACAGGGTTTGGTTCCAGTCAGCATAACATAGGACTTGGCCAGGTTTGCCGACAAATCTAAGGTGTCCATAAAACTGACAAACCTGTCTATCAGACGCTGAAGTCCCTTAGGGGTGCGGGCTAAAAGCACTGCATCATCTGCGTACAACAATACAGGGACAGGGCGGGAACCTACTCGGGGAGAATCTACTTTTAATTTGCCTAATGCCTGGTCTAAATTATTAATATGTAAGGAAAACAAAAACGGGGCCAAAATACATTCCTGTCTAACCCCACTGTTACAAGCAAAAGGTGCCGTAGTACCCTCTTCCAAATTGAAGCGCACTTTGGCAGAGATGTTCTCGGAATGTTAACCAGGCCCTGATCAACCGATAGTCTGGTCATCAAGGCCCACAGCTTCTCTCTATTAACGTTATCGAAAGCTGCGGTAAGGTCCATAAACCCTAAGTATTAAGCATGAGCGCAAAATCCGCTCCGATCGCGGATTTTGCGGATTTTCGGTAAATTCGCGGTCCGCGAACTCTCGCGAATTTACCGAAAATCCGCAATCCGCGATCGGAGCGGATTTTGCGGTCAAAAGTTCAAGCGAGCCTAATTTACGATGGCGCCGGCAAGCTGCCAGCGCCATCCTCAAATAGTTACTTAATTAGCTTCAACAGGAAGCTCTAATAGATAAGATACAGCAGGGGCTCGAGCGCCTGCTTTATTTTATCAGTTGGAGCTTCCTGTTGAAGCTAATTAAGTAACTTTTGCAGGATGGCGCTGGCAGCTTGCCGGCACCATCGTAAATTATTTAAACGGTGGTGTCTTCTTGAATAAATATGAAGGCCAGGGTTCATTCGGGCACCACGGTCGTGGCACAAAAAATAAACCTCAACAGGAAACACTTGCAGATATCAATAAAGCATGTGCCCTAGTTGAAGCTTAAATTCAGTGACTCATTCATCAGCCCAAAAACAATCGTGAGCGTTGTGGGGGCTGGGCAGGTGTGCCTTCTTCCCAAATATACCATCGAAAATCCGCTGTGATGCTGGCCAGAGGCATTTGCATCTTTGACTTTCACGAGCGCAATCCCCGTGCTGTTCCTGTGACCAGGAGCTTCTGTCTCTTAATCTGCTGCTCTGATCGGTCTCTGACCTTTTATACACACAAGAGGCATGTGCGCTCGCATGGAAGCCCCGTCCGTTTGGCCCCGCCCACACACTCGAGGAAGCCCCGCCCCCAAATCCGCCGATCCGCATAATCCACGGATTTTGCGGATCCACGATCCGTGAATCCGCAAATTCGTGAATCGTGGATCCGCAAAATCCGCCCATGCTTACTAAGTATACAGCCTCGTTACTGGCTAAAGTATATTTTGCCACCAGTAAGTAGAGGTTCAGTCACTGGTCCGTTGTTGATCTCCCTGCCCTGAACCCGTACTGAGTATCTGTAATATTTTGATGTTCATCGGCCCAGTCCATAGGGCGGTTAAGGACCACTCGTCCCAACACTTTAGCTGTCACATCAATCAAAGATATGGGGCGGTAGCACTGGGAATTATCCCTATTCCCTTTTTTAAAGATGGGGACTATTGTTGTGGATGACCATGAACGCGGGAGGCCGGTTGCAACCGCCACATTTATCACCCTTGTGAGAATGGGGGCCCACAGCTCCACCTTGCTTAAATAGAGGTCAGGTGGGATACCATCTGGTCCTGGCGCTTTATTTTATGTTAGGCCCTGGATACCCCCTACAACTTCCTCCAGTGTAAATTCAATCGTAGCAACCCACCGGGGTCCCATCCCATCGTCCTGGTTATTCTCAACAGTGTGGTTATAGAAACTTTTGAAATGGTCATACCATTGTTTTGGCAAAATGGTAGTACCAATTTATGAGGCGTTAGTGTCCTGAAAACATGGATTATTTATTATTTTCTAGAACACAGTCATGTCCCTTCTATCTGCTACGGCCATTAAATTTTTATATGTGATCCTACACTGTGCAATGCGTGACTTGTCCCGGGGTAAGGTTTTCAAGCTAGATTTTAGCTCTTTCTGTGCCCGCGAGCAATCTTTGTCGAACCATCTGGGGGTGCTGTTTGCTCTCCCTTGCTTAGTGGTCTTTAATAGCCCATCTATTAGGTGCGCCACTTCCTCAAATGCTTTGACAAGGGCGGGGCCCTCCATAGAGATGTCGAGGCACGCCCTGATCTCTTCATTACCTTTCTCCATTAGAGATTTATAAAAGCGTCGCCGTCCACTTTGGACCATCTTAGTCGTCTCCCCTGATCCGTTACCCTCTCAATACTAGCTACCCCTACACCTCTTCTAACACTTCTAGAGGACAGGTCTTTTATCTCCAGCATTAGGGGGTTGTGATCGCTAAATATACTCCATTCAATCTCTGCCCCTCTTATCCAGTACTTAAATAGACTGGAGACCACTACATAGTCTATAAAAGAGCGACACCATCTGCCCTTGAATGTCGGATTAACCTCACCTCCACTTCCTATAGCCACAAGATCAATAGTGTGTACTAGGGCGTGCTTTTCAGGACCCTGTCCAGTTCCATCCCCTCGCTGGAGTGCTGAAAGTGCGGACCTTCCTCCACCGTGCAACAAGATCAGTCCTCATTAACAGGTCTCAGGTTAGGGCGCAGGTGGCAATTAAAATCACCCGCTAAAACCACAAGCGAGGCCACCGCGCCCTTCCTCGAGGCCGTATCTGCACTTAATCGGTTATCTAATCCACTTATTGTGGATCCCTTCCCATTGGCTACCACTGCATTATACAAATTAATCAGAATAATATTTAGCCCATTTGTATGGAACCCAAGAGCCTGCATGTTATTTGTCGACCAATTTAAGTTGGTCCACACTCCTTCCAACTGTAGATCCACAAATGTAAAAAATCCTCCCATAGCTCTCCCCGAGGTTGACTTCTGTGCAGGCACAGAGAAACACTTATACCCCGCTAAGTGAAAGGGACTGCAGTCTGTCACCCAGGTTTCGTGCAAACAGATTACCTGGAACCTGATGATATACTGCTTCCATTCCTGGTTATCAAATTTGGCTGATAGTCCCGCTATATTCCATGATACCAGTTTTAGCCCCTCATGCATTTGTATCTCTCTTGGATATATTGTAGCTAGGTCATTGTCTTCTGTCCTTTCACCATTTGAGTCCTCGTTAGACCTGGACAGGTTATGTAAATTCTCTGATCGCTGAGGGTGCAGGGAGGTGTGATCCAGCCCCAATGCTTCCTCACTCCCTGATAACCTAACCAGTGAACCCGGGGATCTCATAAAACAGGGGGGACTGCAGTGGGATCAGCAAGAGTCCCCTCCAGGGACTCCACGACATAGCAGGTAGGCACTGCCAATGCGGGGTGATAGGATCAAGTTACAGTCTAGGCGGTATTAGGGGAGCAACCCTTTTCCCAAAATTGATTCGGGGGGGGTTCTAACACTCTTTAGTCAGTCCAGCTCCTCTAAAGACATAAGGGGGTCAAATCTGTTCCTCGGACTCAATACTCTCTGGTTTCTGAGGGAAGCATATGGCATTGGGCGGCAGAAACCCTTCCCACCCAGATTGCTATCACTTCTACTATGGAATACAGGGTCTGAATCAAAACACTGAGTTCCCTTTGGGTAAAACAAACTCAGGGGCAAGGATCTAATATTACTTGATTGGCTGACCGGTCCCCAACTTAATATTTGATCGACTACGCGGTGGTTCCTAAAGTTTACCACCACACAGTCGCCAGTAGGGTCCTTGGACATGTTCCCCAACCAGCTCACCCTTCGGACCAACAGGATTTCCCCCTGTTCATTCCCTGTTAGCGGCCTATTCTTATTCAGCCAGAACATGGTTTTGTTCTTGAGCTCATCATAGGCCTCTGTGCGATCTGACTTCAGCTCTGGGACCCCTGTGAGTATAATTACGTATGGGGCCACTTCTGGGGGTAAGTTTATATAGGGTAATGGGTTGATGGTCGCCTAGGGGGGTGGCCCTTCTGATTGACACTGGGGTGGTGGTTCTGATGTGGGCTGCTTATGGGCTATGACTTGTAGAGTATGTGTTGGTGGGGCAAGAATGACATCATCTGTACTCACGGTATAGCCATTGAAAGCACGACTGGTGTGTAACTGATGAGGGTTTGGGGACAACAGAGGGCGCATGGCGGTGGTGGTTTGCCCTTCTGGGGGATTACTAGATTGTACAACAGGCAGATTTGTAGTAATGGCCTCAGTGACTTTAGCAGTTATTAGTGGAGGCAATGTATTACCCGCCCCCACCCCCTTTGTTTTTACCAAGGTTACCACTTTGTCTAGCTCACTAAGAATTAATTTCACTTGAGTGTTGATGAGCTGCTCAAAATGGTTCTGCAAGTCGCTAACAATTTGAGAAACCCAGTTCAGGGGTGCTTATGTTTGCGGCCTGTGCCCCATATATTCCCCTGCAGCCACATTACTAGTTTTGATCGGGGCAGGGATAGCTTTTCCCCTCTTCTGCCTGGGTTTCTTAGTGCAGTCCTCTTTTTCCTAACGATTTGTCCCTTTCCCCCACTATTTGTATCTCTGAATTATCATTGGTCACCAACTGGGCACAAGGAATATCAGTGGATAGAGAAACTGATAGAATCTTTGGGGAGGTTAAAGCCATATCAGTCTCAAACTCTTGTGACATGGGGGTAAGGTCAACTTGCGGCGTTAATGAAAGACGTCTCTCGGTGCGCTCGATTTCACTAGCAACCGCACCTATAGCTTTTCGCAGCATTCTTGTCAATTGCGGTGGGCTGTGCAGGTATGGGGAGGAGGGTTCCCTTTGGTTTACACGCAGAACAGAGATTAGGTGAAATGTTCAGGCTCAACTTGGATGACCTTGTTTGTACCGTACTGGCCATTGTGTATGATATCTACGAATGTAATGATTAACAAACAAGGACAACTGGTCTTCTGCTTCAAGATATAAGAGATGCAAATCCAGCTATAGAGCTGATCAAAACCATCTCGGCTAGCTGGGAACAACCAGTCCGGAACCGCCCCCTACTTGAAACCAAAACAGTGATCTTTAGGTAACGTCCCAGTCCAATCAAGTCGTATACAGTAGTGCAACCTCTTCTCTATTCCACAACTGGTTCCTTGTTCGCCCTCAGAATTCAAGGTGATCTTCTCAGAGTGGGGGCCCAGCCCAGTCACTGACAGCCACAGACGGCCCGCCCTTTGCCCGGGCTTAACCCGGCGCCGGCCCGCGCGTGTCCCTCCTGACGGGAAGGGCCAATTGCTTTAAGTCCTCCTGGATATAGGGGAAGGGGCGAGCAGTTTGATTCAAGCCCTGCAGCGTCTTGGGGCTTGTAGTCCTCCACGCAGCCCCCAACAAGCACACAGGCAGCAGAGCGATGCGTCTCCCGTGGAGCGAGAGACGCGAGAGCTAGAAGTAGCCCCCGGTCACAGGGGGGAGGGGCGAGTTGTCCGGTGCAAGCCCAGTAGCGTCCTGGGTCTTGTAGTCCTCCACGCAGCCCTCAACAAGCACACAGGCAGCAGAGCGAAGCAGGTAGAAGTAGCCCCCGGTCACAGGGGGGAGGGGCGAGTTGTCCGGTGCAAGCCCAGTAGCGTCCTGGGTCTTGTAGTCCTTCACGCAGCCCCCAACAAGCACACAGGCAGCAGAGCGATGCGTCCATTTGCAGTTCCATTCAAAAAGTCCTGCATCATTCCTTTCGCCTGGTCTGAGCAGAAGTTGGGATTTTGACGCAGTGAAATCATAGAGTGACACAGTGAAATCTTGCAAATTTCACTGTGTCAGTTCTACATGGCTTTTTGCGTGGGAATGCCTAGCCTGCATACATTATACCTGACGCAGGTATAATGTAACGCAGGGCTTCACAATGTGACATATCTCCCTAGATGTGTCACATTGTAAACACATTAAATGCTATGATTATGCATGCGTAAAAAAGAGCATGCATACTTGCTTCTAAGCAAGGTCCTTATTTATTTAGATTGATTAGGGCAACAATGGTTCTAGAATGTTTCATCCCCACTCTGTACATGTTTGGATTTTAAATACAGTTACCATAATTTATGCGTGGGGTTGGCAGGGTCTGGCTCTGTCATATAGTGTTAAAACTGTCCCTGTCTTCATTCCCTGAACGCTAATTCCAAAAACGGATTCATTTATGAACAATGAATGCCAAAAAATGTTAAGGTAATGCATGTCAGCTATTTAGTAATTCTTTTAGTTTCACATGTTTTAATAAATCTTGCATTCCTCAAGAGTGTTAACTATTTCATCATGTTGTGTTTCTGTATGTTTTTCGTGCATCTTATTATGTTTGCATAGTGCATACTTATATTTGAGCCAGGAATTTATGAGGGGCCACGATTGAGAACTCTGGCACTAAGGCTGAAGGCAAAGCAAAAAGCCTGTCAGGGAATTGGCCTCTATACAGAGCAATGGTCTTGTATTCCATTTGCAATTGAATTTCTGTCTAAATGTCTGTCAAGGGGATAAACAGATGTCGAAGAGAAAACGAGTGACATATCTAACATAAATGTCACATAACTGAAGGCCAGTTCTCCTTCTACATGGCTAAATAATATTTAATTCAAAAACTCACAATTGCAAAATTAAAACATTTCCAATATTAATTATTTAATTTATTTACAAGAAACCATTGTTGTTACTCAAATATCTTAAACAGCTAACAACCAGTGACAAAACCAATAGTACTGGCAGGTTTTAGGTGTATGTCCATTCTTGTATGAGAAATCTGGATGCAATAAAATGTCAGAGAGAAATCAAAATACCAGTCGAGTGTCACCCTATGGGAAAAGAAAATAGATAGATCAGGGATCCAGACAAGATCGATGTAAAGATAATGTTGAAAGAATCCCACAATGTCATGTCAGGAGAAATGTGTGATGATAATGTACAAGAATTACGTGTTAGATCCACATTGGGAGGTCTAGAGGTTATCAATCTTTCAAACAGAATATTAAATAATGTGAAAATAAGTGCTCTATCTAAAGGCTTGGAATTTTGTCCCACACAAAAAGATGCTAATGTAGATGTTCACATTGACTTGCTTAAATTTGTAAGAACCAAAAACGCCTGTAGTCAATGTTACCAAACAGACACCCACCTCACACACAATTTCTGATATACATGATTTACAGTGCCTTTTGTCTATTGAAAATTCTGAAAATATAGATATGGATAAACTGTTACACCATCTGGATATAGTGAAGAGCTTGGTTGTGGACTTTGGCCTCAAACCACGGTCAACCATTGCAACATTGATTAATTTGACGAAATTTTAACACATGACCTATACCAACTAGATGTTACAACTGAGTATTGTTGACGTTTGAAATATAATCTTTCCCTTGTTGAAAAATGTGCCCTTGAAAGGTTACAAATGGATTATACAATAGTGATACCTGAAGACGACAAGAGGGAATTTTAGTCATTATGAATAGATGTGATTACTCAATTGAAATCAATCGACAACTAAGTGATTACCAGTGTCATGGACCTCTTCAGGGCAACCCTATGGAAGAACTCCTCCGCTTTTTGAATTTGAAATTGGATGGATAGAGAGATATGTGCTTGCTCTTGGATGGTAAGTATAGATATCTGTCGGTATGTAGTGTAAGAGTCCCCTGTATTTATATATCACCTAAAGTCCATAAGGAAGGAGCCTTCCCCCCAGGATGACCTATTATATCAGGGGGGGGCACCCACCAAAAGGCTTTCTGAGTTTGCTGATATTAAACTTCAAAAAACATGCTAGGAACCTATTGCCTTATATTCAGGATGGGAAGGATGTTCTTAACAAGTTCAACAACTTCCTTTGTTAAGAGGAACTAACTAATGTGACCTGCTCACCTTCAGAAGACGCCTCAAGACCTGGCTCTTCGAGCAGTAGCGGCAACCCCTCCCCTCAGCGCCTTGAGACCCTCACGGGTATGTAGCGCTCTTTACAAGTACTTTGATTGACTGATTGATTGATTTGTTACATTTGATGTAACAAGTTTGTACACCTGCATTGACAAAGATTTTGGCCTGATGGCAGTAAGGTCCTTTTTGGACAAGGATAAGGCGAATCACTATGAATACAATGAAATGATTCCAAGTATGATTGACATCATCCTATCTAAATCTAATTTATCCATGATGGGCTCTGGTACCATCAGTTCCAGGGCACGGCCATGGGCTCCAAGTTTGCTCCTTCTTATGCTGACCTCTTTATGTGCTGGTATGAGAGGTAGCATGTCAGAGGCAGACAAGCCTCTCCCTGGACCCAATACATAGTCTTTTGGGCAGGTATATTGATGATATTATCTGCCTATGGATGGGTTCTGTTGAGGATTTGAATGCCTATTTTACGTACCTCAATGACAATTCCTACAATGTACAACTTACCATGTGCCATCATAAGGATAGAATTGACTATTTGGATTTACAGTTTTATGTAATGGATGTAACAATTCAGAGCGCTATGTTCAGAAAGAAAACTGCATGCAATACCATCTTGCATGCTTCCAATGGAATGCACAGTCAGTCAGAAGAAATATCCCATACGGGGAAATGGTTCCTGAAAGAAAACACTATAGTGAGGGTTAGAGTTTTGAGACAAGTATAAAGGAAGCGAAGGTTAGACTTATCAACAGAGGATATGACAAAATTGCTGACTCAGGCTGAGAGGAGGCTCTAGTTGGTAACTAGGGAATCTACACTAAACAGCCAGAAAACTGAGCTCAAACAAATCAAGTTGGCATTCATTACTGAAAAGAAGATGCATAGTGAAAAAATCTTTGAGATTCTGTGCAAGCACTGGCATGTCTTGCAGGATGTGTCTGGTTTACAGGACGAAATTGAGAGGAACCTGTGAATAGTCTATAAGAGAGATTGCACCTTGAAGGATACCCTTTGTGCCAGTTATATAACATCCACAAAGTAGACAGGGACATGGTTACCCTCAAATCCTATGGGTTTTTATTCCTGTAGCAATTGTAATATATGCAACATATGGGAGAAAAAAGGCTTCAACACCACTCCGACATATAACATGCAACACTACATAAACTGTAATTCTCGATTTGTAGAGAATGTGATTGGATGTAGGTGTAACATGATCCATGTGGGGAGCACATCCTGGACACTGAAATCACGCATACAGAAAAATTGTAGATCCCTTAAGAACAAAGATGATAAATATCTGATGACAGATCATTATCATGGGGAACATCCAGATGACACTACCTTCTGGTTTAATAGGATTGAACTGACTTTGAGGCACATTGAGACTAAGTGGATTGGTCACCTGAGAGCCACAGAATTGGTTCACAACACTGACTAGGAATTTCATCATTTCTTGGGCTGAGAGTCCACTTGGGCTGATCAAATGCACATGAAGGTCTGAGCTTGCATGGGCTATTTTTAGACTGCTGGTGGGAATATTGCTACTACACTGGTAGTCATGATGTGTACAAATGGAAAATATACCAGTGCCAAATTAGCAGGAGCAATAGTGTTAAAGATAAGCTAGTTTAATAAGGAACAATGGAGAAAATAGTGGTTGGTCTCAATCACTATTTCCACTCGACAATGAGGTTACCAGGTATAATTGTGCATTAGTGGACATTTAGATTTTATACATCATTGATGACTCATTGATTAGGAATTTATCATGATTAAAAGTAGGAGGTAGTGATTCACCTTAATTGGTCTCAATGACATTTTTTGAACCCTTTGAATACGTATTACATAAACGCATGATCAGATTATTTAATACTATGGGTCACTTGTGCATCATTATGTGATTAGACATTCAAAGATGTCTACCGTGTTGTTCCTTTTATCCTGATTGAGCTGTATGTTCCAACATTGCAGAGGTGCTCTTTCTCGTGACGTGGGTTCTTTGTTTGCTTTGTCTGTCATTCAAGCTTCAAAATATATATATGGGAATTGTTGTGGTTTGGAATGGGTACCTGTGCCCGGCATTAATTGGCTTGATATAAATAAAAATCTGGATTGTGGTATAAAAGACTATGAAATAAAATCAAAGATATGATTTAAAGCTTTGGCATTTTATAATACAATTGAACATTCAAAGATGTCCGTCGTGTTTTCTCGTTTCTCTCAATTGGGACAAAGGTTCCAATAATAGAGGCCACCAATAAGGTGGGTAGAATGTGCCACATATACACATATTCAATCAAACATTTTAGATAGTACAAAGGGCTTAGCTCCTCAGGTGAGAATTGTTAACATGAGCGGCTGTTTGGTATAAAAATGGCACTAATGGTTTGATATGGATATTTGCTGACTGCAGAGTGAGGAAATATTCGATGGAGCTGGGACAAGACGCAGATGCAGGTAAGCCGGTGCATTTGGATTACCTGGGGGTTCAGCGTTAACTGCACCGCAAAATGGATATTTATGTAGGGGACATGTGGCTTTGGATTTTCGGAAATAATAGGAGTGCCTGATAATGACTGCCATACAAGCGTTTCTGTTGGGGACAAATAGCTTGGGTTATGGAAATAAGAGGAGTGCCTGATTATAACCTCAATACGAGCGTTCATGTTGGGGACATATATCTCGAGAATTTCTACATAAGATGAGTGCCTCCTGAGGGGGCGTGGCCAGCAGTCAAAGGAAACGGACCCGAACTAAGGAGCTCTGACCGCCATTCCCCCTGTACTCAATTATCATATGCCCCAGACGCAGCTGGGCGTGCAGATTTGCAGGCCGAGAAAACCAGGTGCTAGGAGCAAGGGGAAACGATCTCCTTAGATCCTTGCACAAATGTAAAGGCTCAGAAATAGGAGCAGGACAGACAGGCGCAGGCAGAATCAAGATGGCATCCGCGCCATGTGTAGAGCCGAGTACCTGCCATGGACAGCTACCACAGTGAGCGAAAGCGCAGTGAAGGTCCTCAAGCACTGCAGTATGCGGTGGCCACGGTAGTGGGTCGAGAGGGGCACAGGGGAGCGAGGGGCGGAAGGCGCAGCGGTGCTTGCGGAGGGTCTGAGCTGCCTGAGCGTGAATCAATTACGTGGTGCAGCTGAAAGCAGGGAGGCCTCTGGGGGTGAAACAGGAGAGCCGCCCGCGCAATACACAGACCCTGCACTGATGATCCAGGCCTGCGGAGGGGAATAGGGAGCAGTGCTGTGAGTACCTGTGGAGGCCCGAGTAGTGCAGTGCCAATTGTGAAGTGCCTGAACTGCCACAGGAACACCCCTTACGTGCTCCACTGAAAACAGCGGGGTACCCCCAGAGAGAATCAGGGAAGCACAACCCTGCTCTACCCATACCGGCTGACAGAGAGGAGATGGGCACCATTGGAGCAGTTGAACTCAAAACCTATTGGGATATTGGATCTTCAGGTGGCAAAGGGAGACCTGAGAACCCAAGGTGCCAATTGAGGCGGGGACTGGCCCTCACGGACTGTGACAGGTATCTACTGATGCGGCAGAGGGGGGCAGCATCGCAGAGCGGGCTAACAGGCCATTGCGCAGTGAGGGCCAGACATAAACCACAGCAGCGGCTGGACCTGGAGTGGACGGAGGTGCCTAGCCTGCAATTAGCACCGGTAAATAACGACGCATTACATAACTGCATGGCGACAAAGGGTTTGCTGGAAGGGAAGACAGGGGCTGTATGCCCAAAAACGGACCCTGCTACAGGAATTTGCAGTAGATCACACCTCCTCCAGAAAAACAAGTGCGTCCCCTGTGCTGCTGCTAACCTATTGTGCAATAGCCGCTCAGGTGGTGCAACGCAACTTTGGAAGGGGACTGACCTCCAGGCACCCAAGAAGAACACGTACCCTGAGCAGCTTGCAGGAGGAGCAGTTCGTGGTGCTCCGCTGGATCCTTCACACTGCCAGTCACTCACAAGAGGTGCCGGCCCTGGCTACGGGCTGCGTATTTTCCAGGGACAGCAGAATTGATCCTGAGGAGAGGATGGTATACGGGTGTGATCATTGAGACCACAGGGACCTAACACTCTGGACGATCCGTACTATGCCGCGTCCGGTGAGCGGCCGCAATAGAGCGGAGCATTTTACTGAGTTCCAGAACAAGCCAAGCAAAGAGGTAGAAACCCAGTGCTTACTTGGGGCCATGGGGAGAACCCAGAAGAAACGAGGATTTAATGTCCTCAGTGTCGATGCCACGGGAACCCAGACGGATGATGAAGAGGACGTGTTGGAAGTCAATAAAGAATTGACTCCCAGGAAACCGACGCTGGTGGACATTATGCAAGCAATCACAGCCTCCACAGAGGCTCTGGAGGGGAAAATAGACACAATAGACACAGATTTGAACCTATTAAAAGATGACCATCGGAAGCGCAAGGAGCAGGTGACAACCTCTGAAGCTCAAGGAGCAGGTGACAACCTCTGAGAAGGAACTGGGGGACCTACCAACACAGATGGCTGAGATGCAGAAGACGCTAACAGATTTAGAAACAAAAGTCAAAGTGCTGGAAGTTCTAGATGAAGACAGCAAAAGATGACCCCATAGAAACAACATCCGACTGGTCGGAGTACCTGAAAAGGTAGAGGGTGAGAATATTTCTCAAAGACTGGCTGTGAGCAGAAGTGGCTCCGGGGGGGTTGTCCTCCTTCTATGCACTGGAACGAACCCATAGGGTCCCCGCGCGAACATCCAAGCCAGGGGCCCCTCCTAGACCGATAGTGGCACGTCTGTTACACTTCAGGGATAGGGACCATATCTTACAGCAAGCCCACCAAAAGCAAAGATAAAAAATTGACAATAGCGCAATTATGATCTTTCCAGACTTTACCAGGGAAGTCCAGTGCAACAGGGCATCCTTCTTAACTGTTAGAAAAAACTTCACCAATTACAAGTAACATACACCATGCACTTTCCAGCGCGGCTCAGAGTAGCAGACCCAGCAGGGCCGCGATTCTTCTGCTCACCCCAAGAGGCCTGGGATTGGCTCGACATGCGAAGATTACCTGACCGACGCGGCTCTACAACGAACTCGACACAAAACAGTACCAGCAGCAACAAGTCTGGGCCCAGAGCCCCATCTCCAAGAGAGCTTAGTCTAGAGCAGAGGAGAGTGCTGCAGGTGGTAGCAAGACACAGCCGCTCCAGCCCTACATCCAGTAACAATGGATTGGAAGCAGATCGATTAGAAAGATCACCAGCTCCTAGTGAAACTGATATCTCAGAGATGGAACTTCCAAACATAACTCCTCAAACGGCGGTTAATATTGTCTGAGAATGGGGACCTAACTGTCCAGTAGGCAACCTCCTGAAGCGGAATATAACTTCCATTTGATGGGACGAGCAATGAACTCTGCTGGTAGCGGCATCCCATGAAACTTCGGATTGTTGATCTGGGCCGATTTGATTGGTACAGGTATGGGTTGGTGGTGGATTGGGGGTTTGGAGCCGGAACTGTTGGCTGATCACCCCACTACCCACTAGTGGATGTTTTCAAAGTTAGATATAATTTGGATGGGGACTAGTTCACCAGTACCTGTCCTGGGGAGGGGGAGTTGGGAGTTCTGTTTGGGTTGTAAACTGTTATGTTGGGGCAGGCGTGTCACTAGGGCGGACTTTACCGGGGAAAAGGTTTCACCATTACAATGCGACCCACATTAGATCTAAAATGTATTTCGTGGAATTTGAGGGGGATGCACACAATGACACAACAGAATACATGCATATTTTCTCTGTAGGGGGGGCCAGATTGCATTACTACAAGAGACCCACATCATGGTGAAGGAGGGAGTGGCAGCGCAACATCGGTGGTGAGGGCAAGTGTTCTATACCAACTTCTTGGAATTTGCGCAAGGGGTCCTGATATGGGTGAGGGCAGGAGTACCCTTCCAGTGCACAAGGCAAATCATAGGCCCTAATGGCAGATATGTGGTAGTCTCTGGGAGACTAGATGGCAGGGAGATAGTACTGGGCAGTATCTATGCACCCAACACAGACCAATCCAATT
Source organism: Lissotriton helveticus (assembly GCF_964261635.1). NCBI lineage: Eukaryota > Metazoa > Chordata > Amphibia > Caudata > Salamandridae > Lissotriton > Lissotriton helveticus. The sequence continues at coordinate 70,844,141 of NC_136064.1, forward strand.
TCTTCTCACACCTTTCTACCAAGTTGGCCCCCGTACTCACAGGTTTGGTTCTTTTGGGGAGTGACTTTAATTGCATACTGGATGTTACCCTTGACCGCTCTCATCCCCCGCTTCCTGAAGCACCCACACATAAAATAGCAGAAGTATGGCGGAACTGGCAGCAGAAGTGGGGGTTAGTGTACTCTTGGAGAGCCCAACATCCCAGCACTCGGGACTATTCCTTTTTTTGAGCGATCCATGAACTACATGTGCACTTGGATGTCATTCTGTGCTCTCCTGAGGTACATCAGGGAGTAAGCAGCAGTGAATACCTCACTCAGATGATCTCAGATCCTAACCCAGAGTTGTTCTGTCTAAATTGGTTCCAAGCGTGGTCCAGAATACCCATGTGGCGGTTGAGGCAGGAGGCCCTTGAGGACCTTGAAAGGCACGGATATTGACCAATATTTCCTCAAAAATGCTAACACAGCCACTGACTCACTGGTAGAGTGGTGATGCATTTAAAACAGTCATCAGGGGGCACTGTATATCAGAAATGATTGGTACCCGGCAGGTCCTACTTCAAGATGTACAGAGAGCAGACCAGCGTCTCTGGGAACTAGAACAGGAAAAGCTGGGGAACGCACACAAACAGGGAGAACTCTTAAAGGCTAGAGAAGCAGTAGCAGTGCAAGTTGAGTGCCTTCGCTGAAAAATTACAATAAATATTTGACACAGGCCCATTCCGAGAGAGACAAATCAGGAGCCTTACTAGCCTGGCTGGCCAATCCGGCTAGAAGAGGCACGACCATATTAGAGATCAAAATGACGAAACGACATATGATCAGCAAGGCAAAAATGACTTGGTCCTCCAATACTACACTATGTGGTATAGGAGCAGGGTGATCCTAGTAGATGACAACATGGACAGATTCATGTGAGATCTGGACCAACCAGCTTTAGACAAAGAGTTAGCAGATACACTGGGGCGAGACGTGGAAATCGGGGAGTGATAGGGGCCATTAAAAATATGACAAGAAACAAAACCCCAGGAACAGATAGCCTACCAAGTGAATTTTACCTAAAATATATTGATCTATTAGTCACCAAATTGGTACAGTTATATAATGCGGCAAAACAATTGGTACACCTGCCCGTCTCAACCAGAGAGGCGATTATCATACTCCTGCTTAAACCGGGGAAACAGCCATGGGACAAAACGACATATCGGCCCCTTTCTATGCTTAATCTGGACTACAAAATCCTCAGCCGTATACAAGCTCCTCGATTACTCAAACATATGACAAAACTGATCCACAGGGACCAATCGGGAATTATTCCCACCAGAAACATAGCACTTAACATTAGACGACTTCTGTGTACGCTGGGGGCAGACACTTATAAGAAGGACTTGGCGACGATTTTCGCGGTGGACATAGAAAAGGCATTTGATAGCCTAGAATGGCCATATCTTTTCCATGTAATGAGGCGGTTTGGGCTGGGAGATAAGTTTGTGGATTGGACTGCGCTTCTATACTCCGGCTACACTGCTCGGGTAAAGATGGGGAACTTGATATCGGATGCCTGTGGGGTAAGGAGGGGGACAAGACAGGGATGTCCCCTCTCTCCCTACTGTTCGCACTTGCAGTTGAAACGCTTGCCACCTGAGGCCGCACAGAACAACATTATCGAGGCCTTGCAGTTGATGGGCTGACACATCACATTGCGTTGTACGCGGACGACCTTCTGATGTTCCTGGCAGATTCGGGAGACGCACTTCAGCGAGCGAAGGACTTACTTCAGGCCCTGGGCAAAGTAGTGGGATTAAAAGTAAACTGGATGAAATCTTGTTTATTTCCGATGGAGTAAGTGAGATGGGAAGATAGATGCCTCACGTACCTGGGCACCCAAATATATCACACTCAGGGAGATCTCCTAGAGAGAAACATTTGAAGAGCTACAAGAAGCACAAAAAGTAACTTTGACTTTTGGAGCACTTTGCCACTATCGGTAGGAGGCAGAGTAGCCTTATTTAAAATGGTGACTCTACCGAGACTCTTGTATTTCTTTGGAACTCTACCAATTTGCATACGCCACGCTATTGTGCCCAACTCTGATCAGTAGTTCTGGGGTTTTAATGTGGGACAGGCAGGCAGAGAGTGGCACGTAACATACTAATGAGATCGAGAGCGGAGGGGGGATGGGCGGTACCTGACTTTGAGGTCTACTACCTGTTGGCTCAGATCCAATGGCTCACGAAATGGGTGGCGGGCGTTTAAGGGGAGCAGAGGACATGGGGGACGATTTGATGACTCTGAGGCTCCTATCACGCCTTACTTTAAGGCTCTGAATCCGGATCCAGGCTCTCCCCATGTAGTTGGATACAGCTAGACGCTGCTGGCACAGATACCTGCGGCGAGCCACAATTGAGTGCCCCTATGCCCCAGAAATCCCATTACTTATGTGTGAGGCCTTACCGCACAGGGGAAGCTGCAGAGACTGACGAATTGGGTGGACCAGGGATTGGTTGCATTGGGAGACTTGTATGCAGAGGTTGCAATGATCCCATTTGATGACCTGTGTGACCGGTACGACTTACCCAGGGGGATTTTCTATTGCACTCTGCCCTCACTGCGGCCATACGAAAGCACTGGGGAAGGGGATTCACCGAACCACCAACATCGTTGAGGTGCCAATATGTAGTGCGGCAGGCACATTTAAGGCGGTCACCTGTTTGTACAGGCGCATTTCGAGGGGCGCCCTATCCCCCCTATCGGAGTTGCGCCTAAGTGGGAGGCCGACCTCTGAGAAGAAATCCCAGAGAAAACCTGTGGTGAGCTGGTGGAGAGGGCTTGGAAAAGCACCAGAAATGCGAGATTCCAACTGGTACACTTTTACATATTACACAGGGCATATCTCACTCAGGAGAAAATTAATAAGTATTTTGCGACCCATACTGTGGCCTGCCCCCGGTGTAATACAGACAATGCCGACTTCAAGCACATGTTCTGGGAATGTCCACTACTGGGCAATTTCTCAGAAGAGGTGACTGCGATATTGGCTGAAATCACTGACAGAGACAATGCAGCATCCCCCAAATATTGCTTGTTACACTGGTTCCCGCATACATTCCAAAAATAAAATCACAAGTCAATTTTTAGACATGGGTTTGCTCCTAGCCAAAAGGAACATTATCATGCACTGGAGAACAAAACAAGGTCCATGTGTAGCCAGGTGGAAGAAGGAACTCATTAAGTTAGCAGAATATGAGGGAATATTCAGGTTGCAATAGCTCAAAGGACGGGGAGTGAGAAAACGTTAGATGCAGCCAGAGCATGGGAAGCTTTAGTTGTGGCACTCAAGGCTGCAGATGCTGACGAGGAGAGGATCCACTAGAAGCGCCCCCAGTGAGAATAAGTGAGGCCACAGTCTTACCTGACAGGTCCTCAAGTAGAGGGTCTCTAGAAATAGAAAGACGCCATCGGTACTATATATGGGGTCTTGTAGAAATACCTCTGGGCTAATGTGCGACCTAAGCTGAAGGAAACAGGGATTACAAGACCAGGTTTGTTTGCCAGTGACACGCCTGAGGGGAGAGGAGGGAGGGTGGGCTGTTGAGGGTAAGGGGTCTTCAATCCAGAATAAAGACACATACAAGAGCTCCAAATTGAATACTACTGGAAGTATGCTCAGGGTGTTGCCATGGGAGGGGGGTGTAATATGAGACTTGTAACGATCATTACTACTTTTTCCTTACTACTGGGTAAGGTGCACAGCAAATTGGAGAATTATGATCCTGATCAAAGTAACACACGATGTATTGATGCCAACTGGAACTTTATGTCAAATTCAATAAAGTTTGCCTAAAAAATTTTTAAAAATTAGAGCCTGATTGAACCTACATGCCCGAAGTAAATCTCCAACCATTTTTAATATGGGTTGTGTGACTCACAAATGTTGACATGGTTTAGGACTTTGTGAGTGGAGGTATGAATTACATTGGGGCAACTGGGATTTGTGTGGTCACTCAAAGATTGGAAGGATAGCACAACCTGGATATGTGCTGGGTGGACGAAAAATGATATAATATGTTTAAATTTGTTTATCAGAGTTATCTGATCTCTTTTGAGAAAACAGGTACCTTGCTTTGAACGTTGCTCTTCTGACAAATACATGTGGATTAAGCATTTTGAGGAATGTAGCAGTACTGTGTTTCATTGTTCACTGATACGCCTATAGCAGCATGTGGGTATGTGCTTTATATATGATAGCTAGGTATTTTTGTTTTTTACTTATCACACAATACATGTTGTCACCATGTTTTGATTTTCCTTCAAACTCAAAGTATTGGTCCTAATGTCTCAATTTTGATGCTGTGGAGGTATGTGGTGGCAAATGAAATTGTGAGACACTTGGAGTAGGGCATTGCTCTTGAACATAGTAGAGAGTCATTGATTCAAATTTGATAAATTGCAACTTGGCACATCATGAAAATGTTACCCCTTTTTCTCATACACACAAGCAAAAAGCAAAATGAATCTACCTCAGTTGTTTCAGTTGGGGAATATTCTGACACAAGCCCTATGTGGATGACATTCGCGACACACGACATTGAAAAGGCAAGCAATCAAAAGGACTCTTTGTGAAATCATGCATTATGTAACACAGATAAAAATAGGGTAAGCAACTTGTGGGTATTAAGACTACCTTAACTTTAGACAAAACAAATGAACCCTACATGAGTAGTGTGTCGTCACGCAATGCACTTTATGGACATGTGAAACATGAGTTACAGATTTAACAACATGTTATGTGGGTAAAGGATATTTGATGTAATCAACCTTTCATGTATGATTCTAAATTAAATGGTAACCAGAAATATAAAAGGGGGCTCAGCAAATCAGGGAAGGTAAAATAAACTACGTCTCCAATGGTGCTCCAAGGGGAAGAGAGGTCGGTTACCATACAACCTCAGCACAATCCACAGATGCAGATAAACTATCCACAGATGCAGATGATAATATCACACAAAAGTCTTCTTCGAGCACTCAATATACAATAAATCAATTCTGTCTATATACAGTCTCTCTTCAAAGGAATATTCCTCAGTTGGCACAGTTAATCCATGTTTCTGTATTTTGTTTCCATACACACGCCAGTACATAGGATCTTCCAAAATAATGTTTATTGATCCAATATTTGATCCAAAGAAAGCAGCCAACACATGCTTCGTTGTGCTTAAATCTTAGCACATTTGACTTCTTCAGGTCGTTTATAGATGTACCCCGAGTGGTCAATAAACTCTTGATCACTCTATTCCTTGATGCGCGTCAATATGTCCCCATTTGTTAGTTTCCTATGCACGTAATATAAATCTTGCTTTCGAACCAAAGCGTAGAATAGACAGTCACGAGTACGTGATCATAAGTCTTGAGAACAGCGTCCTGTTCCAAGTACAACAACCGGCGTCCCGTGTTCAGAGTAAGTTGATTTGCTTTCAAATGCACCATTTACCAATCTTTTTTCAATTTGTTTCTCAAGAGGAGGACCCCTCCCTAGTCTCATGTTTGTCCAATAAGCATGTGCATACTCAACTTTTATAACCCACACTTTAAAATGTCACCAGCCGCTACTGAGAAAGATAGAAACAAACAAACAAACAAAAAAGGAAAGAAGAAAGGCAAGAATATAAGAAAGAAATACAGGAAGAAGGATACAAATAAAGACCAAAAGACGTAAGATTGCAAAGATAGATAGAGCACACTCACAAGTGTAAATATTCAGAGTTTGTGTGAGCTGCTGTTTGTATTATTGTTGTGCTTCAAAAGGCTCTGTTCTCGACTACATTTTTAGACTAATCCAAGAGGTAGTACACAAACTATACAATCTGTTTATTTTATAAATATATTATGAAACAAAGAATGCACAGCACTAGAAGGACATGGGTTGCATTACAGATTGGGAGAGGTTATTCTAAATCAACCCACTGAGCTATCTCAGCAGCATACAAAAGTATTACTGATTCCACTATAATTAACTGCCTATCTGGCTCATGAATGTTCATAATTACGCTGTTATTGATTTATCTCACCAGCTTCAAAAGTATCTGTGATTATATTGTAAATTAACTTATCGTAGCATGACATTAACTGTAATTCCATTAATACACTAAAGCACTCATATGTTTCTTGTTTATTATGGAAGGATCACAGTATAAAATATTAGATACTAAACCCCAAATTACACCCTACCTATGTTTAAATAAAAGTGTTACAAGTGTCCTGCAAATTAAACACAATAAAGGCTGGTTTTCTTCCTGAAAACGTTTATTAAAGTTTTTTAAAGAAGCATTGGTAAAACGGAGTCCAGGGTAAACAATTCTGCAGAATTGTCGCATCCTATAATATCAAAACCTTTTGTTTGTTTACCATACTGCAATAGCAAGATATAATTACACTTCAATGTGTGCATAATAAAAAGAGGATAACTTAATACAGAACAGTTTCAAATGGACAAAATCTGGTATGCTGTGAAAAAGCAGCAGTTGGATAAACAAAGGCTACTCTAAAACGAATATACAATAGCATTTATACAAGACTGGAACTGATAAACCTTGAATGTGCCCTGTGCTCATATCAAAAGCATCCTGCTATCACATCAAGCACTACAAACAAAGGCAACTTGAAGTAATTAGAAAGTAACAACAAAAACATTGGTACTGAGGGACCTACATTGTGTGTGGATGTGCTCCTTGAGAAAGAGCAAAATTCAATCACTCAAAGTGAAGTTAACCAGTGGCTTAATTAGAGTGACCCAAAATGTTAAAGGAAAATATGTGAAAACCGTTGGTGGACAAGAAGGCCTTCGAGTGGGATTAGTGTGGGAAAATCCTGAAATGCACTGCCCAGACTAAAAAACCATTTGGGCTGTCAGGGCAGGTTTTTGGCTAGTTTGGAAGGTGACCTGGGAGCCAGGTCAATTTAGTGTGAGTTAACAAGGGACTCTCCAAAGGCAAGGAGTTTATGGTTGTCAGGAAATTGCAATCCTCCTGCTATCCTGACTACTCTCCTATTTTATTTTAACTACAAATTTCTAAGCACTGTGGACTGCTTTCTGTAATGTTAAATAAAATTATGCAGAGTTGTGAAACAAAATTATTCGTATTGTACCCCCCCAGATGAACAGAAAATATGGGAAAGTGCAGCACTCTCTCAGAGTGGGCGTAAGAAGAATAGACAATTAGAGTTAAAAAAACATATCTAATGGAGATCTGTTTCAATAGAACAGTCCTCATGAAAAAGCTTTTAAAAATGTAAACTATATCAACTTTTAAAAGCAACAAGACTATAAAATATGAAAACAGGAGAGATTAGCATCAATTTTCTTCTACAAATTAATGCTTAGAACTCTTTTACATTGAGATTAATATCTCTGCCAATAAACTTAAAGTTACTGCTTGAAACATAAGCACATGTAGTCCCCTTACTAGCTGCAGTTGGAGAGAAGCTTCCCATATGCCTGCAGCTCTCCTCTCTTACTTTTTCCCCAGCTCTGTTCCTGCTTTTGTAAAATTGCCTCACTCCTGTTTGTTGCTTGGCCAAGATCAGCACTGATGCTTCTGGGAATCAGCATAATCAAAGCTAGGGGCCTCATTTATGAGAAATGACGCATCGCTGCATGAAAGCAGCGATGCGTCACTTCTCAGTGCGCACTCCGTGTGACACACCTGATGCGTCATATTTACTGTATGACGCAACATGTCGCAAGGAGTTACAGATATGTCAGTATTTCTGACGTATCTGTATCGTGCAAAAGTGACGCATTGCTGGAGTGTGACACAAAAGTGACGCAACCCCAGCAATGTGTCCTTTCACATGGGACAAGCCCCATGTGAAAGGGCTTGCGTCAGCCTTACACCTGCTGTGAGGCAGGCACAAGATTTTGACACATTTGAGTCCTAGAAGTGGCGCAGTGAAATCTGGTAGATTTCACTGCGTCACTTCTATGGCCCTTTCATGCGTGGAAACACCCCTCCTGCATACATTATACCTGGCACAGGTATAATGTAGCGCAGGGGTTTACAAAGTGACGCATCTACCTAGATGCGCCACTTTGTAAATGTGGCGCAACAAGGCGCATTTTTTACACTGCTGGTGCGTCACAAAAAGTGACGCACCAGTGGTGCAAACGTGACGCAAGGGCTCATAAATGAGCCCCTAGGATTCCATCCCTTAAGCTCCCAGCTGAATCAGTTCAAACATGTACACAGGCAAAGGGGGTTCAGTGTGTGAAAAAATACCTGGCACCCTATTCTCAATATACCAGAAACTGCTATGTTACGCAGCAACTGCTGTTCCAGCCATTCTGTTTTTTTGAGAATCAGATCCAGATTCATCTTTGATTTTGTGTCTGTGAAAGAGTAGCATCACAAGATGGCCCTCCATCTAACACCCCAACATCCCACCTGACCATGGAAAGCAAGGTATTGTTGGGTGGTTCATATGTTCTTTAAAATAGGTAAAATCAAGAAAGACAAACCCAACTGAGTTGAAGCACCTTGGAGTGTACTAATGAACACCACCGGACACCCTCAATCATTCTCTACTATATCTACTCTTTACCTGTGATTAGTCTTCAACCAGGAAAGGGAATAAGGGCAACTATGCTGCCTGCCTCATCAATGATGATTGTCCTTCCGGGTTACTGTACAGAACATTGTCAGAATACTTAACTCAAAGTTCCTCCCCGCTGAGTAGGTATTTTCATAACATCTCTGTGGTGCCTTGACTTTTTTGAGACAAAAATCCTTGATCTATTTATCTTCCTTACCTATCTGGGGATCATCATGACTTCTCATCACCTTTAACATTTTGGGTGAATAGGTGAACAACAAACCTAGTGAACCCAACTCTAGTCACCGCATTCTGCACTCTCTCCGAATTCCTCTCTTGAACCAAGAAACCTTGACAGCCATGGACCAATTTTCCAGCTAAACCTTCTGGGCTAAACTAATTGAAAAATATGGCAGTCCACCCAATACTTCAAAACATTATTCTCTTTACCCGATACCCATGTCTTTAATCATTTCTGTGTGGAGCAATAGGAACACCGAATGTGTTGAGGAAGGGTCTAGAGCTGGCCACAGCTTTTGAAACTATCATCTGCCTACTCTCCTCTTCCCTCTCTGTATCATCTTTCCAGATAAAACTTTTAAATGGATTTCCATCAACCTCCCCAGCAGTGCTCAGATCATCTGCACTGTTGCAGGAATTCTGTTTGTAAACAGAACTGTGCCTGGAATCACAAATACCTCAGATTGTAGGGACTGCGTCACCATAGCACATCAGTACCTATGGGCCCAAATCCGATCAGCTCCATAAAGCATATGATAAATAGCTGTGCCTTTGAGGTGAGTCTACTGAGCCATTAACCTTATGAGGTGCTCTTTGAATGAGTTCTCATTTGCAAACGTAACCCCCTTCTCTCTCTCTTCCCATCCCATGTCTTTCAGAGATTCTTATTGTACATACCACATTTTGAGGCCTAATATATGCCCCTTGTGCTTGGATACTTGTAATATAGGAGGTGAGAGATAAATATATATTTATATATCTTTTGAATATATATATACCTTTGGCAATATATGTGATTTATTGGCTATTTTCTTTGACATAAGCACTGTTGCTTTAATATGGATTTGTCCCTGATGGTGTAGCTTTAGAGATTGATATATTCTAGATACCATGCAAATCAATAGATAATGCAATGTAGTGGTAAATATTTATCTTCCAATGGTGAGCTATATATATGTTGGTGTATACTGTCATGGGGCTGGCCTTGCATTCACACAGTGTTAAGTTGACATGAGCTTTTTAGAAGTTTAAACGCCATTTTTCCTTTCTGCTGCCTTTTGCACACGGCGCACACTTTATTAATTGTTTAGAGTTTAGCAGAGTGTTTTGCTTCACACAAGAATAATATATTGTTCTACATTAGTAGCCTTGCTTGGTAAGCTTAGTCTGAACAGTGAGTGCCGGGGCCTTCAAGGTTATTTCAACACTGGTTGTCGTTCGGACTGATCAGCGCACGTTCTAGACATAACATATATGCAGCTACGGCCACCTCTGATATTGGCGTGTTTAATAATGCACTGCGTAGGCATGATCACACACACTTGTAGAACATTTGTATGCTGAGAGCTTGTGCAGAATTTGATGTGATCCACTTCTGCTAAATACCAGAGGTATGGGGCCGCCGATGTAATCCCAAGAGACCTTCTTTAGTTATAAAATAACCTACTAGCAAGGGAGGGTGAAATATAGGTATATATTTAACCTGTTTCCGTTTAGCATTATAACATGCTTTCTCCCTTTGTATTTTATGGAATAGTAACTATGCTGACAATCTTGTTTCTAATAATATGTCTGCTTGTATTAGCTAAGGTGCTGTGCATGAGAACACGGCGTTAGAAATAAATATTACAAACGTACTCGTGTCTCTTTTTACTCCCTGTTTTGGAATGGTATGAGAGTATAACGAAAGAGTGTTCTTGTTTTCCACATTGCCTGAGGTAACCTAAGTCGCATGTTCTGGATTGTCTAATCAGTGATATTTTTGCTATAGGACGAAGAGCCAGTGTGACACTGATGCTAGTCTGGTAGGAGATATTGGGTACTAAGGTGAGTTTTGGCACACCCTGATTCACTGAGGTCCCAAGTCTCTGTGCACAGTTCTGTGCAGGAGCAGAATCCCTGCAACAATACCTTTTGAATGTTTTTAAATGTTTTTACATGTCCTTTATTTGTTTACTTCGGGAGACATGCAGTATGTTCCCCTGTTGAGTAACACACATCACTCATTTAAAGGATTGTCATGTGAATTTTCTGGACTTTGTTATATTTGGTCTATATGATTTCAGTTTTATTTGTTGTTATTGTTATAATTCCTTGTTACTGTACAGTTTTGGGTCATCCAATATTATTTGTGTTATATATATACATATGTTCATGTGTTTATTTTGTCAATTTTGAGTTATGTTATATTGATGTTGTGTCTTGTCTATAATGTTACAGCCCTGACGAAGTTCCCTCTGGCAATGTTTCGGGAACGAAATGCGTTGACTGTGTGCCAGTTTTTAAAATTTACTGAATAAAAGGACTAAACTATGGAATTACCCTTTATACTGCTTCTTTGACTCCAGAAAGAGTGCACCTTCCAATTTCTGTTTTCCATTTGGTTTTCATTTGACACCCCTGGACGGCGGGTGTTGGGAAGAGATTCCCCACCATTCGAATTGGTAGTACTTATGGACTGGATGTGCATGGCTTTGGTCTGCCGTTTGTTCTTTCGTTAACAGCTCTTAGTTCCTTACCTGCCCTCCTAACCTTCACTGAGTATCAGGTAAATTGGCAACCTAGAACACAACATTCTAGTCTCCTAAGGGACCGTGGAAACAATTCATTTTGTGACCCATACATGCCCTTAATAGAAGAGAGTCACAAGAACATTTTACAAAATATCTTAAAACTATTGTGCTCTATTATGAAGCAACTGTACTGCAAATCAAAAACATATACAACTGAGCAAAATAATTTGATTTATGAGAAAACTGCATAAAATGAAAATTCCTATCATGGTGAATTATATATTTGCCTATGCCTGCCTTCACTGCGTGAGTGCAGGGATATATCAGCGTTCTCTGGGATTAGCACTGAACCCCATACCTGGTGGAGGAATGCAGAATTCCTGAATTCTGCCATTCGGCACAAAGCGGAGTTCAACCGCAAGCGCCAAGACTCTTGAGCCTCTTGCGAGCGCATACAGGACTTCTCACAACGCTAGTGAGCACTCGGGAGACTTCGCGCTCACTTGCATGGCTTCCGGCCTCAATGGCACCAATGTAGCATTCTTAGAACCTATCCCAATCGCAAATGGAGAGGTCAAGCAGCTTTTCTGAGAGAGAAAGCAGCTGAGAGGCATTTGGAGTAGATTTTCTTCTCACACTGGCACTTGGAGTTCTTTTTTTGTGCAAGAAGCCATTTGTTTTATAACTTTTTTTTTCAAACCAGAAGGAAGTGCCCCACAGACTCAAAATTCCTGTTCTTGTCCACCTGGCTCCTCCCAGTGCTTTGTCCCTCTCCTGGTCACCTGTCATTTTGATTTGGAGATGGAAGGATCACTCCCCTTGTCTGCTGCATATGTCCTATGGGATTTAAGGACTAGGCTTTTGAGATATCAAAGTAAGTAGAAAATCTGGTGTATAAGGGAGTTGTTTGTTTGACTGGGGCCAGGTACCTGGATTTATATGTACTTTTATTCAATTAAAAAAAATTATTGTGGAAGGTGGCCTGCAGTTTTAGTAGGAGCCTAATTATTTTTTTTGCATGAAATGTTTTTTTTTTTGTAAAGGAAAAATGTTGCACAGTTCAGTACATTTTCTTCTCCATGTGTTTTAATAAGTTTGCAATATTGATTGATTTAATTCACTATGTGGCCTAGTCTGCCAATGGACCATCCGGCCAGGAGGCCCTGTGCTATTCATGGGTGAAACAATTGTTTCTGGGGTATCTGTAGAACTGAAACATCATTTAGGCTATGGATGGCATTGGATTAAACTACAACATTTGTTTTTTTTCTGGTATTTTACGTTTTTCCCCCTGCAAACAGTGTTTAGGTGGAGTAATGCGTTTGGAGGGAACATTATGAGCCCTGTTAATTTTCATTTTTGGCATTGCTGAATTCATTCTGTATTCTTTGTGTTATCATGCCTCTTTTGTCTGCCCACTGTGTGTGTATGTGTGTTTGGCATAGAACATCATTTGCCTTTGTGGTTCATTATGCCATGTGGCCAAGGTCCAGCTTGTATAGTCAGTGTCCACCCTAGGCCTGCATGTGTTCTTTGTTTTCCAGGCCTCCTGCTTGTTTTTGTTCTTCTGACCATGTGGCTGCCGGCCATTTTGTATAGGCAGACAGTATACTTTCCCAATGTGCCTGCATTTCTTTGTTTGTGGCCATGCCTCCTTGCTGGTTGTTGTTGTTGTTACCATGAGGCTGGCAGACATGTTGTGTAGCCAGCAAGTATGTTTTCCCCATGTGCCTTCATTACTTCTTTGTTTGTGGCCATGCCTCCTTGCTGGTTGTTGTGACCATGTGGCTGGCGGCCATTTTGTATAGCCAGCCAGTGTGTTTTTGCCACTGGCTGGCATGTCTTCTCTGTTAGTGATCATGGCCCCTTGCTGGTTGTTGTTGTTTTCTGACCATGTGGCTGGTAGCCATTTTGTGTAGCCGATCAGTGTGCCTTGCCCATCGGCCTACATGTCTTCTCTGTTTGTGGCTATGCCTCCTTGCTGGTTGTTGTGACCATGTGGCTGGCAGCCATTATGTATAGCCAGCCAGTGTGCTTTTGCCGTGGGCCTGCATGTCTTCTCTGTTTGTGAGTGACCATGCCTCCATGCTGGTTGTTGTGGCTCTGACCATGTGGCTGGCAGTCATTTTGCGTAGCCAGCCAGTGTTCTTTTGCAATAGGCCTTAATATCTTCTCTTTGTTCCCGATGCCTCCTTGCTTGCTGTTTGACCATGCAACAGTTGGCCATTTTGCATAGGCATCCAATGTGCTTTTGCCGTAGGCTTGCATGTTTTGTTCTTCTATCATTATGTTGCGGCCATGCCTCCTTGCTTGCTGGTTCACAATGTGGTCAGTCTGCGGCCATTTTCTGTAGGTAGCCAGTGTGCGTTTGCCATAGGCCTGCATGTCTTCTTCTCTGTGTTCCCAATGTCTTTTTGTTCTGTGTTACTGTTGTTGATGGGAAATGGGCATGTGGCAATGGCAGCAGGCATTTTGTGTGTCCAGCCAGGGTAGCCCTTGGCCATAAGCTTGCATGGATGGTTGAGCAAAGAGATAGCAGTTTAATAAGTTAAAATGAATGATATGCTTGAGGACAATGTTACTTATATATAATTTTTTATTTACATTTTTTTAATTTTTAGTTTGAATGTTTTGTATTTGTTTTGCATGTTTTAATTTTTGATATATATATCATTTTTTAAAAACATTTTCATAACATCTGGCATCAATGAATCAATCTCATGTCTGCGCTAAGTGCACAAAAGCATTCATTGTGTAAGAATTATTCTATTATCATTTGTCAGCTGCACCTCCCTGAGTGCCACTTCCCACAGGATGTATTGCACATAAAGCAAACAGCAAAAGCTGTATGTTTTGTTGTTGCTCTTTCTAATCCATACTGAGTGTACACCATGAAGGTTTATGTGGGTGTAGTGTTCCACTTTACTATCAAACACGGTATTGTTAATTATTTACAATAACTTAAGTAACCACACTAACGGGTCGATTAGGATGGTGGACGGATTGCCCCCGCCGGGCCGGCGGTAGCCACCGCCGGCCCGGTGGGGGCAATCCATCCGCCATCCTCACAGAAAAGACCCCCCGCCACATTAGGATGGCTGGGTGGTCCGCGGCGGAGGGCAAGACCGTCCGCCGCTTTTCCGCCGGTCGCGATCCGGCGGAAAAAGTGTTTACATATGGTGGTGGTATCTGCGAGACACCGCCAACCATATTTTTCTATTTTCTATTTAGGGGGTTTTATAGAGCGCTTGGTGACGCACAGCGGCGTGTCCCCGCGCTAAGGAGCTAATACCTACCAGAACTTACAAATGCAGAAAAGCTACTGTGTGAATAAAGCAGTCTTCAGCTTGGCTCTAAAGATTGTTTCTGAAGGTTCTAGTCGCAGCGCCATAGGTAGCTTGTTCCATCTGGATGCTGCGAGGTGCCTAAAAGATCTTCCACCCATCCGGGCTCTGGACACCTTAAGAATTGCCAGGAGTCCTGATCCGGAAGATCTCAGAGAGCGAGACGGCTCATAGGGTGTCAGCAATCCTTTCAAAGGGAGCGGAGCTCTCCCGTTGATAATCCGGTGGCACGTGCACAGGGCTTTAAATTCCACCCTGCTACGGATCGGGAGCCAGTGCAGAGACCGGAGGGCTGCTGCGGAGCCTGCTCTTCTGGGTAATCTAAGCACTAGTCTGGCAGCGGCATTCTGGAGAACCTGAAGACGGCTCAAATTCTTTTCCAGAGTTCCTAAGTAGAGAAGATTGCCGTAATCCATCTTTGACGTGACTAGTTTATGCACCAGAGTTTGGCGGGCTCTGATAGGTAAGAATTGTAATACCTTCCTGAGCCTTTTGAGGGTCCCAAAGCATGATCCAACCACCTGATTGATCTGGGGACCAAAGGCAAGGTCAGAGTCAAACCAAATGCCCAGGTTCTTTGCTTTCTGGCAAGGGGTGGGTGCTGGACCCAAGCACGAAGGCAACCACGCCGACGTCCACGCCGATTGGCCTCCCCCCACCACCAGTACCTCGGTCTTGCCTCCGTCGAGTTTGAGGCAATTGGCGGACATCCAGGCCGCGAGGTCATGCATGCAAGCTCTGAAGATGTCCGCCGAGGGACCGGGCGCACGTGGATGCTGGCGGTCCTATGCCTTTCCACGGCAAAGTCATACGGTCTTTGCTTTGGGGGCCCGTTGGGGGCCCCCAGGTTGAAGGGGTGTGGGGGGTGCACATAGGGGGTACCTATGGTACCCCCCTGCGTTTCAGAGTACAACATGGCAGAAAGTGCGCGGTCCCTGTCATGTTGTGCTTTGAAACGCACAACATGCATTTTTAGCATTGCGGTGGCGACGCAATGTTAAAAATGCAGGATGCACCCGCCACTGTGGCGGGTGCATCCTAATTCGACGCACGGGACCTCTGCCCCTGTGGCAGACGGTCCCTTCCTACAACAGGATGGCGGACGGACTTTGTCTGTCCGCCATCCTAATCGACCCCTTAATGATATTGTTTGTTTGTACTACTACTTGAACTGCAACAATGCCACGTTTCATTGATGTTTTGCTTGCTTATTTGCTTTTAGGTTCAAAAGAGAAGAGACAACACCCACAGTACGGCCAGACAGAAGGCCTGTGCACGACGTGGCGCATGAATGACTACGCAACATGGTCATCTCTTCAGCTTGTTGTGAAGCTAAGTGCCACTGCCAACTGACGGATTCAAGATGGCCCAAAGAAAGGTACTGCCAAGAAAGAGGCTAGTGGGGAGCAGAAGAAGCAGATTTCCACTACTGGCGTGCCAACCGCAACCTTTTTCAGAAAGGCGTGCCTGCTGCACTGGCTTCCAGCGGGCAAGCTGAGAGCAGCACTCCTGCATCAATAGTACCATGTCCCCAACGTAAGCCCTTGAGCATGTATGTCAGTGAAGCAGCCAGAACAATCATGTCAACACTGACGGGTAGTGATGTTGAATTGGATTTGTCCATTTGTGGTATATAAATAAATAATACCGGATCTATTTTTGAATGAATGAATGAATAACAGATAGCTCAATAAAATAAGAGTCAAGATTCGAGGTAGTGGGAGTTTTGCAGGTTTATTACAGCATAAAGGACAGGGACAGGACAACCTACATAGGAACAGAATGGCAAGGACTAGCATGGCCCGGCAGCTGCCGGGGACCGGATCTGGAATGGCTAGCTCTAACATTTAATAACATTACATGAGCATATATACATAACGCAAACACATAGCATTACATTGCAATGGGCGTAGCAGTGGGTGGAGCAGTAGGTGTGACGTGTAGCAGTCGCGAAAGATAACGGTACAAAGGAGGTGTAACAGGGCGTATACATAGACATGTGATGCAAACGTAATAGAATATGTCATGAAATGGGCGGAAACATTGGAGGGGGCTACCTAAGGAGCCGGGACCTCTAACCTAATGGTGCGCGCAAACTGACAATGACGTGTTACTAGGAGAAGCTGGGGGCTATGAACTCTGTGCTAGGAGCAGAGACTAAAGTCTGGAGGGTCGGAGCGACATGTACCTAGACCCTATCTGGTATCTAATGTTTAGGGAACATGTTGATATAAACTAGAAGTCATGAGGGGAGAAGCTAACTGACTCTAAGGCTAGAGCATGCATTTATTCTACATGTAGTACGTGATGAAGAATATTAAATGACCATTAAATACAGTATTTCTCTTAACATGGAGCCGCATAGGCTAGACAATGACGGAAACTATTGATGCAGTTCAGTAGCTTAGGAATGCAGAGAAGGAGGACTGAACTGATAGCTGGAATCATAACATAGTCTTGGCAGACTCGGAGGCAGAGCCAAGCTGCACCGGGCACTGCGAGGCAGGAAGTAAGTGAAGGGTCGAGGATACAGGTGGGGGCTGGATCGCTCCTCAGCGAGGCTTCAGGAGACAGGAGCTGAATCTGATGTCCGGGCCCTGTTGAGGCCTAGAAACGGGGACTTTATAATGAAATAACGTGCACACTAAGAAACGTGGCAACATAACTTTACATAGGCCTGACACTCATATTACTCATGAGGACTAGGAAATGGCATATCAGAGGTGGACACAACTATAATTGCGTCTTGAATCGGACATGGGGAATAACATATGCATATTGGTCATGCACACATAACATATGATGGATGACTCGTAGGGACACAGAACATGACAAAATTTACTTTTCCACATTCCCTCCTTGTCACTACGTTTCCATCAGGAAACATCAATATTCATGATACCATCTATCATTTCATACAGTACCATTTGTTCATCTCGAATTGTCTTGGAACGAGATTTAGAACGGGGCTTGGGACTAGGAATACAAGAGGTAGCACACTTGCCGCAAATCGCAGGGCCACATTGTATACAGAGGCAGCAGCTGAATATGATCGCTACTGCGATACCTAGAAAGGACAGGACTTTCCATCCCCAGGCGGAAATTATATTCCAGAACCAACCGGACCATGTCCAGGTGCCTGGATCTTGGTGTAATAGATGGGCAATTTTATGAAGTCTGGTTATAGCTGAATAAACAGACGGCGCGTTATTTGGAATAAAAATGCAACAACTGGATCCGATGACTCTACAGGCCCCGCCCCTATCGGCCAGTATGACGTCAAGGACGAGACGATTCTGGAGCACAACAATTCTCATAAAGGATTGCTCTTCGGTTAAGTTACCTAGAGCGGAGGCAGTCTCATCTACTACTGCTTCAAGGGTTCTTGTTAACCTACGAATTAGCTTACTGTTTACAACTGTACCTAAATAAGGGAAAACACCTTTATCAATATCAATGAATTGCTCTGCAGCAGTTTCAGTATAGTCGACAATCGGGAGGTTTCTCTTGTGTCTAGTGTGTACTAGGTAGGAATTCCTATGGTAGTCAGGTGGTGCTAGAAAAACAGGTGGCAGTAGGAAGGCAATGTAACAGGTTCCCTCCCAATCGAGGGGCAGACGAACATATGCAGTTTGACCACAAACAAAATAAGAATGACGTGAAGCTTTAAAAATAGATTTCCCACTGTCACTATACTTGATAATAGTAGTACAATCACTATGTCCTACATGTACGGAACCATAACTACGAACACATAATTCGCCTTTGACTGGTAATACTGAAATAGCAGGTGAGTCTGGAGTAGTATCAGACTGAACATTCAAGACCATAAAATTCGACGAATAGTTACCTAAATTGTACACTTCATTTTCTAGATCTAACCCGGTTCTGTGGGGGAAATCTTGCTTGTCTGGGAAACATGTACTGTTAAGAAAAGACATATCTGTTGAGGATGACGTTAACGTGGACCATGCTCCACACGAACCATTATGTGAAAAAGGATAAGGAAAGAGTGGCAGAACTCCCTTCGGTGTCTGGAAAGGGGGGAGTCGACCACACACCCAACAATTAGTGGCATTGCTGGTCTGGTGTGAATAATGTAACATGCGGATAAATGTATTGTTACGCATAGCGAGGCGGTATGAATATTCGTGAGGAGGCAGATCACTAAACGTGTGTTCTACTGTAACATTAGAATGCTTATTTACATGAGGAACTGGAAAACACAGGAAAAATGCGTAACTAGTGCAGGAAATCATTATGCTGAGAAATAATATGAAACTTAGAAAAAGGATACATCGAATTGAGTTTTGACTAACTCTCTCACTATGGGGGTCTATTTTATACATGTCAGAAACAGTCTAACCGTTTCACATAGGGGAGGACTTATACAATCAAACTGACTGACTTATTTTACTAGACCGGAGTTTTTGCTTATACTCCTGCTGCGGAGTTTTCTCTACCAAGGGAGGGGTTGTATCAATGTCATTTGCGGGACAGTCCTTAGGAACAATGTTTTGACAAGTCTTGATATCCTGGGAAATGTTCTTGGAGACCGGTTTTAATCCGTAGAATTTTTTGACGTGCGAAAGATGCACCCAGCCGCGGCGTCCTTCCAATTTCACGGCTGTACGGGTGGTGAGGAGGACCTGACGGGGCTCCTTCCAACGTGGCTCCAGCGGACTTGATCTGTCAAAGTTCCGGACGAGCACCATCGAACCTGGAACGATTTCATGCGGTGCCACCTCGGTATTGTCTGGAAATGCGGCGGCAACCTGTGAACGACATGAGTTGAGGGCAGACATCAAGGAAGCTAGGTAATCTGTCAGCATATTACATGAAACATCAGTAATACTTCGGGGTCTAGGAGTACCCCACATGTTAGGGGGGCGGCCGAAAACGACCTCATACGGGGACAGACCTGATCTGGAATGTGCGACCATGCGCATATAAAACAAAGCAACTGGCAGAGCTACTAGCCAGTCCACACCCTTGTCTTTACATATTTTAGCAATTCGGATTTTCAGAGTCTGATTATGTCTCTCAACGAGACCGGCTGCTTCAGGATGGCGTACACAATGAAACTTCCACTGGTACCCTAACAACAGGGAAACGTGCTTCATGAGTTCAGATGAGAATGGCTGACCGTTATCAGAATATACGACTCTAGGGAGTCCATATCGAGGGAAGAATTCACGAACCAACTGCTTGGCAGTGGTCGCGGCTGTGTAATCCGGGACTGGATATGCTTCTGTCCATCTGGACAAAGCGCATACAACTACAAGGACATACTTGAAACCTCGACATCGCTCCATCTGAATATAATCCATCTGGAGGACCTCAAAAGGGTGGTCAGGAGGCTGGAATCCCCCTTGTTCCACCGGGACACTTTTACCTGGATTAAACTGACAACATATCATACAGGTACGGACTTTCTGCTTGGCTGCAGCTCGTAAATGCTTGTTGAACCAAATGTTCTGGATACTGTCTAACATTGCTTTTTCTCCTAAGTGTGCTGGACTATGTGCGGTATTAATAATGACTTGAACCATAGAGTCGGGGAGAAACCATGTGGTTCTTCCCTTCGTCACCCATCCTTGATCTGTCTGGACCCCTCCTTGTTCAGACCATTTCTTGATTTCATCGGGAGTAGCATGTAACTGGATATCTATGACATCTTGAGTAGGGTCCTTAACTGTCATACATGTAGTCGGATCTAGGGTTTGTGTCTGTGTCGGATTAACTTGAATGTCTAGAGTCTGTGCTGTAAGCTTGGCTGTGCGATCTGCTAGATCATTACCCTGGGAAATAATGTCAGTAACTTTCGTATGTGCTTTGCATTTCATAATAGCAATGGAGGTCGGTAAATGTATGGCATCTAACAGAGCTTGAATAAGGAGACCATGCTGAATCTTGGTCCCATGAGAAGTCATGAAACCTCTCTCCTGCCAGAGCACTCCGAAGTCGTGTACGACTCCAAATGCGTAGCGTGAATCTGTGTAAACATTAACTTTCAGGTTCTTGGCGTGTATGCAGGCTTGTGTCAGAGCAACTAGCTCTGCTGCTTGAGCGGGCAGAGTGTCAATGCGGTGTGTCTCAATAACCTCAGTGTCAGTAGTCACTGCATACCCGGCAACTAAATCTCCTGTACTAGTCCTCATACATGAACCATCCACATAAAGTGTCAGGTCGGGATCTGGTAACGGAATGTCTGTCAGGTCTTGTCTTGGTTTTGTCGTAATGTTAACTACTTCCACACAGTCGTGTGTGGCAGAATTTGAATTAACTGATGGTAACAGTGTAGCAGGGTTCAGAACGTTGCAGCGTCTGATTTCTATGTGTGGCTGGAACAGTGTCAATTCATAACCTGTTAAACGTGCAATTGTCAAGTGCTGTGTTTGTGTTCTATTTAAAAGAACTTCCACGGAGTGTGGAACTTGTACTGTCAGGGAGTGTCCTAAAACTATGGAATCACTTTGTCTGATAGCTAGTGCTGTGGCTGCAACTGACTTGAGGCACGCAGGCAACGCCTGGGCGACTGGATCTAGTGTGCTAGAAAAGTAAGCACACGGCTTGTATTGTCCTGCTTGATCTTGTGTGAGAACAGATAATGCTGTACCTTCGCGTTCAGTGACGAAAAGTGTAAAAGGCTTACTGTAGTTCGGTGTAGCTAGGACTGGAGCTTGACATAAAGCTTTCTTTAACTCGTTGAAACTAAGTGTATGCTCAGATGTCCAAGGGAGGACAGTCATTGCGGCTGCCTCCTGTGTCGTTAACTGTATCAGTGGCTTGGCTAGAAATGCATACTGTGGAATCCATTGTCTACAATAAGAAGTAAGGCCAATAAAAGCACGTACCTCCTTCTGGGTTCTGGGCTGAGGAAGACTCGCTATCAACTGGATACGGTCTGGTGTCAACTGCCTACCCCTCTTGGACAGTAAGTGTCCTAAGTAGACCACTTGCTGGACACAGAATTGAAGCTTCGAAGGGGACACCTTGTGCCCCATCTCGGCTAGGAAATACAGAACCGTCAGTGACGCTCGCTCGCAGTCACGTTCAGAACGGGCTGTGATCAGTAGATCATCGACATACTGGAGCAGGGCAGTGTCAGTTGGCATATGAATGTTGTCAAGTTGTCTCTTAAGTGCTTGGCTGTAAATACTAGGGCTTTCTGTGAAACCTTGAGGAGCTCGTGTAAACATATAGCTCCTTCCATTTAAACAAAATCCGAAAAGAAACTGGCTGTCTGGATGAATCGGAACACTAAAAAATGCATTCTTGAGGTCGATTACAGTGAAGACGTGGCTTCGGAATCAATGGCCGTCAATAGGGAAGAGATATCTGGGACAACTGGGTACTGAGGAATAATACATTTGTTAAGTTCCCGTAAATCAATCACTAATCGATATACTGGGGGTGTATTTGGATCAGTACGTTTCATGACTGGAATGATCGGAGAGTTACATACATTGGAGTCAGTTTCTACAACTACTCCTTGAGCCATGAGCTCGTCTATAATTTTGGATAAGGCTGCTACAGCCTCAGGTGGCAATCTATACTGCCTGATTCGTGGTAACACTACACCTGGTTTCAGGGTCACACGATAGGGTGTGAGTTGCATATAACCTACATCAGTTGGACCTTGCGCCCATAAATGCTGTGGAACATTAGACAGTCTTGAATCAAAATCTCGTAATACATAGTGACCCTTAAAGTCACGTAGGAACAATCGTATTCCCTCTGGGGAACAGCATATAACTGCACCTAATTCTTTCAGTGTTTTAATGCCTAATAGATTTTCTGGACATGACTTAGTAAGTAACAGGTCAGTAGTACGGGACAATGGACCTACTTCTAGAGTAACTGGCTTTGAAATCTCATTAACGATAGGCTTTCCTGAAAATCCAAGGGAAACATTTCTTGAGCCTGAGAGCGGAGCCCCTGGAACTTCGGCGTGACTAATTGTGGTCCTACTTGCCCCTGTATCAATCAAAAACTTTCTGTCTTTCCCTAATACTTGACTGTGAACATAGGGCCCTTCTTGATCTACAGGTATCTCGATGAGAGGCAAGCCTACCTCCCTCTCTAGGCTGTTTCATGAATATGGCTGGTACTCTGGATACTCAGACTGTGCATACTGGTACATCTGCGATGTAACATGCTGTGTTGCAGCAATAGGCTGCGGTGCTGTAACTGTCTGTGGTGCATTCTGTGACTGAGGAGTCTGTGAAACTTGTTCTTGTCTAGGCGGACGTGGTCTTTCTTTAGTCTTACCAGTAGCTATGTTGTGTTTCAGAACTGCACACTCGTTTATGAAATGACCTGGCTGTTTACAATAATTGCAGTTCCCTTTAACGGGTGCTGCAGGATGACTGGCTTGATTTGGACCCCTCTTTTGACTGTCTTGAGGAACAGATTGTGCAACTAGTACTTTCATTTTCGTATCTTTCATACGTTTTCTTTCGTGTTCTTGTTCTTCTCTGATTCTATTCTGGTGATACTGGAGCATCTGGAGCATCTGAGACGGGGTATTAGCTTGCCAGGTACTTTCGACTTTCAGAACTCGGTTTTTAACTTGTGGACTTGAATTCTCGACTAATTTAGTAACAAACAGGTGAGGATATGACTCACTACTTGTCTTGAGGCCACTGTTAATACTGAAACATTTTTCAAACCTAGAATAAAAATCACTAATATCTTCATCTTGTTTCTGTTTACAGGCTGAGATTGCATCTCAGTCTTCCTTTTTCGTTGTTAATAATCTGGGTAAAACTTGAATCAATAATTCTGGTAATTCTTTACATTTATCTCCGAGACCAGTACCTGGTACACGTATCTTATCTTCTGCTTCTAGGACTGCCCAATCTATCTTTTTCTCTCCCACCTCCCATTCTTTTTCCTTGAGCTTTTCATACACCCCGGCGGGTAGCAGAACCTTTAACATTTTAATGATATCTGGGTAAGTGTATTCTCCCATACGGAGCATGTCTTTTAATTCTCTATGGAACCCTGCTGGATCTTTGTCATGACAGGGAATTAATTTCTTCATCTCTAGAAGTTCCATCTTTGTGATCGGAGTGTATACAAACACTCGTTGCATTTCGCCACCCGCTCCTCTGACTGGGTGGACTTCTCGTAACGGATTCTGTCTGTCTATGTAGAATGATTTACTTTCTGGGGGTGAGACATGGACAAAATGCGGGTTCAAAAATGTTCTATATTTGTGGCGCTGTTCTAGAATCACACTAATTAAATCGGTACCTAGACCTCTCCATCTGTACTGGAGTAACTCGTTCAGGATATCATGTAACGGGCCTGGATCAGAATGTTGACCCTCATACAGAGTAATGAGGTGCTGAATCATATACGTACCCACCAGTCGCTGCTCGGCTGGGGGCATTTTCAGAAACATTTGTGCCACTATTTCGTCTGGAAAAGTGGTAGAATCAGTAATCCATCGGACTGCTGACCAAACTATTTCTTGTTCATGTATGGTACTTAATTCACTGTAACCGATTCGTGATTTCAGAATGTGATCGGTAGCTTGAAATACTTGTTCTAGGGAACCTTGTTCTGGTGCTGGATGATGGAAAATGGACTTGTGTTCTAGGCGTAAATGGCGATCTGGAAATCTAGGTTTTCCTACATACGCTATTCTGGCGGTATTCTCATCGTCTTCCTCTTCAGGATCAGAGGTACTTTCTTTCTCGCTTACTTGTGCTGCTTTACGCTGTTCGTGTATCTTTATTATCTCTCTACGAATTTTCTTATACATACTTTCCATGGCACTAATGGTATTGTGCTTACCCTCAGCTATATTATCACTCCACTTTGTTAGAATTTTCATTTCTTCCGGGTCTTTAGACGGGTAATCTTGTTCTCTTATTAGACAGTTAATTAAAAACTTTAATATCATGCGCTGAATCTCGGCTTTCCTTTGAGACATGGCATCACTAATACTTTGTGGGTCATCCCCTGTACGGATGAAACGATATATCCTGTCTAGATCTTCTTTCATATTTGGTAGGGTGACTAGATACTCGGTCACCCTCCTTACGCGTACTGAATATAAAACCATATTAAACTCGCCTGGAACTGGGTCATAGGCACATTCGCCAAGGGTTTGCCTGATTTCTGCAACAGATTTATTACTCTTAGGAGTACGCTGTGATGCTTGAGCATGTAATTCGAGTGCTGATAAACGCTTGTGTGGCGGCGGGGTTTGAGGAAGACCTCCTCCTGCGGCCACTAAACTAGAATCATCAACTGATGCTTTTCGTCCTGGCAGGGTGGGTAATTGTAACGTGGGCTGGACTTGTATGGCGGGCTGACCCGGGGGGGCTGTTAAGGGCACCCCGGTATCTGGGGGAGCAGGAATTACCTGGTTTACAGGGACGGGCGGAGTGCGGACAGGATTTGCATATTCTGGGACTGTGTCGTCCAGATAGGACGAAATAAAAATATCAGCTGCGGTAGGCTTGTGACGTAGCTTGGTCGGAACTAATGGTGGCGGAAAATTACTGGATGCCTCCGGGGTCGCTTTTGGCAAGCCCTCGGCAAGAAGAGGATACATACCCTTAATAAGGGCATGCCTCTGTCTGTCTGACTGTTCGGCTTTGACTTGTTCACCTATCTCGATTAATTCTTTTTCTTGGGCTCGCTCTAAGGATTCTCTACTTAATTCTGACTTTCTGATTTCTTTTTCAGTTCTATTATGAGCTTCTTTGCGCCATAACTCGATGGCATCTTTCTGTGACTGTCTGGCTTTCTTTTTCCATAATGCTTCTTCTACTCGCATGATGCATTCGGCATCCCATGTACCCGATACGGGCCATCTATACTTTTCTTCTAACTGTTTGGTATACTCTACCCATAAATCTAGATACAATATGGCACTTATGCCATGTTTCTGATACATAAAGTGACCTGGACTGTCCCTAGGCGGGACGGGAACTGCTGCTTCCAGCAGACCCTTTCTAGTTTTTAACTGACGTAACTTGGAAAATATGGGCATGACTGAACTGTAATCTAGACACAATACAATACACAATAAACACGATACTTATACCCCATTCATACCACGACATTGAAATACATGAAAAACATTTAAAACAACAGTTCGAACAGAATACTACCGGGAATACGGAACACAGAATACATGAATTTTCTCGAGAACAGAACTGACTAGAACAGGAACTAGATGCACTGCTGAAACAGTACGAAACTTACCGGTCTCTTAATGAGACACGTCAGGACCCGTATCCACCGAAGTGAACACTTCGTTTGTGGGACTGTGTACCACCAACCCACAGACCAGAGTCAATTAGATTGACCCTGTCTAGATACCACCCCAGTAACGGTACTCACCGGGCAGCAAGAACGGAAGGCCTCGGACTGGACTGCACTGCTACGACGACGGACTTCGGACTTCAGACTTCAGTTACGGGTGGACCTCCGGATACCTCGGACCTTGGACTCTTGGCTTGGGCTCTGGTCGGGACTCGCCGCGTTCCTCCACCGTCTCGTCTGGATGCTGGACCGCCTCCTCCGTCTCCTCCGTGGGCCTGAGGGATACTTGAGCAGAAATATCTGCCACTGCGCAGAAGAGTTCCGTCACGACTGCAGAGGGTCAGGGGGTCGGCGTGGCTTCACCGACGCGTGGGGAAAGGGCAAGTCCCTGTTCGGGCGCCATTATGTGGTATATAAATAAATAATACCGGATCTATTTTTGAATGAATGAATGAATAACAGATAGCTCAATAAAATAAGAGTCAAGATTCGAGGTAGTGGGAGTTTTGCAGGTTTATTACAGCATAAAGGACAGGGACAGGACAACCTACATAGGAACAGAATGGCAAGGACTAGCATGGCCCGGCAGCTGCCGGGGACCGGATCTGGAATGGCTAGCTCTAACATTTAATAACATTACATGAGCATATATACATAACGCAAACACATAGCATTACATTGCAATGGGCGTAGCAGTGGGTGGAGCAGTAGGTGTGACGTGTAGCAGTCGCGAAAGATAACGGTACAAAGGAGGTGTAACAGGGCGTATACATAGACATGTGATGCAAACGTAATAGAATATGTCATGAAATGGGCGGAAACATTGGAGGGGGCTACCTAAGGAGCCGGGACCTCTAACCTAATGGTGCGCGCAAACTGACAATGACGTGTTACTAGGAGAAGCTGGGGGCTATGAACTCTGCGCTAGGAGCAGAGACTAAAGTCTGGAGGGTCGGAGCGACATGTACCTAGACCCTATCTGGTATCTAATGTTTAGGGAACATGTTGAAACTAGAAGTCATGAGGGGAGAAGCTAACTGACTCTAAGGCTAGAGCATGCATTTATTCTACATGTAGTACGTGATGAAGAATATTAAATGACCATTAAATACAGTATTTCTCTTAACATGGAGCCGCATAGGCTAGACAATGACGGAAACTATTGATGCAGTTCAGTAGCTTAGGAATGCAGAGAAGGAGGACTGAACTGATAGCTGGAATCATAACATAGTCTTGGCAGACTCGGAGGCAGAGCCAAGCTGCACCGGGCACTGCGAGGCAGGAAGTAAGTGAAGGGTCGAGGATACAGGTGGGGGCTGGATCGCTCCTCAGCGAGGCTTCAGGAGACAGGAGCTGAATCTGATGTCCGGGCCCTGTTGAGGCCTAGAAACGGGGACTTTATAATGAAATAACGTGCACACTAAGAAACGTGGCAACATAACTTTACATAGGCCTGACACTCATATTACTCATGAGGACTAGGAAATGGCATATCAGAGGTGGACACAACTATAATTGCGTCTTGAATCGGACATGGGGAATAACATATGCATATTGGTCATGCACACATAACATATGATGGATGACTCGTAGGGACACAGAACATGACAAAATTTACTTTTCCACACATTTCACAAAGTAGTACACAATCGTTTCAGGAAATACAACAACGTGGACACCAACCGCAGCCAGCAATGGACACTTCAAGAGAGAGATGATGGAGACACCGTGGCATACAGTGAATGATCCACCACCACAACGCACATTGAGTCTGCCACTAGCATCTACTTCTCAAAAGATGCCTTTGTCAGTGCCGCAAGAAAAAAAGGAAATCCAGGCTACTATTACGGGCATGTTTAGACAGGAGGGGACCTACAAGGGGAACCACCCAACTGCACGTTTGTACAATGGGAAGCTGGCAAAAATGTTAGCAATGGACCTCCTCCCTTTTTCTTTTGTGGAAGTAGTGGGATTCTTAGAATTTGAGGCGACCATCAACCCAAAATGGAAGGTATCAAGCAGGACCTATTTTTCTAGAATGGCTGTTGCAGCGCTGCATCACGATGTGCTGCAATTGATTAGACATATATCGGACAGAAAAATTCCAATACTGTTCTCCTTACTCTTATTTGAATTCAGCGATACATACGAGTTAAACAATATGTCTCGTCACAGCTTTTTTTCCCGAATTAATCTATTTATTTTTTAATTTCCTTTTACTTCATTATCTCGGTCAAATTTAACCAATTTGTACATTTCAAAAATATCTATACAAAACATATACAACGTTACACAAATTTATCATAAAACATTACCTTCTACACATTTCTATTCATACTCTCAATGACCACATTCCTCAAACATTCTATCTCATACATACACATGCACCACACTCTATTTACACTTCAATTACACTATTCACAAAATGCCATAGACTGATAATTTTTCAAATTTGTAGCAGTTGGAACAAGATTTTCATAATCTTATGGCTCAAAAAAGAGTCTACGAGTTTCGAACTCGCAATATTTTTGGAGTTCTCATCAGGACAAAAGCTCTATTAGAGAAAGCTTGTGTGTTTGCTTGTTTATACCACGACGCTGAACAATTCGTGTTATCTGTAGTCAGCATTCGTACATTTTTCTTAATGTGCCTGACCTTTAATTTTGTAGACCGACACAGTTTACCGGGTTTTCTGGTCGGTTGCAGGCTGCCTGGTTTGGGCGTCTGCATCCACCGAAGGAGGAATCACACTCGGCACGTTTTCTCCCAGTCCTAATTGATTAGACAAGCATTGCAGCAAAGTGTTGTTCACACTATCCACCTGATGACAGACATGTGGACCAGCTGTCAGGTGACTGATTACATGTGCATCACTGCACATTTGATCTCTTTTGCTGGGTAAGGCAAAAGACATCTTTAGGTCTTGGCCCTGAAGACAGTTTTAAGAGCATTCGGCGGCATGCAACAGTAGCCATGTTTGCAATGGAGAAATCACATATAGCTGTAAACATCTTGGAGAAATTTAACAGCAAGGTGTATGAGTGACTGCGACCCAGAGGTCTCAGAATTGGATTTGTTGCCACAGACAATGGCAGTAACATAGTCAAGGCATTGTCAGACGGAAGCTAATGCAGGGTCCTGTGTTTGGCCCATTGCATTAACCTGGTGGTGCAAGACTTCCTCAAAAAGGAAGACAAAGTCAGTAACATATTGACTACCTGCAGAAGCGTCTGCACCCATTTCAGACCCATTTCAGACATTCTTGTAAAGCCAGGAAGCAGCTGCGGATTAATCAGCTTAATAATAGAGCACCAGTTAAAGCCCTGATACAGGAGGTGCCAACATGTTGGAACTCGACCTATTACAGGGTGCAACATCTGTTTGAGCAGTACAAACACATCAATGACTATGTCATTAAAAGAGGAGGGGATGCAGTTAGGAAAGCTATGACCGTGGATGCAGACAAATGGGGCCTCGTCAAATGCCTGACACATATGCTATTCCCTTTTGAGGTTTTCACAAGAGAAGTAAGCAAGGAGGACAGTTCGATGGGCCAAGTTATCCCATTTTTGCATCTCCTACCTTTTCAGAACCACCATTGATCACTGCTGACCCCCACCTGTCTTATTGGGGGCATTTTGACCTGGAGCCAGCTTCTGCTTTTCCTGCCGGTCCCGTTGCCTTGTGCCGCAGCACTCGCTCTCCCCCCGCCGCCGCTCCTTAGCAACATCTTTGTGCAGCCGCTGTGTGGTGGGGGCCTTGTGAGCGGGGAACTCCCACTTCCAGCTTGCAACACGGCCGGAAGCCGCCAACGGGATAATCGCGGCAGGAGGCGCTTTTAACGCACGGCGTTATCACCCGCGTCGCGGGAGCGCTGGAGCGTCCCGGGAGAAACCCGGGCAAAGGGCGGGCCGTCTGTGGCCGTCCTAGGACGTAGGAGGACGGGCCGGGCCACACCATTAACATCTCCCTACTTCTGCCTCACCAATCGGCGTTTGCAAGCCTTTGGGTGAGGAAGCAGGGGAATTCAGGGCTTGGAAGGGCTCCCCAGAGAAACTTTCTTACTATTAACTTTAAGTTAAGCAGGGTCACAATACGGTCCTAACGAAAACCACGTCTTCTTTGAAAGTTGGTTAAGGCATGGGTAAGTGCAAATCAATGGAAGGAGGGGGGGGTCGAGTGAGTTGGCGAAACCACCAAAACAGAGTAAAAGAAAGAAATCGAAGGGAGCACCAAAACATGCAGCCATGAACTGTATCCTTGACAGGATTGATAGGATTGACTCTGTTGTCGATGAATGCCACGAAATTTTGACTGTTGAAACGGTGACCCCCGGGATGTTGGGCTCTACTCAAGTGGTGGGTGGGGAGGTGACTGTTGTGCAAGAGCCAGTAGGTCCACCTACCACTATACCCGATATGTTTTGATCACAGACTAAATCCGCTGTGGTTAATCTACCACGTCAAGGATAGAAAGGACCTCCCCGGGGGGGCAGGAAGGGTGGTTATTCTGGCGATAGAAGCCCTGGTCAAGATGGAGAAGCTACTGTCCAAATTGTAACTGATAATGACACCATTCTACGTTCCAACAGATTTAAGGTACTAGCGGACATACAGCATGAGGAGTCCAATACTATCTCTAGTCGAGAAGCTAACTTCCCCCAAACTATAAGAACAGGAGATGACTGTGATCTCATATGCACTAAAGACAGTTTGGGAACTGTTAGCGACTTAGTTAAATTAGTCTCATTACTGAGAGATGAGATCGAGGTCATGAAAACATTCATTATTAACTTAACCTCAACAATAAAACCTACCCCTGGCGATCCTGGTCTCAATCTGGGACAGCTCAAAAGAAACCTATTGCTTATCCAACCAAACCCACCCAAGGAACCCATTTATCCTTGGGGAAACGTGTCTCAATAGGTAGTAAAGTACCCCCGACTCGTCCTGTAGAAGGAGGTGCGAAAAGTTTGCCATGCATCACTAAAGCCACCACAAGTAGGGTACAAGGTTCCCCGATGAAAAGTAGATTAGAAAACCAGTCTATAACTAGTGAGCAGAGGAGCCTGAGGAGCACTAGGGGGACCAGTGGCCCAGTGGGGTCGGCTCAACAAAAGCAACAAGATCGACGGCAGGGGCACCACAAAGTAGCATCCCTAATTACCAAAAAAAGGGGACATCAAATTGTAGTTTGGAGCTCGGCAGGGGGGAGGTACATTATGAAGGGTAATTTTCCTACTAACAAAATTTATATTACTAACGCCCCAAAGCAAGACAGGAGGATTAATTGCCTCAGGGAACGGGTAGATTCTCTGACGAACAAAGCCATACACTGGCTGCGTTACGTCAGAGGCTGTCGATCTGTCATAAGAGACGACATAGTAAAAGCAACGAGACTGAGTCACCCTGGGGAAAGCCATGATGTCATTGAACTAACACTATGCACCGAGGATTTAGCTGAGAAACTATTCCAACTAGAATTTAGATCCAGCCCGCCAATTTTCTCAGGCATTCAGCTGAGGAAGGTGCCCCTCTTCCATTTTCACGCGGCATCCCTTATGTCTTCAATTAAAAACAGGCTCAGGAATAGCAGCTCTGGGCTGGAAGCCATAGATTGACTGCTAAATAATGGGACTGGTGAAATGTCTAACGAAATATCAGGGTATAGTGAGCGTAATCTTGATGTCGCCTACATAGGGGGTGAGGGGATTAATAATGAGGGTCAGACAGGGGATTGCCTAGCAAATGGCGATGAGCCCAGCGCTGTGGCTGGGATGGTATTCTCTTCCGCAGACCTAGTTCCAAACATAGGAATGGAACCTGTAAGGGTAAATTATTTAAGTATACCTAATTTAGCAACCACAGGACTATTGCAAGCCATTAATGGGGATGGGGGTAAAATAATCTCTTGGAACATTGCGGGACTGGGCACAAGTTTACAATCACCTGAATGGCTTTCTTTTATAAATGGTTTTGATATCTGTCTCTTCCAAGAGACCTGGGCCTGCGAGCCCCAGTTTCTTCAGGGTTTCTTGAATTTTTTCGTGCTTGCACTTAAAGGACCCAAAGGCCGGCCGAAAGGGGGGGCTAACTATCTGGTTACAACAAGATCTCTTTAATAGAGTTGTCGAGCTCCGGACTATGAACAGAGATATCCAGATGATTAGGCTAACAGCGGGCTCTTTGGGTACTTTGGACATCTACAACTTGTATGTTAGAGGGTCAGATGGAGGGAAATCTCAGGTCCTGGCAGCCTTGGACCACCTGATTGGCTTACAGCCAAGCGAGAATAACCTGATAATCGCTGGCGATTTAAACGTGACCTTTGAGCCACTTACAGTAGAAGATTGGTATTCAGGAGAAGAAGAGGATTGCCAGTGGGGCATTCCTAAATTGGATCTAAAACCAATAGACAGATGGACAGATAGTGTAATCCAGATTAATGCAATATGTTGTGAAAGAGGGCTTAGAGCACTGAACGGTAGAACTGTGAGTGACGGACAAGGTGAAAACACATTTGATAATGGTCGCTCAAAAAGCAGGATTGATTATGTTATCTGTAATATGGCAATTTGGCATCTTATGAAGGACATGAAGGTAGTTGCTAGGCAAGAGAGTGATCATAACTCCCTATGCATCATCCATCATATGTGTGGGGGGTGAGAGTCAGGGGGATTGATTAAGGTCGAGGAGGCCCTAGTTGAGATTGTCCCAACAAATGACATGCGGTGGGTCAGGTGGGCCCAAGTCATGATGAATAGTAGGGTGTTGGAGAATATTAGTGAGGAGCTGAATAAAACCATTTCCACCATGGATATCATAGCTAGGGCAGAGAATAAGAGAGACCTGCGGGAAATTACCAATCTCCATGAAAGCTTTTTTGAAAACATAAGGGGTCACTTCTTTAAGGTAGTAACAAATCCAAGGGGCAAATAAATGCGTCCAAAAAGAGTGGGGTGGTACAACGATGCCTGTAGATCTGCAAGAATATCCCTAGGAACTGCAATTAAAAGAAGAGACGCGCATGCTGCCAGGCAGGCGATAAAACACAGCCTGGGAATTACAGGCCTAATAGCCTGATTGACCCGGTACAAAAGGTGATTGGAAAAATGACCCTAGAGAAAATATTAGATTGGGAAGAAGGTGAAAACATCCTGTCCCCCTTCCAGGCTTGCTTCGCAAATTAATTAATTAGCACTACTGACCAGATATTTAGTTTTACCTTACTTCACTGGAAGACTGTAGTGCTATGAAAAGGCAGCATTTACGCTGCTTTTATTGACTTACGTGCAGCATTTGACCTGGTGCCACGGTTTCAGCTGTGGATTGTGTTAAGCAAGATGGGCATGCCACCAGAAATTTTAATGCTAGTGATGAGGCTGCACTAGTAGAACCATGCAAAAATCCAGTGGGGGGGACATGGGCAAGTTACTCCCGAATTTCCGGTAGAGCGTGGGGTGCGCCAAGGCTGTGCTATGGCCCTCAGGCTTTTTTCATTGTACATCAACAGGGTAGTAGAACGTATGCTTCTGGCAGGTGTAGATGCCCCTACTTTGGCTGGAGTGAAGACTCCTATTTTATTATTTGCGGATGATACGCTTATTTTATCTAAAACTCCTAGTGGCCTTCAACGAGCCCTGAAGATTTTTGAGGAATTTTGTGTTGACCGTGGGCTGGAAGTCAATGTAGCAAAAACAAAGCTCATGGCGCTCAACCCGCATCACAGTTTCAAAGGGAATTTCTTTATGAATGGGCAAAAGGTGGAAATGGTGTCGGACTTCATCTATCTGGGCATCCATGTGGCAAAGGGTGTTAAGTGGAAGAAACACATAGAAATGGCGACTTTAAAACTGTGCCAAAATGCCGGAGCGATAATTCGAGAGCACAAGAAATCCCTGACAAAGCCAATACAGCCAGCACTCCAAGTTTATGAGGCGAAAGCTCTTAGCTCGGCACTCTACGGTGCTGAGATATGGGGCTATGATAATTTAATACCATTAACACTTGTAGAAAACAAATTTTTGCGCAATCTTGTCGGTCTCCCTAAGAGCACACCGATGAAACCATTGCGATATGATCTAGGTAGGCCCTAGTAGATATGGCTAGATTACGGCTTATACTATATTGGCGTCGCATCTGGGTCACTCCTGAACTTGCCCACTATGCCCAAGGATTCCTGGACGTAATCAAAAGTGATGATTTCCACAAGATAATCTGGCTGAAGGAGCTCTGTAAAACCTTAGCGGGAATGGGCATGCACGGGTTGTGGGAGAACCTTGAGGTAGCTCTGTTTCCATCTAAATACACCCTAAAAGAAAAGTACTGGGAAATGGTTGCGTACCGGAATTGGAATGGCGCTGATCCCGGTACTATGGAGGGTTGTTTCCTGGAAGTCAAATCTTCACCCAGTCTAGAGCTCTATTGGGATGGCATCACA
This sequence comes from Lissotriton helveticus, assembly GCF_964261635.1. NCBI lineage: Eukaryota > Metazoa > Chordata > Amphibia > Caudata > Salamandridae > Lissotriton > Lissotriton helveticus. Next base: position 70,878,557 of record NC_136064.1, read on the forward strand.
AAACCTGGAGACAGGAAGCTCTACTTTCAGCTCAGAGCAGGGTCACTCCCTATAAGATCACTAAACGGTAGATGGGCTGAAGGTAATTCCAATATGTGCCCGGCTTGTAAAAATGAAAAAGAGACCATCGCCCATCTTTTTTTTTGTCTGTAGGGCATATACAACCCCTAGGCGTATTTGGTTAAAGGCAATTTTTTCTGGTTCTTCAGATACCAGAAAAGTCACTTTAGTTAATAAATGGAAATCTTTGTAAAATACTGCAATTCTGTTTCATTCCTTACTTGTTCTTCAACAGAAGTGCACTGCACTCCACGTCTATCTTGCTCGGGACATCGAGATTCATGATGATGATGACTGGTCTGAGACGGCGTTACTCAGTGCCAGGACTGGAGGAGTATCATGGATGATGATGACTGGTCTGAGACGGTGTTACTCAGTATCAGGACTGAAGGAGTATCATGGAAGAACTCAGGGCGAGAGCTACAGGACTGCGTCATCAATAGCTAGGAGCAAGAAGTTATCAAGTATGCTATTGATTTGAGTTCAAAGGTAAACCAAGAGTCTGAGGCTTAGTACTCAGTTGTGTGGAATAAAGAGAGGTGCATTTGTGAAATGCGGCTATGTGTGAGTGTTGGACTTGTGGCAAAAGTGATACTGTGAGTCCCTCCTTGTTTTTTTGGCGCTGCCTCTGAGTCTTCTTGATACACTCCTCATGAAGCTTAACTTCCTTCTGTACTTCTCCTTGACTCTAAATACAGTTTCTCTTTTACAATCCACAGGCCTTCTTCTACTCTTCTATACAAACGAAAGGTGACAGCTAGCTGAGCTCAACAACACTCCTGCATACCCACTGGACCAGTGCAGACAGGTCCCAAAGAGTGGACATTTCCAAGGAGAAAGCAGACGGACCACCCAATTTAGCAATACAGTCTAATTTTTCTTTTAGCATATTACATATTACACTAAGAGAAGCGGGTTGGTGGGTTTACTTTCTAATCTAGAAGACAGAACATTTAGATATATGTTAAATTGGGTCTCAAGGGCAAAATGACTATTTTCAATGCATGTATCTGAACTCTGTCATAATCATTCCTTTGTTTCCTTCAAACAACATATTGATGGTGAATAATATGCTGATGCTTATTGCCAAGATGAATGTTGGCCTTGTGTTGTAGTGTTTGTTTTTGTCAAACCTTTCTCCAAATCCCATTAACCATCCATTCATCAAACCTCTAACTCTATTCCCCTGAGCTGGGTGATCACACACTTGGTGAGGCAGAAGTGGTGAAAGCAACACCAACATACTGTAGAATCTTCAAGAACACCAGCCCATTTCAAACCCACGCATTAAAAATGATCCATGTTCTTGTATACAAAAAATAAAGAACATCAGTCATCCGCATCATCAACATTCAGGCCTTGTGTTGCCTAACCTTAAACACCTAACCAAAGCTTTGCCGACTCCAGACTTTGAGTTCATTTTTGATAACTTGAGGAATTCACAATCAGGCATTCTCATTGTGTCATCACGTAGTACTCAGGTGGTGTCAATTTTTTGTAAATCTTTGATAAATAGATAACCCATTTACTCAGCCTTTCTACTTCCATTTAGTTGCCTACGATGGATAGTCAATAAATCATTCAGAGCAATCCTACAGTTGAAGCTCCCCTTGGTAGAACTGGAAGTGGGACCTTGCGTGTGAAGTTGGGATGCCTCCCCTGTTATTGTTGCATGTATATTTAGGTAAAAAACTAGTATGGATGTAATTTAACTTGGTAAAAAATACATTAACTGCTACTGTTTTTTATCTCGATAGTTCAGACCTTCAACACAATATAGGTCATCATAATAATAATAATAATAATAATCCACATTTGTAAAGCGCACAATCACCCGTAAGGGTCTCTAGGCGCTGGGGGCCGTCGGGAAGATTAACCAAGCTATTGCCCAGAGTCACATGGTGCTGGGCTAATCTGCCGCCGGTGCCGGGGATCGAACCGTCATCCCCAGATTCCAGCGTCAGTCGCCCTGGCCGCGGCGCCACACCTCTCCCTCATCATGGCAGCATTCCTCATAATGGTCAAGATAGTTAGAGAACTATAAGCCTAGACTCTATAACTAAGTGCCACGCCATCTCTTAAGTTACAAGCACATGAACAGGCTGCGTAAACTACTTGAAGGCAGCAGTGCACAGTAAAGGTAAAATGCACTACTTCAGGCATCAATTTAGATTAGAAAACATTGTTTCCCCCATTATTTATTTACAAAACAACCCACCCTCTCCACGCAAACAACATGCCCACCCTTCTCCCAAACAAAACTGACCCAAGCCCCAAAACTCAAAATGTTCAAGACAGTCTCTCCAGTCCCTGCTCCCTTTCCACACTCTCCACCCAGACCCAACAAACAACAAATCCCTCCCACTATAACAATCATTTTTAAAAAGGGCTAAAAAAAGGACATTATGGATGTCAGTCCAGAGCTGGTCCATGCTCTGCTCCAATGAGTTGAACCATCCCTTGATGGTGTCCAGCCGCTGCGGGATACTGTTCTGCAATGGCCTGTTGCCATTCTGGTGGGGGATGGCAGCAGTTGGCTGGCAGCCGTGCCGGCGATGGGATGGCTGGGAGGCTGAAGGCTGAGGGGGACCGGCTGCACTGGGGCCCGGGAGCTGTGTGTTTATTCTTCCTCCTCCTCTTCCAGGAGCACCAGCCACGGGTATTCCTGATGAATACACTCCACCCTCTGCCTCTGGAAATGGGCCATTCTCTCCTGCCTGCCGGGTGGTCCGGCTGGACCAAGAGGAGAAGCTATATTGAGAAAAACAAAAAAGCCGAATTGTAAATAATACTCTGTGCAAACAATTTTTTTTAATTACTGGGTGGCACAGTAGCAGTACATTGCTGGTCCCCGAGGGCCATTAGAATGTATGTGATGTGATTATGATTATGAGAATCACAAGGCCAATTTTATGTTTTCTATTAACCACACATGTTGCCAAACATAAACGGGCACTGACTGTGCAGCAGAAAAGTAACAGGCAGAGAATAACATCACAGGATTAAAAAAAACAGAGATTGAATTGTTTTTTTCATTCTAAAGGCTTATCAATTAACTATAAACAGTCAGATACTTTGAGTTGAAAATAAATTACTTTTCATTGATGAGAATGGCATTATGCACTACATGGAGTACACATGTGTGGTGCTAAAATAATGAAGCCATGCTCATTGCTAGCCAGCCCCTCTGCTAGTTTGCTACTGTCTGCAGCTGTGGTTGAAAATTATCCATTTTTAATTCCAATGGCCATGCTCTATGCCGAATGCATTTCTCTTTCTGCCCTGTCTCCAAAGAGGCTGATGAATAATCCATAAGATACTGTTTCAGTCAAACACCTCATGTATGAAATGCGGATATTAGTATATTATTATACTGTCTGCAGTAAGTAGACATTGATTGATTGATTGATTGCTTTATTTCGATATGCATATATCATAAAAGCAGTACAAAAGATAAAAACAGCATGTCGAAAAAAAGTATGACTGTACATTCGGTAAAAGAATAAAACACATTAGATCAGCATAAATTAATTAAAAAAGAGGATTAAATTGATATGGACAGTCTTCTATGTCTAATCAACCAAGCCCATTTTAAAAACTTGGCAACAGCACAGACAATGGGAGGGGCTGTATTGGTTAAAAGAATCCGGAGGGCAACAGAGTGCTGGCGGGTACCCAATTCTCTGCAGATAGGACCAAGCCAACGTGATCTGGGGCGACCAAGGTCCGGGCATTCGAAAAGAAAGTGTGGCACCGTCTCTGGTTTATCGGGACATAGAGCACAAAAGCGTGATGGGGACTGGGGTTTATTCCACCTGGAGCAGAAGTCGGCCAAGGGTAGGGTTCCTAACCGGAATTTGATGTACAAGGACCGATCCATGGCAATTGTTATTATGTCCATGTACGGCTCGTAGGTGACGACATCTTTTAACAACAGAAAAGCTGCGGTGGTTTTGCAGTGCTGCTGGCTACTGATGCGCTTCACACAAACCCACTCCCAAAAAAGTTTTTTTAAGGTCTCCTTCGGGGGAGCGGAGTGGCTATGCCAGCAGGAGTCCAGGCCTAGGTCCCCTAAAAGATGTTTGATGTCCTTCAGCCATTTAATGCTATGCCAACCGTCGGAGTGCATCACCTCAGCTAGACCATTGGCATAAGATTTTAGCTCAGGGACCCTCCACAGGCGAGCCCAGAGCAAGAGGGGTCGAAGACGGGCCTGATCCCTTATAGCTTTGCAGCCGGTATCCATGAGCACTGGGATAGTCGGACTACTCGATGGAATAGCAAGGAGATCTTTAATGAATTTGTTTTCGGCCTTGCTCAGTAGGTCCACTTTGCCCAGGCCCCACAGTTCGGCTCCATAGAGTGACGCAGGGACCGCACGTGCTTTGTATATGTCTAGTAGAGGGGCAACACAGTGTTTTGTTGAGTTGTTGAACTCCTTGAGGAGGGCCCCCCCCACCCTTTTGTGGGCCATTGTCATTTTATTGATGTGGGCGGTCCAGCTCATCACGTCGTTAAGTCGAATTCCCAAGTAGTCGAATTCTGCCACTCTTTCAAGGGGTATGGAGTTCAGAATGGGAGGGCGGCCAAGTTTGCGTGGTGGATGCATAACTAGGTACTTGGTTTTTTCCACGTTGATGACAAGTCCCTTGGTGGTGCAAAAGTCCTGAAAGCGGTTCAGTAGTGTCTGGAGACCTTGGGGGGTTTTAGAGATGAGGAGGGTGTCGTCGGCGAACAGCAACGTTGGGATTTTTACGCCTCCCAGAGTGGGAGCGTCTGCTGGTTCGCCGAGTAGATGATCTACCACTCCATTGATATAGAGGGAGAATAGGGTAGGGGCCAGGACACAACCCTGCCTTACTCCCCTCTCGACCCTGATCTTATCGGTCTTTTCCCCGTTCAACCCCCATCTAACCTGGGCATAGGTGTTGTTGTGCAGTTTGATAAGGAGGTTTAGTATATACGGGGGCATCCCTAGTCCGTAAAGCACCCTCCAAAGTTCCTCCCTAGGAACCAGGTCAAAGGCAGTCTTTAGGTCAATAAAGGCCAAGTAAAGACTGCCTTTGCCCAGCTCCACCACCTTCCAGTATAGTAGCAGGAGCCTAAAGACCTGTTCGATAGTACCTGTGCCTGAACGGAACCCGGCTTGCATATCGGACAGGATGTGGTTATCGTCCACCCATTGTGTGATCCTCCCCAAAATGGCTTTCCCCGCCAGTTTCTGGCTCGAGTCTATTAGACTTATGGGCCTGTAATTCCCAGGTAAATCCCGGCTGCCCTTTTTGTAGATGGGGACCACCTCCGCACCTCTCCAGGAATCTGGCACAGGGCCTCCCACAACGATTGCATTGAGGAGTGCAGAGATTAGTACCCCCCATTCTTCCGGGTATGCTCGGAGGATATCGCCTGGTAGGCCATCCGGACCAGCTGCTTTTAATGGTACCAAGGTTTTAATCTGCTTTGTAACATCCAAAACAGAAAAAAATTCCAGGTCTTGAGCTAGAGTAAAAGGCGGGAGGTTAAAAGGGTCGTTTAGTGGGCCTTCAGCGGCAGAATAAAGTTTTTGGAAGTGGGAGAACCATGTGTGGGCATTAATGGTACAGGTCCTCAAGGTGTCATCGGGACGGTTCCTATTGCCCACCAAGTCCCAAAAACCTTTGGCGTCTTTCCCACGACTGGCAGCCAGGAGGTCCTGCCAGAGGTTATCCTCCCACTCCATCTTAGCGTTTTTTTGGCAGAGTGCATAGTGTCTCCTGGCCACCCTAGTCTTGGACGGTAGTTTGGACTTGACTGCTTCAATGAGAAGTGACTTCGCCTCCCTGCACTTCTGATTGTACCAGCCCTGTCTAGCACGTGAGCTTGGTTTCCTTCTGTTCGTACTAGCTGGAACTACAAAGAGGTCACTAATAGCCTCGGTTATGGTACAAAACCTTTGGGCCACCTCCAGCAACCCATCCTCTTGGGGGTCAAGATTGACTAGGGCTGAGGCAAGAAGCTGCCTGATGGCAGAAGTTTTCTCCTCTGAAAGTGCCAACTTCGCCCACTTTAGCCGCCGTCCACAGTTGGCGACTACTGACAGGTCCGGGGCAGGGTTACGAAAAGTTCTGCTCACGGTGCTAGTTAGCCGCCTGTGAGACAAGGGGAGAGAGAGGAGGTTGTGATCACTCTCGACAGATGGTATGATCACCATGTCCTCCACCATGCTCCACAGGTGTATGTCAAGGAGAAGATAATCAATCCGTGACGTATGCCCTGGCCTATTATAGGTATGGGCCCCTACTTTGTCGGACCTAGTCCTACCATTGGCAGCCCTCAGACCAAACTCCATAGCTAATGAGTTGATCTGAAGGGCCACTTCTGTCCACTTTTTGATGGGGCTGAGTTCAAGGGACGGAATCCCCCACCTGATGTCATGTTCCTCTTGATCAGTTAGAATTTCAAGGTCCAGGGGCTCAAAGGTGCAATTGAAATCGCAAGCCAACAAGGTACAAGACCTATGAGGTGACGAGCGAAGCTGGGCTTCTAGACAGGCTATTACTGGGGATTCTCTACCCCCCTTTGTGCCTCGGGCGTAAATGTTAAAAATGTTTAGGATGACTCAGCCCTGGGGATTTTTCAGCAATATATTGAGGAGATCCGGGCATTTGGTATCCCGCTCCACCACCCTGCAGTTGAGTTCTGAAGCCACCCAAATTAAGAGGCCACCCGAAGGGCGGCCCCTACCAGTTACACTATGAACTGCTGACAAAAAGTGGGTGGAATATCCTGCCTTGTGCAGGGGCACCCCACTCCAGGTTTCCTGAAACAGGCATATGGAGTGTTGCTCCACTAGCGCATTCCAGTCCGGCAGCGCTAGCTTCCTCTCGAGGCCCGCCACATTCCAGCTGAAAACCCTAATCGGGGGGTCCGTCACAGCCGTAATGCTACAGTCCTCGACAGGGTGCGGCGTGTCCACAGCACCCACACCAGGGAGGCTAACCAGAAGGTCAGAAGATGCCCCGGTCTCCCCTTGCTCTTTTACAGACTCGGCAGTAGCCTGGCTTTGTGATGTAATCGAGGGGCTACGGGTTTTAAGGAGGGGTGTAAGCTCGGCAGCAGAACTCAAAACCACAAGGGCCTCCCCGGGAGCGTCACAGAGTCAGCAACCCCAGGAACCCCAATTCTGTGTCACTGGAGCTGGATATAACTGCTGTGAAAAATCACCCGGGGAAGGGTGACCGTGGACGATGTTTTCTACGAAAGATTGGCCCCCAGGACTACTAATAAAGGGAAATGTCCAAGGTGGATGGTAGGAGTGGTCGTGAGAGTCCGTGGGTAGAAGAATGTTAAGTCGACTGTATCGACACCCGTTCCAGCCGTGGATCGCCCTTGGGAGCATATCAAATGGGCGACTCTTGCGTCTTGGAAATTAACCACCACACAATCCCCTTCAAGAGATTTTTTCCCGTGTCCAATCCATCCCACCCTGCGTACGCCAAGAATTATGCCATCCACTCCCGGAGGGAGGGGCCTGTTGATTTTCAGCCAATGGATGACCTTATTCTTAAGCGCCTGGTGGTTTTCCTGCTGGGTACTCCTAATAGGGGGGACTTTGGTAAGGACGACCACAAACGGGTGGCACTCAGGGTGGAGGTTAACTGGGGGACACTTTCGTATAGGCTTCTTCGAAAGAGCCATTAGAGAAGGGTTTTTGGGCGGGAGGGTGGTGGGTGTAGCCTTAAGGGTTGTCGCTGTACCACCAGTTTTGGCGTGTAAAGCGGCCCCAGGTTGTGAAGTTGGACCCGTCCCTCCCTTCTGGTGTTTCCTTTGGCCTAGGTTAGGCACAGGGGTTGTTACAACTGGGGGAGGAATAGCATGCACTTGGACAGCATGAGTGGAGACATTCGGCCTTAACTGCCTCGGGCCATCCTGGGAGGCAACCGAGGAAGCGTTCCCAGAAACTGGTCGCGTGGGCGGCTGTGTCAACTGTTCTCTTGGAGGATGACTCACTAAACCCTCATTCCCAGTGTTCCTATCTGTCCTATCCTCGCTGGGCTTCGGCTGTAATTTGAACAGGGTTTTCAGGGAGAAGAAATTGTCCCTGGTAACCTGTTCAAAACGGTCAAGCCTGTCCCCCAAACTTTTTACTTGATCGATAAGTGGTACCAAAAGAGACCTGACCAGTTTCTCGATCGGCTCCAGAAAGAGACCCTCGTTGGCTAGGTCAGGTACTGCTGGGACCAGCAGGGGGGGTAGCACTGTGTCTGCTACGATTGGAGGGGCATTAGGGTTCCCAGGTGGTGCAGGTCCTCTGGCACCTGGGAGTGTGGGGCCCCTCTGGGGCTGATACCTGGCATGCTTAATAAGCGTGGAGTGACAGCCCTTTCGGGTGATAGTCGCCCTTTTCCCCTTCCTTTTCGTAGGCCCCTGGATAGATCGAGTCTTGGGCGGGAGTTGTGGATCGGGTGTGGGAGCGTCAGAGCAGTATTGGGACTGAATGCCAGGAAAACCGGCTGTGGGAAGGTCGTGGCGGGACTCTACAGCCACGGTACAAGGGCTGACGAGGTGAGGATCAATCAGCAAACTTTCTACCCCATCTATTCCGACCTCTGGTGGTGCAATATGAGAATCCCCAGGTAAATCCCCAAGCAAGGGTGCAGGGGAAATGGAGATTGATGAGGACATCACTAGTGCCGAAGAAGGACTCTTTGAAGGGGGAAAGTCAAAAGAGAGGCGCCGTTCTGATATGGCGAGCTCATTGTCAATAACAGCCGCCACCCTGGTGAGGAATTTGTCCATAGAACCGAACATGGCGCCCCCTGGGGCACTTTCACCGCCACCCCTCAAGGCCTTACCGGAACGGGTTGACATGCTGGATTCCGGACCCACGGTGAAGCACCACGAACTAGGACCTGTTGTAGTAGATGTAAGAGGGGTGGCCCAGCCCTGCCTCCTCCTGCCCCGGACGGCCACAGACGGCCCGCCCTTTGCCCGGGCTTCGCCCGGTCGCTCCCGCGCGCGACTCGCGGGGCGAGTGGGGGTGTCAGCCTTTTACAGGCGCCTCCGGGCGCTCCTCGCACGTCACGGGCGTGCTTCCGCCCCAGGGGCTGCTGGGGAGTGTAGTCTGCTGGTCTGGACTGCCTCCCGGCGTTGCGCTGTTTCTGCCGTTTCCCTCACGGCTCTGGCCCGATGGCGTGCCTCAGGTAAGTTTTCGGTGTTCCCCCCTGGGCTCCCGAGGGGTCAGCCTTTTACAGGCGCCTCCGGGCGCTCCTCGCACGTCACGGGCGTGCTTCCGCCCCAGGGGCTGCTGGGGAGTGTAGTCTGCTGGTCTGGACTGCCTCCCGGCGTTGCGCTGTTTCTGCCGTTTCCCTCACGGCTCTGGCCCGATGGCGTGCCTCAGGTACGTTTTCGGTGTTCCCCCCTGGGCTCCCGGGGGGTCAGCCTTTTACAGGCGCCTCCGGGCGCTCCTCGCACGTCACGGGCGTGCTTCCGCCCCAGGGGCTGCTGGGGAGTGTAGTCTGCTGGTCTGGACTGCCTCCCGGCGTTGCGCTGTTTCTGCCGTTTCCCTCACGGCTCTGGCCCGATGGCGTGCCTCAGGTAAGTTTTCGGTGTTCCCCCCTGGGCTCCCGGGGGGTCAGCCTTTTACAGGCGCCTCCGGGCGCTCCTCGCACGTCACGGGCGTGCTTCCGCCCCAGGGGCTGCTGGGGAGTGTAGTCTGCTGGTCTGGACTGCCTCCCGGCGTTGCGCTGTTTCTGCCGTTTCCCTCACGGCTCTGGCCCGATGGCGTGCCTCAGGTAAGTTTTCGGTGTTCCCCCCGTAGACATTGAGGAAAATAAATCTACTGGACTGCACTGCAGGTAAAGGAATGGATTATATAGCTTTTATTTGGCACATTCATCACTGTATATCCCATATGAAAACTTGATATCAAAGCACTTACTTCCACTTTACTCTGTGACCTCGCCTGCCACCACGTATTTCCAACAAATTAATTTGCTTGGCAGTAACCAAGAAAAGGAAACATGATTTTCTCTACTGCAGGGGGTAAGGTAGAGGGATTGGACAGGGAGGGCAAAGCCTTTATATATAATTAGAGGGGCCACTTCACTGATCATTGATTCACGATCCTTGGCTTATTCAGTCACGGTTCAATTCAAAAGGGAAAAATCAGATCAGGTGTAAATTAATTAATCTGTTACGGGAAACCATGATATATGATCTGGAATCACTTCACATGGGTATCGCACGATTAAATGTGGCACATGCCAAGAATGAATTTTCCAATTTGGTAGGCTGGGCTGGGACAGAAGAACTTAGGGGGAAAAAACGAAGGAGTGGGCGAAGGGACAACACACCTTGTGTGTTCAGTTTGCAATGCATTGAAAACATTATAAATGCCACATTTTCTGAAGCAGACACACATTACACAGCCAACACAGCAGTCACAAATTGATTGCCCCATACTGCACTTGGGTTTATTGTTGGGAACAAATGTCATGGGCAAGGAGGGGGGCTGATGAATGATGGGTAGGCTAGATCTGGCTCACCTAACAAATAGACCGAGTCAAGGAAGTAGAATAAAGAGTAAGAATAAATAAATAACTCCCACATAAAAGAACCATAGCTTTGAATGATAGTGATAACCCTACATAAATCAAGTTAGCAGAGTAGGTGAGCAGCAGCATGCTCCTCGTGAGAACTGAAGAAGAGCTGCCTTGCTTATTAACCCAAACAATCCTTTCATTCTAATTCGCCCATAGCCACCATGATTCAGCTTTACTTTCTCCCATCCAGTCTTTCACCAGGATTTCTAATACATTATCCACCCCTTCAATACATAGCAACTCTTTCTTCGAACCATCCTTTCACCCATCCACCCATCCACCGTGCACTCTTTTACCCACCCACCCACCCTTTCACTCATATACATTTCCTTCCTTTTAGGTTATGTTCTATTCTTTCATGTCTCCCTCGAGCAACGCCACGGCAATAGCTAGTGAGCATAGTAATTGTAAGAAATATGTGACTTACCAGTGCCCATCCCTGCAGCCGCTTCTCTCCCTCCAACTGTCCCGTTGCCATCTCCATTTGCAGTGTCACTGGAGCCGGCATCACAGATATTCTGTGAGGCCAGGCATGGAATAATGGTCAATGGAAGACATATGGTGTTGGATAGCAAATGCAATGGGAGTTGGACCTAATATCTTTTTTCCAGCGTTGCTGCACTGTCATTGGAAACTGCTGGTATATACTGTAACTATAAATGAACAGACCTGCAGCAAACTCCATTGGGGGAAGGGGTGGTCCACGATGACCATGGCCACTGTCTCGTGAACTGAAATCTGTTAGAGCTAGGCATAATCAGGAAAAGGAAAGCCTTCTGAACAAACCGACATGGAGATTTGTATTTAAAATCCTAGTTTACTTGAGCCTGCTATCTGAATCTTCATGACTCATGATAGATAGCACCAATACTCCAAAAGGACAATAAATGCACCAAGAGTTTACGGTTCTACCCCATGAAGTCCACAACAACCATAAAAGGACTTACTGGGATCCCCAGACCCCTCAGCAGCAGCGGTGGTGGCCAGCACCAGCTGACCAGCTTGCCACGGACCCTCCGAATCATCCCTAAGGAGAGACGTAGTTGGTGTCTTATCTATGAAGAAAGCATATAGCATTCCTCCAAAATTGAAAAAAGTAATGTTATGAGCTGGTTTCCAGTGGACGTTATTATAGGAGAAACAACAGCTAATAATACATCTAGCAGCTTATGACTAGGAGCTAAATAAGACCATTGACAAGCTAAACTGCTCAGAAAAATATTTTTGTAAGAAAAATGGAATAGCAACTGTGGTAATATTATTCTTTTCTCTCTTGCTTAATCTCTGATGTCATCTTTAGAATTGTATGAGTAATGAGAATGTTACACATGTAATGGGGAATGTTGTTATGACCTGTGTTCTAGATCAGAGAAGCGGTTGGAGCTGATCTGATCTAGACGCTTTGGGTTGTGCTCTTGTGGGTCCTTGGATTTGAATTAAACAAATCCTTCTTAAATTTATATATGCCTTCTCCGCTTTTTACAATGGCGACGAGGCTCTTTTGATAACTTATGGACCCACTGAGTTACCAAGCGTAATCTTAATTTAAATTATTTTAAACTTGATCTTAAACGAACTCACGTAGTAATCTCCTGACTTTATCTCGGTTGACACCTGATGATCTGCGCCGCTGAACGATGAGGTATTGTGAGCCTTTCATTTCTTGAAAAGATTTCTCCCCACAAGATTGAGCGTCAATGAAATGTTCAACGGCTGTTTGACTTATCATACAATCGAGCGCTACCTCTGACGTCAATTGTGGCCTGAAACGCAGTGTTGGAACGCAGAGTTGAAGCGTTCAACGTAGATACCAGCTGCTGTGTGAAGCGCAACGTTCATTTGGAACGCATCGTTATGACAACGCTACGTCGTGGCCATTTTGTGAATATCTTGAAAAGGTGTTGGAGATTTCTTACAGAGTGAAGCAATACGAAGAATTTCTTAATTTTAAGGTTATTTCTTTATTCGATCTGCGAATTCAGTGATTCGCACACTTGTTTTCAAGATACAGTTAGTAATACTTCGTGGAAGTGTTTCATTTTGAAATATACATTATTTTGGTTTTGTTTTCCACAGTGATACGCACACTATTAATTCCAAGTGCTTGTCACTATTTATTCAACTGTGATCTGCACACTTTCATGAATCTACAGTGATACGCACACTATTAATTTCAAGTGCTTGTCACTATTTATTCAACTGTGATCTACAGTGATACGCACACTATTTATCCTAAGTGCTTGTCACTATTTATTCAACTGTGATCTACAGTGATACGCACACTATTTATCCTAAGTGCTTGTCACTATTTATTCAACTGTGATCTGCACACAATTGTGAAGATAATTGACATGGCTGTGTCTCAAATCTGTAATCAACCATCTATTTTTCTTGAAATTCCAGGAAAACCTAAGCTGAGATGGAAAAAATGGTTTGATACTTTTGAGAATTACATAGTTGTCATTGATGGAACAACATTTTCTGCTGAAAGAAAGAAAGCAATTCTTTTTAGTTATTTAGGTACAGCTGCAATAGAGATTTTTAAGAATCTCGTACCTATTGCGCCTCCAATTGAAGGGGGAGAAGGATGGAATGTCTTTCTTGAAGCTGTTGCTAGACTGGAAAAACAGTTTGAAGATGAACCTAATGTTATGATTGAAAGACATGCCTTTCATAAACGCAAACAGTCCTGTGATGAATCTGTGGAAGATTATGTGGCAGCTTTACGAGTCATATCTGCAAACTGCGATTTTGGTGCCTATGTTGATACAGCTATAAGAGATCAGTTTGTGTTCAATTGTGCAGCTAAAAAAGTACAAGAACGTCTTTTAGCTTGTCGCAATCCCACTTTAGCAGAGGTAATTGATTTGGCTAAAGGGATTGAAAGATCTATTGAGTCATCTAGGGTCATTGCTGCTAATGATAACAAGATCACTAATGATACTTCTGTTTGTGCTGTTCAATTGCGTAATAAGGGAAATTTTCAAGCCAATAGAGTTTTAAGTTAAGTTTAAGGCTCTAAAACACATTTGGCCAACTGCCCAGATTGTCCTGCACTTAAGAAAAGGTGTACTAAGTGTGGTAAGATTGGCCATATTACATCTTCATGTAGAATTCAAAAGAAAGGTGGTAAACTTAATTCCACTGTTGGTAGTGTTTCTTATGTCAATGATGATTCGGAGAATTTAATCATCATTATTTATGATGATTCTTTTGATAATCACATAAATAGTGTTTCTCTTCCTTTCAAAGCTCCTTTGGGGACTGTTCATGTTGGTAAAATTGCCTTTGAAGCTATGGCTGACTCTGGTTTGCCTGTGACTATCTTGTCAGATGTGTTCTTTTATCAAAAGTGGAAAGGTGTCAAACTTGCTAGATCTGACAATAATCCTAAAGCTTTTGGTAATTTTGATATCAAAATGTTGGGTTTCTTTGAAGACTCGTTAAAATTTGAGACCCGCGTCATTTTTACCAAAATTTATGTTACAGTTGAAGGGAAAAATATAGTTGGGTGGTATGATCTTGGTAAACTTGGCATTAATTTTTGTCCAGGATCAGATCGTCCAATTCAATTGAGAGAAATGCCTGTCAACAGTGTTTCTTTGGAATGTCCTTTGTCTTCCATTCTTAATAAGTATAAAAATGTTTTTGAAGATGTTGTAGGTGAGGTCAAAGGTTTTTCACACAGAATTAAACTTAAAAAAGGAGCTTTGCCGGTACAACATAAGGTTCGTATGGTACCTCTGGGTGTGAGGGACAAGCTCAAATCACATCTGGATGGTCTCTGTTCTCAGGGTATCATAGAACCTACTGATAGCTCAGAATGGGTTTCGGCTATCGTTATTGCTCTTAAAAAAATCAAGAAATTAGATTGTGTGTAGACCTCCGCTCCCTCAATAAAAACATTGTGGTGGAAACTTATCCTTTGCCTAGGAAACAAGAGATGTTGGCTGCTGTTAATGGAGTGAGTTTTTTTTCCATTATAGACCTGAAGGCAGCCTACCATCAAGTTACTCTGGATCAGGATTCTAGAGATCTAACAGGCGTTTATAACTCCGTTTGGTTTATTTAGATTCTTGAGGATGACTTTTGGCCTGGCATCTGCTGCCAGTGTTTTCCAAAAGCTAATTGAGAATCTGTTTAGTGAAGATGAAGGTGTTCAGTCTTTTCAAGACGACATTTTAATCTTTGCTAAGTCTATTGATGAGCATAATGTCACCTTGGAAAAAGTTTTAAAGATCCTAAGCAGCAAAGGCATGACGGTGAGCAAGGAGAAATGTAAATTCCTTGTTAAAGAGATTGACTATTTAGGTCATAAAATTACTCAGGAAGGAATTTTTCCTAAGAAAGATATTATTAGCAACCTTGAAAATGCCAGTAAGCCTCAGGACAAGGATGCTTTACGCTCTTTTCTGGGGTTAAGTGAATACTATGCGAAATTTGTTAAAGGATATGCTTTGGTTGTTGAACCACTCAGACAACTGTTAAAGAAAGGGCCAAGATTTGCTTGGACTGATGTTCATGATTCAGCTTTTCAGGGTGTGATTAAGCTTATCGCTAATGCTCCAGGTCTTAAAACTTTTGATCCTGAAGGGAGGTCCTTTGTAACTGTGGATGCAAGCACCGTTGGATTGGGAGCTGTTTTCACGCAGATGGTTGATGGCAAGGAGAGAGTTATTTTGTTTATCTCAAGAGCGATTAGAGGTGCTGAACTTCATTATAGCACGATCGAGAAGGAGACTTTAGCCTGTGTATGGGCTGTGGAGAAATTGAAGAATTTTTTGTGGGGTAGGCCTTTTGTTTTGGTGACGGACCATAAGCCGTTGGTCTACATGATGAATGGCGTGAGGAGTGGTAGAGCATCTTCCAGGTTGGTTCGGTTAATAGCGAGACTGCAGGAGTTTAACTTTGAGATTCAGCATATTCCAGGAGGAAAGAATTTTGCTGCTGACTGTTTATCTAGGTTACCTCTATTGAACGATTCTAGTGATGAGGTCACGGATCAACATGAGTGTGTTGTGGCTGCTTTGGATGCGGTGGAAACAAGCAATTTTGGTATTGATGAGAATGAGTGGAATGATCATGTTAGTAGAGATAATTTGTTGACCAGAGTTAAGTCTTATGTTGTTAGTGGATGGCCCTCTGTTAAAAGTGTTGAATCTTCGCTGAGAAGTTTTGCTCAAGTGGCGAGTGAGTTATCTATTGAAAACTGAATTTTGTTGAGGAATGAGTTGTTTGTCCCACCAAGTAGTCTCAGGGAGAAGATTATCAGATTAGCACATTCTGGGCATCCTGGTGTTTCAGGTACTAAGAGGTTACTCAAGTGTCACTATTGGTGGCCTGGTTTAGATGCTTCTGTTGAGAAATTTATTGATAACTGTGCGGTGTGTGTCAGGTCTGACAAGTACTGGAAGGTTTCTACTGATTGTCTTGGTAGGGAAAGTAGATTTTTGATTGTTCTCATTGATGACTTTTCTAAGTGGTTACATTATTCCTTTGTAGAGCATCCTAGTACTGATGCGTTTATTAGTTTCCTGGACTGTGTTTTCAGGATTGAAGGGGCTCCTATTTCCATTAGGTCTGACAATGGTGTTCAGTTCATCTCAAGCAAAATGGAAATGTTTCTCAAAAAAATTGGTGTGTCTGCTAAGAGGGCTCCTCTTTATAGTCCATGTTCCAATGGTCAGGTTGAGAGGGCCAACAGATTTTTTAAAGAGGGGATCCAAGCTGCGTTGGAGAATAATCTGGATGTTTTTGACTTTTTGAAAGACAAAATTTGGAGTTATCATCTGACTCCTAACTCTGGCACAGGAGTTTCTCCTTTTTGTCTAATGAGAGGCAGACAAGCTAAGTCTTTATTTTTGCCTCAATTAAGAAACAAAAGCAATTTGAGGGAGAGTTTTGAGTCTTCTGTCTCTAAAGCTAGAGATAACATCACTTCTGCACGATTGTCTGGGAAGTCTTATCATGATGATTTTCATAATTGTAAGGGCAAGGTTGTAAATGTTGGTGATTGGGTCAGGATTGTTAATCCTTCTCACACTTCCAATGGTATGTCCAAGTTCAGTAAGCCTTTTATTGTGGAACAAGTTTCTGATTCCAGTGTTTTTCTCAAGGGCAGAGGGTGGTGGAGTAAGAGTTCTGTTGTTGTTCTGAAACCTGGCCAAGAATTTTTTTTTGATAAAAGGGAAGATGGTGAGGATGTCTGGTTAGATGATTCCTGTCATAGTCCTTTACCTAAGGAACACTTTGTTTCTTCTGGTGATGGTCTTGGTCCTATTCCTGGTTCAGAGCCTGAGCCTGTTTTGGATACTCCAGAGCCTGATCCTGTTTTGGATACTCCTGATTCTGACGTTGATGCTGGTAATTGTTCTTCTGTTCCAGGTTCACATGTTTCTCTTAAAATATGTGTTAAGTTGCCTAAAAGATTTGATGATTATGTTCTGGATTAATTTTGTTTTGTTTTATTTTCCTTTTGTTTGTTTTATTTTATTTTGTTTTTTTTGTGAAAAAGATACATGTGGTAATATTATTCTTTCCTCTCTTGCTTAATCTCTGATGTCATCTTTAGAATTGTATGAGTAATGAGAATGTTGCACATGTAATGGGGAATGTTGTTATGACCTGTGTTCTAGATCAGAGAAGCGGTTGGAGCTGATCTGATCTAGACGCTTTGGTTTGTGCTCTTGTGGGTCCTTGGATTTGAATTAAATAAATCCTTCTTAAATTTATATATGCCTTCTCTGCTTTTTACAGCAACCTTGAAAATCTTATTAGTTTGTTGCCAAACCAGTTTCAAAAACTAGAGAATGGAAGGACATTCGAACAGCAAATGGGTGAAAGTAATGACTCGTTCAAGGAAGGAAGATAGTAGAGTTAGAGCAATATAGGAGAATGTCATAAACATAAACTGACATCTTTAATTTGCTATGCACCAACTTGAAAACCAGAAATGTGTGAGTCCTGTCAGATTTTGGTTAAAAAGTGTTTGAGCACGATAATAAACAAAAGAGGAGACAACTTCAACCTTGATGTACACCTCAGAACAAGGGAAAATAAACAGAGAGCATACTATTAACAAAAATTGCAGCCTTAGGACTTGTGCACAACAAGGTGATTTTAGCAATCAGTTTAGGAGGGGATACCAATCCATTTTAATGCACAAAACATAAAATCCCACCAATCAGATTTTTCTACATCCAAAACAATAGCTGCAAAAGGGTGGTCCAATCTGGACGCTTCCTTAAAATGTTTCAATAGACACGAGTATTGTTAGAGGCCAATTTGCCTTTAATAAATTCAGATTGTTCTGGAACTATGAGATCCAATCAAATCTGCCGTGGCCCATGCAGGTAAGAACGTTGGGGGGGGTGGGGGGGGGGGGGGTGGGGGTTATTTATTTAATTTTACCTCGTCATCGTTTGTCAAAATCCCCCTCCCACCCAATCTTTATTTTCTTTCAGAATTAAACAAATCATGGCGTCCTGGAAGGAGCATTGAGAAGTACAGCTAGTGATGAATTAATTAAACAAAAGTAGAAGGTTGGAGAGGAGGAGTTTTGCAAAATGAATCTAAAATTTAATAGTAAAACCATCAGGTCCAGGGACTATCCTTCTTCGCAATGTAGAGACTGCATGGATGATTTCTGACAACAAAATGTCTGTACCCAGGGGTCGCAATCAATATACTGAGATTGAGACGGTGTGATGGATTAAACATATTTGGCCAAATCTGATTGTAAGGGTTGTGTCTCTGTGGAGTAAAGATTTTTATAAAAGTTAACAAATTAATTTAAAATATCCTTATCTTTAAAACGAGTGGTCTCTGTACTGCTTCTCTATACTGGTTCTATAGCTTTTCATTTTCAAATAGTTTGCCAATAATTTTCTTATTTTATTTTGACCCCCATAATATCGTGCACTACTCTTTAATAAGTATGAAGAAGTGGAATTTGTACCTAATCTGTTAAAAATTAGTTTGGCATCAATCAGGTGCTTTAAAGAAACCTAGGTGGTTATATTACAACAAGGGAACCCTCTAGGTGGTTAAGGACCTGGGGTAGCAATATTTAAAATAGTTGCACACAAGTTTTCCATTGTGTTGCCAATCGTGTGTTTACTATTTAAGGACAGCTTTATTTATTCTTATTTGTATTCATGCGTCCTTTTTCCTTTTTTTGCCTGAAAGTATTTCCCTTTGTCTTCTTTCATTTCTGTCCTTCTTGTATTGGATACAGGACTGTATCCCACTGTATATTTGTGCTCACAGAATCTTTTTATTCCTTACATTGATTCAAAAATGTGTCCGGCTGGACATTTTTTGCTTACAGTACACATTGTTGACTATAATTCATTGTTGTCTGTTCACTAGATAAGTTAAGCACCATTGTTTCCTCATAAAATTAAAGAAACCTAGGGCCAGATGTTTCAAGAATTGCTTTTGCAATTCTATAATAGCGAGTTTTACTTATTGTTGGACCTAAATTTGTCAGGTCACCTAGGGTAGCCTGGCCTAGGGTAAGACAGTCACTAAATAGAGGCACATGTGTAAAGGTTGCTCACCACCCAGCAGTAAATAAATGCACAACCACACAAAAATGACGCTACGCCATTCTTTTGTGGAAAAATACGAATTGTTTTATAAAAATTCTTTTCTCTTCTTGGTTTCCAATTCCCACTATCATATGTATCAAGCTCACAATATCTCCTTTCTTCTCTATATGTTACAGGTAAATCTTTACATTCTCCAACAGATCATGTGCAATAGTATAGTACTCCAATTAACACTGTTTAAACCTCCTTTTGAATTTAGGCTCTTGTCAGTTAATTAAATCCTTCCCACAGACATTTCATTTCAGGGAAACAGACTGGCATAACCATGCAACTCACTGAAAAGGGGTATCGGATCAAGAAATCTGCACCTCCTCCTATGTATTGTGGTTAGTAGGTTGATTGTGTTAGCCTGAAGTCAAATACCCCTAGACTTCCTTATAATTTCACACCGACAAAATGCTACAGCACCCCACACAATGTAAATTTTCACAATGACATTAAATACAGTGTTATGAAGAAAAACTGCAGTAGGACTTGAGGTTCTTTTTCTTGCTTTTATTTATGATCTTCCAGTATAAAAAAGGAGAAACGTAGCCTTCTCCTTTTTTATACTGGAAGATCATAAATAAAAGCAAGAAAAAGAACCTCAAGTCCTACTGCAGTTTTTCTTCATAACACTGTATTTAATGTCATTGTGAAAATTTACATTGTGTGGGGTGCTGTAGCATTTTGTCGGTGTGAAATTAGACTGGCATAACCATTCTCCAGTTCAGGTTACTGACTTTTTAGGCAATCCCCTTTCCAAGACTAGCTGAGGATGGTTCCATACACCAGTGGCTGAGAGAGAAGGTGCAATTTAACTTACATAGGCTTCTGACACCTCCAACCCCCCCTAGCAGAAGGAGAATATAAGTTATCTCAGTTGGCTTATCAAGAAACTACTACCCAGCAGGCCCCCTATTCCCCTTTTGAATGCGGGAACCAGCCAGGGCTACACTGTTTCTTGGCTAATAGGCCCGGCAGGATGATGGGCTGCCCAGTCCTCCTTTACCGGCAGGCGTTGGGTTTGTCCTGATTCTCCCTCCCCTCACCCTTCCCAGCTTACTTGGCGGTGAAGTACTTAGTTCTTGGTTACCGGCCGCCCCTTTCACTTCGGGTGAGTTCTCCGTTGAACTAAGGGCTTCCCTGCTCCCTCTCCTGTCAGGAGAGCAGGCGCCCTCCAGGGTGTGGCCCACAGCGCTCTCGCAGACTGGCAGACGCTCTACAGAGCCGCTCCTCCGGGATCTCCCCTCAGGCTGTCTTCGACGATTTTCCCCGCGGTGGTGCTACCGCGCATGTGCGGGAGAGAAGCGGTCTAGGAGCGGAGTCTGCCCTGTGCGTCTGACGCTGGCAGTGGCTCTCCACCGGACCTGCTCGATACTAGGCCCCTCCTGTCAGGGAGAACAGTACTGGCTTGGCATCTGCGCAGTAGCACACGACTTCAGGCTCGGCCAGCCCCTTCCTTCTCAGACCAGTCGCGCTGCCACGAAAGCGATATCGATTCCCCAGGTGTCCCGCCCACGGCGGACTCAGAACGAACAACACAGCCACCAGAGCCCCGACTCTCCTCTCCTCGTCCTCACGAGTGGGGGGGTGTATTCACTGGCTGCACTTCCAGTCACAGGTGAGAGGCCACAGTTTCACGAGGGCAGTAGTCTGCTTCGCCGCCCTAGAGAAGGGGATTAGAGGTGAAATCTCTCACTTTTGAGCCCTAATCCTCTATGCTCAGCAAGAACACGCTAACCCTCCATACTGGACAAGAGAAGGCGAAGGGGGGATTCTCACTTCCGTTCCCCACAGCAGGGATCTCCGCAGCTCCACCGTTAACTGGGATTAACCCCTTCACCTGACTTGAGGTAACTCCCTGTCCAGGGTCAGCAGGATGGGACTAACTTGGTTAGGTCAATAGGAATGGGGGGTGGTGATCCCAATTAGGAGGCAACCCTTGAAAAGTAGTCCACCCTGTGAGGACCCTACCCCTTCCAGACCTCAGCCTTCACTCTAGCTGTTCCTCTCTGACAAGACAAAATGGCTTCCTGACCTCTGCCCTTATATAGCCTGTCCACACAGGATCCAGTAGGGTCCAGAAGGTTCCAGAAGGCTCTAATGTTAACCTATGGGGCATTCTAGGGAATGGGAGATGTGACAGTTGAAAGCCACCATTTTGTATATCTGGGTGAATTCTTGTCAGGAAAAGGCACCTAGGCCCGAGGTGAAAAACTATGAGGGCAAAAGAGCATCTATCCCCCAAGACAACACCTATAAAAATCTAGTGGACACAAAAAAATAGAAAGGGAATGAGGGGCAGAAAGGAGACGAAATAAATAATAAATTGGAGGGACTACCCAAAGGCAGACAGGTCTAACACGCGTCCCCCCCAGCTGAAAGTGGGGAGAGCTACCCAACCCCTTGGGAGTCCTCATCACTAAGGCGGAAATACCTAGAGAGACCGTCTGCATTGGCGTGGTCCACTCCAGGCCGATGTTCCACCCGGAAGTCCATTCCCTGTAGGGAGATGGACCATCTCAACAACTTGGGATTTTCCCCCTTCATCTGCATCAGCCAACGAAGGGGTCGGTGGTCAGTCTGAACCAGGAAGTGTGAGCCAAACATGTATGGCCGCAACTTCTTCAGAGCCCACACCACCGCAAAAGCCTCCCTCTCAATTGCACTCCACTTCTGTTCCCGGGGAAGCAGTCTCCTGGATAGGAAAACTACAGGCTGATCCAGACCCTCTTCATTAAGTTGCGATAACACTGCTCCAATGCCATGTTCTGATGCATCTGTCTGGACAATGAACTCCTTGGAGAAGTCTGGGGCCCTCAGGACCGGTGCTGCACACATTGCCTGCTTCAACTTTTCAAAGGCTTGCTGACAAGCCTCTGTCTTTGAGGTAAGCTCTGTGAGGGGCGCTACAATAGTGCCATACCCCTTCACAAAGCGATGGTAATATCCTGTGAGGCCCAGGAAAGCTCGGACCTCAGTCTGGGTCTTGGGGGGTTCCCAGGCCATGATTGCCTCAATCGTTGCCTGAAGGGGTTGCACTGTTCCCCTACCCACCAAGTGTCCAAGGTACACAACCGACCCCTGCCCAATCTGACATTTGCTGGCTTTGATTGTCAAGCCAGCTTGTTTCAGGGCCTGGAGAAATGCTTGCAAATGTTGCAAATGGTCCTTCCAACTGCTGCTGAAGACAGCAATGTCATCCAGGTAGGCAGCGGAGAAACCCTCCATTCCGGAGAGGACCTGGTTCACCAGCCGCTGAAAAGTAGCAGGGGCATTCTTGAGCCCAAAGGGCATCACACAAAATTGGAAGTGTCCCTCAGGCGTGGAGAAGGCTGACCTTTCCTTTGCTCCATCTGTCAAGGAGATCTGCCAGTACCCTGAAGTGAGGTCAAAGGTACTGAGATATTGGGCAGCTCCTAGCCGGTCAATTAATTCATCCGCCCTAGGGATCGGATGAGCATCAGTTTTGGTAACTGAGTTCAGTCCCCGGTAATCCACACAGAACCTCAGTTCTGGAGTGGTGCCTGGTGGAGCGGCTTTTGGCACTAGAACCACCGGACTGGACCAGGGGCTGCTGGAATGTTCTATAACTCCTAGCTCCAGCCTCTTGGTAACCTCTCCATGGATGCTAGCCTTCACCTTGTCTGACAGCCGGTAGGTCTTTGACTTCACTGGTGGGCTGTCTCCTGTGTCCACATCATGGGTACACAGGTGGGTCCTTCCCGGGACAAGGGAGAACAACGTAGAGTACTGCTCCAGTATCTGGCAGCAGTCCTCCCGCTGTTCAGGAGTTAGGGATGGGGAGATAATCACTCCCTCCACCGACCCATCCTTTTCCTGAGACGAGAACAAATTTGGGAGAGGTTCACTTTCCGCTTCCTCTCCCCCATCAGTCACCATCATTAAGATGACCTCGGGCCTCTCATGGTGGGGTTTGAGTCGGTTAGCATGTAGCACCCGTAGGGGCTGTCAAGGGGTCTTAAGGTCCACCAGGTATGTGGCCTTACCCTTCTTTTCTAACACCTCAAAGGGGCCTGTCCAGCGATCCTGGAGGGCACTTAGCTCTCCAGGCTCCATCACCCACACTTTCTGGCCAGGCTCCAACTCCACCGGGTGAGCGTTGTGGTCATACCACTCCTTCATTACTGCCTGGCTGGCCTCTAAATTGTCAGAAGCTTGCTTCCACAACTTTGCCATTTGGCTCCGGAAGGCCAGCATGTAGCTCACTACATCCTGGGGAGGCTGCCTGGGAGACTTTTCCCATCCATCCTTCTAAAGGCTGAGAGGTCAACGTACAGGGTGCCCATACAGAGGCTCAAAGGGGCTGAAGCCCACTCCCTTCTGTGGCACTTCCCTGTAGGAGAATAGCAAACAGGGTAGGAGGACGTCCCATTTCCTCCGCAGGCTCTCAGGCAGACTTCTGATCATGCCCTTCAAGGTCTTGTTGAACCTTTCTACCAGTCCATTTGACTGGGGGTGATAAGGAGTGGTGAACCGGTAGATCACTCCACACTCCTTCCACATTGCCCGCATGTACGCTGACATAAAGTTGGTCCCCCTGTCGGACACAACTTCCTTGGGGAAACCCACTCGGGTAAAGATCCCCATCAGGGCCCTAGCCACCACAGGTGCAGTGACAGTCCTCAGAGGAATTGCCTCTGGGTACCGTGTGGCATGATCCACCAGAACCAGGAAAAACCTGTGACCAGCTGTTGTTGGTGGATCCAACGGCCCTACAATGTCGATGCCCACCCTTTCAAAGGGGGTGCTAACGACAGGAAGTGGTTCCAGGGGAGCTTTCAGCTTCACCCCTGTTTTCCCACTGGCTTGGCAGGATACACACGTCCGACAGTAGGTGTTAGACGCCACTTTCATCTGAGGCCAGTAAAAGTGGGGGACAAGCCGAGCAAAGGTCTTGTCCTGACCTAAGTATCCTGCCAAGGGAATTTCATGAGCCAATTCCAGCAGAAAGGCTCGGTACCGTTGCGGGACTACAAAGGCCCTTGATGAACCAGGTAAGGGTACCTTGGGTTCACTGTAGAGGAGTCCATCCTCCCAGTAAATGTGGTAGTGTCCCGCAACGTCCCCTGCTGCCTGGGCTTCAGCCTGTCGCCTCAGTCCCTCAAGGGTAGGGCACTCCTTCTGGCCCTTACAGAACTCTTCTCTGGTAGGCCCTCCCTCCACATGCCACTCAGCAGGGATGGCCAGGTCCTCCATAGAAACTACTTCCCCCTCCAGGACTCCTGGTCCACCACCACAGGTGGCCGATCTGTCACGTGGGGTGTGGAAGCCGAAGCAGGCTTCTCCTGTCTTCGGGTCTGTCCCTTTTTGGCAGCGGGTAGGGCCATTGTTCCAGGCTCCAACCCAGGCGAACTCCCTCTCCGGGCAGTCGCAGACCTTGTGCTTACACAGGCCCAGTCAGGTGTACCTAGCATCTCTGAATGCGTCCGGTATTCCACCTCTCTCCAAGCATTGTGCTCCATGTCATTCCCCAGCAGACAATCAACTGGCACGGCAGGGCTTACGGCAACTCGAAGTGAACCTGCAACCCCTTCCCACTCAAAGGGAACCTCAGCCACGGGGTAGTGGCCCATTCTGCCGTCAGCCATCGCGGCGGGGTGGAGAACATTGGGAATCACCTGCTCTGGAGACACCAGTTGACTTCTTACCATAGTCATACTGGCTCCTGTATCTCTCAGAGTCTCCCCTCTCTGGCCATTGATGGTGATCCACTGCCCATACTTGGTAGTATTTGGGGGCACCTGGATCTTAGGAACCATCTCCCGTTCTCCCAGGGACACTAAGGTGACACCCGCCCACTCACCCCCCTTATCTAAGGGCAACTCCTCCCCGAGCGCTACACTAGCTACTCCCGGGGCTTTGCCTCCGGTGGGAGAGGGTGGTCTCTTTGGGCATCTGACATCTCCCTTATAATGTCCAACACCACCACATTCGAAACAGTGGACAACCCTTGGCTGCTGGCTTTGGCCAGGATGAGGGTTTCTGGGCGGGTTAGCCTTAGGGGTGAAACCTGTTCCCTTTCCCTCGAAACTGTTTTGGGGACCTTTAGAGAACTCCCGCTTTTTATCTCCCCCCTCCTTCTTCTGAGGGGCGCCCTGTCCGGCCTTTTGGGAATCCCCTCCAGTCCCCTTTGAGGACACCCGGGTACTTGCCCAGATGTCCGCCTCCTCTGCAAGCTTCCGGGGGTTGGTCAGCTTGCTGTCCACCAGGTGCTGGCGCAGCTCGGGAAAACATTTCTCGAGTAGATGCTCTTTAAGAAAAAGATCATACAACCCCTCATAATCCTTAACCTCACTGCCCTGTACCCAGCCCTCCAATGCCTTTCTCGCATAATCCATGAAATCCACCCAGTTCTGGGTGCTTAACTTGTGGCTTCCCCTGAACTTTTGGCGATACTTTTCCGGGGTTAGCCCAAACTTTCTAATCAATGCTAACTTCATGGTGGGGTAGTTGGTCTGCTCCTTCGGTTCTAAGGCTAACAAGGTGTCCCGACCAGTAGGAGGCATGTACTTGTACAACCCACCCCCCCAGTGTTTCTCCTGGATCCCATGGGCTCTTAAGGAGACCTCATAGGCAGCCAGCCACTTGGCTATGTCATCCCCCTGACTATAGCTGGCAACTATATCCTTAGGCAGGTAGGGCCTGGACTCCCTGGTTGGTTCTCTGGTTTCGCTGACACCATTTGGAGAGTTGGCGAGTCCTAACTGTAGAGCCTTGAGTTCTAGCTCTTTTAGTCTAAGCTCATGAGTCATCCTCTGTTCCTCCTTCTCCTGTTCTAACCTGGCTAACTCCCACTTCAGCTTCATTTTTTCCCTCCTGTCTGTGAGCTCCGCTTCGGTCAAGCTTCCCCCGGAGACACTACTGCCCCTCCTAGAGGAGGTCATTGGTCCTGGGAGTAGGTTTCCCACCTCAGGGTGGAATAATCCCTCTACCTCTATGACCGTGTCCCGGTCTGTCCCCTCATCCTCCTCCTTCCCTTCTCTGCGCGCTTCCACCAAAGCCCTCAAACTGGTCTGGAGTTCCCCCTTCTTGGCACCACGCTTAAAGAACACTCCCATTTGTTGACAGAAGTCTTTTAGCTGGGCCACAGAATAAGTGTCCAGTTCTTCCAGTGCAAATTCCATTTTGCTAAAGGCAATTCAAGGTCAAGCACACAAAAAGAATAGAGTTACAAGGGCAACCTGAAGCTACCTCCACCCCGCCACCAGGAATAAATTTGGAAAAAGCAAAAGTAAAACAAATTAGGAAGTCCGCCAGGAGAAAACTCCAGGTGTAGGTTAGTGGATTACACTTAGTTACTGCAGAGTAGTCGCAACCACAGTCAACATCCCACCGCTAGACACCAATATGTTGGACCTAAATTTGTCAGGTCACCTAGGGTAGCCTGGCCTAGGGTAAGACAGTCACTAAATAGAGGCACATGTGTAAAGGTTGCTCACCACCCAGCAGTAAATAAATGCACAACCACACAAAAATGACGCTACACCATTCTTTTGTGGAAAAATACGAATTGTTTTATAAAAATTATTTTCTCTTCTTGGTTTCCAATTCCCACTATCATATGTATCAAGTTCACAATATCTCCTTTCTTCTCTATATGTTACAGGTAAATCTTTACATTCTCCAACAGATCATGTGCAATAGTATAGTACTCCAATTAACACTGTTTAAACCTCCTTTTGAATTTAGGCTCTTGTCAGTTAATCAAATCCTTCCCACAGACATTTCATTTCAGGGAAACAGACTGGCATAACCATTCTCCAGTTCAGGTTACTGACTTTTTAGGCAATCCCCTTTCCAGTACTAGCTGAGGATGGTTCCATACACCAGTGGCTGAGAGAGAAGGTGCAAGTTAACTTACATAGGCTTCTGACACCTCCAACCCCCCCTAGCAGAAGGAGAATATAAGTTATCTCAGTTGGCTTATCAAGAAACTACTACCCAGCAGGCCCCCTATTCCCCTTTTGAATGCGGGAACCAGCCAGGGCTGCACTGTTTCTTGGCTAATAGGCCCGGCAGGATGATGTGCTGCCCAGTCCTCCTTTACCGGCAGGCGTTGGGTTTGTCCTGATTCTCCCTCCCCTCACCCTTCCCAGCTTACTTGGCGTTGAAGTACTTAGTTCTTGGTTACCGGCCGCCCCTTTCACTTCGGGTGAGTTCTCCGTTGAAGTAAGGGCTTCCCTGCTCCCTCTCCTGTCAGGAGAGCAGGCGCCCCCCAGGGTGTGGCCCACGGCGCTCTCGCAGACTGGCAGACGCTCTACAGAGCCACTCCTCCGGGATCTCCCCTCAGGCTGTCTTCGACGATTTTCCCCGCAGTGGCGCGACCGCGCATGTGCGGGAGAGAAGCGGTCCAGGAGCGGAGTCTGCCCTGTACGTCTGACGCTGGCAGTGGCTCTCCACCGGACCTGCTCGATCATAGGCCCCTCCTGTCAGGGAGAACAGTACTGGCTTGGCATCTGCGCAGTAGCACACGACTTCAGGCTCGGCCAGCCCCTTCCTTCTCAGACCAGTCGCGCTGCCACGACAGCCCTATCGATTCCCCAGGTGTCTCGCCCACGGCGGACTCAGAACGAACAACACAGCCACCAGAGCCCCGACTCTCCTCTCCTCGTCCTCACGAGTGGGGGGGTGTATTCACTGGCTGCACTTCCAGTCACAGGTGAGAGGCCACAGTTTCACGAGGGCAGTAGTCTGCTTCGCCGCCCTAGAGAAGGGGATTAGAGGTGAAGTCTCTCACTTTTGAGCCCCAATCCTCTATGCTCAGCAAGAACACGCTAACCCTCCATACTGGACAAGAGAAGGCGAAGGGGGGATTCTCACTTCCGTTCCCCACAGCAGGGATCTCCGCAGCTCCACCGTTAACTGGGATTAACCCCTTCACCTGACTTGAGGTAACTCCCTGTCCAGGGTCAGCAGGATGGGACTAACTTGGTTAGGTCACTAGGAATGGGGGGTGGTGATCCCAATTAGGAGGCAACCCTTGAAAAGTAGTCCACCCTGTGAGGACCCTACCCCTTCCAGACCTCAGCCTTCACTCTAGCTGTTCCTCTCTGACAAGACAAAATGGCTTCCTGACCTCTGCCCTTATATAGCCTGTCCACACAGGATCCAGTAGGGTCCAGAAGGTTCCAGAAGGCTCTAATGTTAACCTATGGGGCATTCTAGGGAATGGCAGATGTGACAGTTGAAAGCCACCATTTTGTATATCTGGGTGAATTCTTGTCAGGAAAAGGCACCTAGGCCCGAGGTGAAAAACTATGAGGGCAAAAGAGCATCTATCCCCCAAGACAACACCTATAAAAATCTAGTGGACACAAAAAAATAGAAAGGGAATGAGGGGCAGAAAGGAGACAAAATAAATAATAAGTTGGAGGGACTACCCAAAGGCAGACAGGTCTAACACTTATTCGCTATTACAGAATCGCAAAATGCAATGTATGTAGGTTTCGCGGAGAAATTTGCGATTCCTACATATTCCTTATTAGCGACTCGCAAATTGTGCAAAGTCGCAAGTAAGGAATGGCTGCCTATTCATTCCTATGGGCCTAGATGCCCATAGGAATGAATAGGAATTGCATGCACAATTTGCGACTACCCAATAGGTACTCGCCAATTGCGCATACAATTTCAAGGCTGCAAGGGTGCCAAATGGACACCGTATTGCACCCCTGAAATATGCATGTGTGCACATGTGGCGTACATGTATGTACGCCACATGGCACCATGAAAAATGCAAAAAAGTGCATGTTTTATGGAATTTGCATATTACCACCAACTTTAAATTGGTGGTAAGTTGCAATTCCTTAAAGCCAGGTCATAAATATTTTTTGCTTTCTGCATTTCATTTAAGGAATCGCAAATTGCGATTCCTTAAATGCATTTGCAAAATAGGGAATCGCAAATTTTGCGATTCCTTATTTTGCGAAGGTCTTTTTGGATGATACATCTCAAAAGGTTTTTTCCCGTACGTATTTGGGCTGATTCTGCGAATCGGTCCGTTTGCGAACGGGAAAACCCTTGATACATCTGGTCCCTAGTTTTTTGAATGATTGTGAGTATAATCCAATTTTTAGATTTTGTCGAGTAATTGATTTGATTGGGCTTCTATAGATATTTTGTTCTGTGAGACAAAATATATTATAAAACCCTGTGTGCCTTAAAGGGATGTCAAATCATTACAAAGGAGAAGTAGGATGTAGTGTTAACAGTAAAATAATGAGAGGTAAATACTTTGAACTGAGATTACGATAGCGGTCTGTTAGACTGCCGCAAGCAGGTGGTGGTCCGACCTCCGTATTTTGAAGCAACCGCTGAGCTGGTGGTTGCAAAGCTGTCGGAACCGTGGTGGTGGCATGCTGTGGCCAATGTAAATGGCCACAGCTCATGGCACCACCTTGCAGCACCACCAGCAGGTCCATACACTTTGTGCCATGTACCATACAGTGCATGGCATATGGTACAGGGAGGTGTGTGAGGACACTACATGTGCCCCCATGGCCACTTCTCAGTGGCCTACAACACCAAGGGGCACTGTTTGGGGCTCCCCACATTGCTTTCTGACTACCTTTTCACTGCGGTGTTCCAACATAAAAAGGCTCTCAGAAAAGGATATCCAAAGTCACCATTCAGGGCCACGAGTCCGACAGATGGCCCTCATCCTGGCAGAGGCGTTGGTGTGGACTCCGACCGCTGTGGTACGAACTCCAGCATCATAATGCAGCGGTCGAACCGAAGGACTGTCAGTGGTTGGACGGCCAATAACGGCCTGTGGGTGGCGGTCTTACCAAAATCGTAATCAGCCCCTTTAAAAGTTGGACATTTTTAAAATGCTATCTACCTACATGTGTCAAAAAGGGTATAAGTTCAAGATCAGTGTATACTAGTGCATGGTCTGATGTAAAAATGTATCCTATATCAGAGTGAAAGGCATGCTGAGCCAAGGATTACCTAAGGAAAAGATAATCTATTCAGGATTGAGAATGACGTGAGGAAGAATAGAAGGTGTATTCTTGAAGATCCAGGTGGCATAGTCTCAAAACTAATGATGTATGATGAAGGGTGGATTTAAATTGCGAATGCATTTTTGTGTGTACACATTTGACTGCTGAGTTTCTGTCTAATATGAGATCATGAATTTGAGTACAATCACCTCCGAATATAATATAATTATGATCACATTGAAGTCATTTGTCAGAAATTGTGGTCCAGAAAAGGAGTTTAAAAACAATCCATCGCACATCAGAATCATGTTCTTGGTTAATACCTGTAAAGCGTAATGTTTTATGATGAAGAACTAGTAGCTTGTTTTTCTTTCCCATAGCAGGTAAAGCAAAAATATTTCCTACCCAACATCTTTTAAGTTTGGCAGACACTAGCTCTGAGGGATGTGACCCCTGAAGCACTGCCACCTCAGGTCTGAGTTTAGCTAGAGTGGATAACACCCTCTGGCATTTATTGGGGTTACCTAAACCCTTAATATTCCATGTAGAAACTCGGAATGTAATACAGACACTAAAACATGCACATTTGACATGTCTACAGTAACAAAATTAGCACAACAATGGACCTTATATAGAGATGAATAAGAATAATGGACAGTAAAACAAGGGAAGGAGAAAAGGGTAGTAAGATGAGGCACAAGGAAGAAAGAGGGACAGAATATAACCACAGAACGCAACATGAGCAAGGAAATACTGAAACAGAATTCATTGAGACAGTAGAAATGATGACTGAAAAACACACCTAAAATACAGACAAGATAAAAGGGAGGGTGGAAACAGCAGAAGATGACGGAAACAACACCAGAAACTCCAGAGGATTTCAGGGCAGCTTTGACGTGGATGAAAATGTTACATAAGAATAAGACAAAAAAGGAATGAGACGCAAGAACAGTTACCTGTATCATAAAAAAAGAGACGTCATAGAATTAAGACATTGCTCTATTATGAGAAAAACATCATAACAATAAGACATGTAAGAAATGAAATAGCGTAATAATTACAAAAAGAAAACATGCCTGAGAATTGGTTAATGTTCAAGTAATTCTTGAAGTGTCCATATCTTCTCTGTGTTGCTGAAGAAAATTATTTAGTGCAGCAGGCTCCTCATAAGTAGTAGTCTTTTCTTTGTAAGTCACCTTAAACAAGTAGGAGTGTATTAAACCATATGTGTTCATGGCTCTCAATTGAGGACACATGTTCAGGAACTGCTTCCGGTGATCCGCTGTGACTATAGCTGCATCTTGGGAGGAAAATAGCCGGCCTAGATAATTAGCATTTTAGATTTAGCTGCAGACATCACTTGCAAAAGATTGCTGTATTGTAAGAAAAAACAAATAATTCCACTCGGTTTTGCAGAGATTCTGGGAAAAATTGTATGTGCTCGCTGTATATTGAGAGGGGTGGTCATAGACATGTGGAGAAGTTTTGGAAGAAGAGACTGAAAGTAGATTGTTGGGTTAGAGCTCTCAGTGTTTTCAGGAACAACATATATACAAAGGTTATTCCTGCGGTTTCGATTTTCAAGAACCTCAGGGTGCTTTTAAAGTACAGAAATCTCTGACGCTAGATGGGAAAAACGTAAAACTGTAAGTTGAAGGTTATCTGTTTTTTGCTCCACCAGCAAAAGTCGTGACTTCAGAGAAGACCAGTTATCATCTAGATGTTGGAACGTCTTGATAGTCTCCTCCGAGAAGTGTTTTAGTGCACAAATTTCCTCAGGAATCACATCCATCGAAGCCACGATAGATTTCATTGGAGAGGGGGGGGTCTTTTTTGGCCTCTTATTTGTGGAATTGTACCTGGTTGAGAATCAACTTTCTGGGAAGTAATGTCATCCATATCATTGTATGTCGAATCTGCGTCTGATAGTGCAATGTTGTTCAAGGCACCATATAACTTAAGGTTTCTTGTTTTCGCCATATAAAAGTAATGGGCTGAAAAGGGGGTGGGCAGGGTACTCCAGGCTATGCACAATCTCATGAGTTGAAAAGGCAAACAAAGCACATTGAAGTTAATGAGAATACACTGGAAACAGCAAATATGAGCATGGAGGAAAAAGAGATCACAAGTGAGAAAATACTATGAACACTTTGGTGGGTATCCTCCTTGATGCAGCTGCAAAAAAAGCAAGGTGTTTAATTAAAAAGTGAAGCAGCACTCCAAAGAATTGAGGCATGTGGCAGTATCACACTCTTGTAATTGTTATTAAAAGAGGGGTTTCATAGACCAGCTGGATAAGCATGACAGGAGCACTGAAGTAACCAAACATCCTGGCAAGAATGAAAGTACATACTCACCTCTTGATTATAAAGCATACACATTATGTCCAAGTTAAAGAGCAGTCACCAGAGGGCAGCTACATGGTTTTCAGAAAAGTCAGTAAATCCTGACAGAGTGCAAAGACTCGGAATGCCCCAATTTGACGAGATACACACTCACCGCCTCACAAAATGGGTGGACTGACCTCAAAATATCAAGAGAAAATCCCCTGAACTCCCAAACAACTCTTTTAAACTCTTCCCTCCTCTATCCATCCTTTATCCTGTTCATCCAACTAACAGGTTCTCCTACTCATCCTAAACCTCTTTTACAACTTTGAACCTCCAAATATTCCTTTCTAAACTCTTTCCTCCTCTATCCAACTTCTAACAGGCTCTCTGACTCATTCTAATTCTCTTTTACTACTATGAACTCGCAAATAATGCTTTCCAAACTCTTTCCTCCTCAATCCGTCCTTTAATCTGTTCATCCAATCAATAGGCCCTCTGACTCCCCCAAACCTCTTTTACTACTATGAACTCCCAAATAATCCTTCCTAAACTCTTTCCTCCTCTATCCAACTTCTATCCTAAGCGATGATTCAATTCCTTGTTAAGGGAAGTAGGCACTATATAAATACAATTATAATTGACAAAGGACAAACTTTTGTTTTTATTAATTTATTGTTAGGGAAAAAGAAATCTCACTCAGGTGTATCAAACATTTTGCACTGCTCAGCAAATTCATTATTCCTAGAACAACTGCTGCAGAGGCCTAGTGACCCCTACCAAGCAGATCAATAAGACTGTTGAGCATTCTTCCACTAGAATAGCGGACATCATAGTCTCCGGTGATCTAGTGAGCCTGAAGGGCACCCACCTCTGTATAATGAGGTCTTTAGTTTACTTTTGAATTTGCACATAATACTATAAAGTGTTGTAGCAATATCAGCCAAGTTCAAAGAGATGTCAATGGTCTACATATTTCAGAATGCCAGTCGGTCTGATATTGGTTGATCTACAAAGCGGTCAGAGGTAATTTATAAAGACTACAAAAGGTGCCTGGGGACAATGGATTAGGCATTGTCTTGAAAAAGATAAAATAGAGCACCGCCCGGCAGCGGAGGTATGCTAATGTCGAGAGCCAATACGGTATTATGGCATATGCTTCTTGAGTGGTGCACATCTTCTCAGCGGTGCAACATAAGTTCCTGCAGCCCACCTGGTACGCGGGGGCCCTTCAGTAAAAGTGCTAGGTGGTGGCCCAGGGAGGGGGCGCCTCCTCTGTGTACTTTGCAGGGGGGGGGGGCTCAAGAATCATTACGCCATTGCATCTTCCGAAGGCTTTCTCGGCTTCAGGGCCTGACTGGGAAGCCAAAACAGCCCTGCCAATTTTTAGGACCAGCCCCCTCTCCCAGACAGCGGATTTTGGTACTGGGGGCGATATTGCCCCAGTAACAAAAAAATGGCACCCACCCTTCTAGTCTTCTGGGAAAGCGCCTGATGCCCGCTACGGCCAGTCCGGCCCTGCTCTGCTTTCCTTTCACCTCCTGCCGACTAGGGGGGTTATTTATGAGCCCTTGTTTCACTTTTGCCCCGCTGGTGCATCACTTTTTGTGACGCACCAGCAGCATAAACAATGCACCATGTTGCAGCATATGTACAAAGTGACGCATCTAGGTAGATGCATCACTTTGTAAACCCCTGCACCACATTATACCTGCGCCAGGTATAATGTATGCAGGGGACCGTTCTGATGCAAGTAAGCCTCGTAGAAGTGACGCAGTGAAATCGATGAGATTTTACTGCGTCACTTCTAGGACACAAATACCTCAATATCTTACGCCTGCCTCACAGCAGGTGTAAGACTGGCGCAGGAACATTTGAAATGGGACTTGCCCATGTGAAAATGACCCATTGATGGAGTTACGTCACTTTTGTGACACACTCCAGGAATGCGTCACTTTTGCGCCTACAGATACGGCAGAAATACTGACGTATCTGCAACTCCTTGCGACATGATGCATCATACTGTAAATATGACGCATCCAGCATGTCTCACGGAGGGCGCAATGAAAAGTGACGCATCGCTGTTACACGCAGCGATGCGTCACTTTTCATAAATGAGGCCCTACAAGTTTTTCTCTCCTCTGTTGAACGACGTGAGCATGACACCTGCGTTCCGCCTTCCTTTTCCTCGCAGGCACCCCACAGATCCACCGGTCTAAAAGCAAAGGACCCTCCTTCTCCCACCTGACGGCCACAGCATGGAACGACCTTCCCCTGCGACACAGGAACCCTGCATTGCTCCAGGAATTCAGAAAAGGACTCAAGACCTGGCTGTTTGAATGAACAAAGCACCATGAAGCAGCTAGCAACTACAGCGCCTTGAGATCCTCACGGGTGATTTGCCGCGCTTTATAAATTCTGATTGATCGATTTATTCGTTGTAGGACAGCCAAGCACCACACCGAGATATGCAGAGCAGCGCGGTTCACATAAGGACACACGTCTGGGCAGATGAGTAAGAAAGCATTGCATGCTTGGGAAATTGCAAGGCATTCACAGGCCAGAGAAACTTCACTGAAGATGAAAAGCGGGTGAAAGATTAGGATATACAGCAATCCAGAGATTGAAAAGAGAGAAGAGCGGCCCCTGCTTCACTGCCTGCTGGTTCCTTCTCTGCTGGAGAGAACATGCTCTGGTTTTAGGATTCCCAATTAATCATTTAATGACATTGAGAACAAAACACAGGAACCTGGGGGAACATCTGCGACTACTTAATCCATGGCTTACAATGCTACTTTTCGACTTTTTTATATGCAAAGCTGCACATAGAATATGATAGACGAAATTAAGGCTTTCCATAAAAACAGGCTCGTGTCTCAGCAGGGGGCTGAGAGATCTTCTAAGAGTCTGCTAATCCTCAAACTCTGCTTCCTTTTCATCGAACATGATGCCCTTGCTGTTAAATGATAGGTTCCTATAAAGGATGCAGGTCCAAAAATATGTGGCTAGCCAATTAAGGGGCTCATTAGGATGGCGGACGGACCTGCGTCCGTCCGCCACCCTAGAGGAGGAGGGACCGTCCGCAGGGGCAGCGGCTGTCCCTCCAGTGGAATTAGGATGTGACCGCCATTTAACATTTAACATTGCGGCGGATGCTGCTTGAAGCAGCACCCGCCGCAAGGTTAAATATGCATGCTTAGCATTTGCATGCACAAAGCGGCAGGCACCGCGCGTTGCCTGCCGCTTCGTGCACGCAAATGCAGGGGGGTACCATAGGTACCTCCATGTGCACACCCCACCCCCCCACTCACCCTGCAACGGGCCCCCAAAGAATTCCCCGTATGCCTTTCCACGGCAGAGAATCCGCTGCGGAAAGGCATCTGTTTTCCGCCATCCTAATATGGCTGGCGGTGTCTCCGAAACCGGTCCCAGGATGCTTGTTTCCGGTCCATGGAAGACATGGCTTGGCAGTTCGGGCTGGACTGTTCCCATGAGGCACAGGGTCAGACTGATTTGCATATAGCCATGTCTGAAATGGGGTGGCTGAGTGGGCTAAAGAATGGTGATGGATTAAACCCAGATCAGTTGACTGGGGGTGAGTGTTTGATTTGCTGAAACGCTCCGTCCATCATCCCCTTTTGTATCGCTTTGTTCGCCCTAAGTGTGGCAGGGTATGCTCAGACGTGAGTCCCTTGCTCACTTGGCCACTGGATTCAAGATAGCCTGGCTGATGAGGATTATGAATCCGAAACCGGTCCCAGGATGCTTGTTTCCGGTCCATGGAAGACATGGCTTGGCAGTTCGGGCTGGACTGTTCCCATGAGGCACAGGGTCAGACTGATTTGCATATAGCCATGTCTGAAATGGGGTGGCTGAGTGGGCTAAAGAATGGTGATGGATTAAACCCAGATCAGTTGACTGGGGGTGAGTGTTTGATTTGCTGAAACGCTCCGTCCATCATCCCCTTTTGTATCGCTTTGTTCGCCCTAAGTGTGGCAGGGTATGCTCAGACGTGAGTCCCTTGCTCACTTGGCCACTGGATTCAAGATAGCCTGGCTGATGAGGATTATGAATCCGAAACCGGTCCCAGGATGCTTGTTTCCGGTCCATGGAAGACATGGCTTGGCAGTTCGGGCTGGACTGTTCCCATGAGGCACAGGGTCAGACTGATTTGCATATAGCCATGTCTGAAATGGGGTGGCTGAGTGGGCTAAAGAATGGTGATGGATTAAACCCAGATCAGTTGACTGGGGGTGAGTGTTTGATTTGCTGAAACGCTCCGTCCATCATCCCCTTTTGTATCGCTTTGTTCGCCCTAAGTGTGGCAGGGTATGCTCAGACGTGAGTCCCTTGCTCACTTGGCCACTGGATTCAAGATAGCCTGGCTGATGAGGATTATGAATCCGAAACCGGTCCCAGGATGCTTGTTTCCGGTCCATGGAAGACATGGCTTGGCAGTTCGGGCTGGACTGTTCCCATGAGGCACAGGGTCAGACTGATTTGCATATAGCCATGTCTGAAATGGGGTGGCTGAGTGGGCTAAAGAATGGTGATGGATTAAACCCAGATCAGTTGACTGGGGGTGAGTGTTTGATTTGCTGAAACGCTCCGTCCATCATCCCCTTTTGTATCGCTTTGTTCGCCCTAAGTGTGGCAGGGTATGCTCAGACGTGAGTCCCTTGCTCACTTGGCCACTGGATTCAAGATAGCCTGGCTGATGAGGATTATGAATCCGAAACCGGTCCCAGGATGCTTGTTTCCGGTCCATGGAAGACATGGCTTGGCAGTTCGGGCTGGACTGTTCCCATGAGGCACAGGGTCAGACTGATTTGCATATAGCCATGTCTGAAATGGGGTGGCTGAGTGGGCTAAAGAATGGTGATGGATTAAACCCAGATCAGTTGACTGGGGGTGAGTGTTTGATTTGCTGAAACGCTCCGTCCATCATCCCCTTTTGTATGGCGGTGTCTGATAGACACTGCCAGCCATGTTAGAGCTTTTCCGCCGCGGTCGGAAAGCGACCGCAGCGGAAAAGCTGCGGACCGATTTTGAGACCCACCGCCATCCTAATTTGGCGGTGGGTCTTTTGTGCCTCCCCAGCGGTTTTCCCGCATCCTCCGGGCCGGCGGTGGCTTCCGCCGGCCCCTTAGGATGCGGGAAATTCGCGATCCTAATGGGCCCCATAGTTTGGCTTGGAAGCAGGGGGCAAGCTAGAAATTAGAACTTGCCAGGTTGTTTGTGCAGATGCCTGTTGCCCTTGTTGTAAGGTGCACACAATATAGGTGGATTTAATACATTTACAAAACAGGAGATCCAGGAACAACAGCCATAAATTTGCACCTGTACGTCTATGACTTTGCAAGGGAGCAAATGTACACACTGTGTACCACAGCACAACTGACATGGAAACACTTTCCAGAAAGTATGAAAAAAAGAGAACACCCTTCCAACCAGACACCCTACATGGAGTAGCATGCCCCTCCCATGCTGGGACCACTTCAGCACTCGCTTAGAGGTAGCAGGCTGACAGTTACTGAAAACTACAGTTTAATACAGTACAACTGCCTGTTGCTCATAAAACGTTTCAAGTTACGCCTGGAAATGCATGGCCAGCGGCGGCCAGCACAGGTAAACAAAGTGAGGCAGTGGGGTGGTGGGGCCGGGTGGCTACGGGTAGGGGTGGGAGGCTGAAGTCGAAAGACGACAGAATAGGTATAATTAAATAATACCTATTCCGGCAATCGGTCGGCTTGACAAAGCCAGTGGGCCTGCCTTATTTAAAATGACAGCATTTTTCGAGGGGTTGGTCTCAGGCCCTGTGCCCAACCATGCACACGGGCATTGTCTGGGCACCTGAAGAAAGGGTTGGGCACATGACAGGTCTTGCGCCCAACCCCACAGAGCACATGGCTGAATATTATTCGGAGTGGAAGAGTTGGTCTCCCATGGTGGTTGGCCTCAGGCCCTGCCGCCAAGCCACTATTAGAAGCCAACCTCCTGTGGGCATAAATCCCCCTACGGATCTCTAAGTTTTGCTAGATTTTTTTAATTATCATTTTTTGCCCATCCTATCGTACTTTTATGGGACAACAGGTGTGGCCCATGCTTGCTCCCTCAGAAGTCCCACAGGACTGCGGAGACCCCAAAAAATGTTCATCATTTTGGCCCCCTCAAGGAATAGGGGGTCAGGCTATCCTTACACTGCCCCTTTAGAAAGTTTTTAAAATAATTTCTTAGGGCTTGGGGACTAACAATAATGTAGAATGTAGGGGTGTCTCGCTTAGAGGTGTTTTGTCTCATACTGGTGTTGTGTTCCATTATGCCCATCTCAGGAATGTGTGGAGTGTATTTTACTAAAATATGTAGCTTTCGCCATAGAGCCTGACTGAGGTGTCCTTACAGTGGCAAATTAATACCTGTCAACCTCCTGACTTGCAATCATGGGTCATGTGACATATTTAAGAAAGTAAATCCATTAAGGTGAAGAGACCATTGTCCACAGGTCCAGTGTGTTGAATTACTTCAACTCCACAGGCCCTATAAAATAGTGTCACAGTTACTGTATGATGTCATCAATTATGTCATTTAATATTTTGTGAGTGATGAAATATAATAAATTATAAGCAGTGCATGGCTCTGGTGCAAGTTGTAGCTGGCTCAGTAAATTATAACTGGTGAATTTTTGAGGTTTTATACTTTTTAAATGCTATTTGCTACCTTATTTCAACTAATTATAATGTCACTTTTATCTGTGTTGTTTTCAGTGAGTATATGTATATTGATATTTATGTGTGTGTATGTATTGTATAGTATGTTGATAGGAGATGTATTTGTTTAATCATGAGGAGAATTATTTGTGTATCTTTCGGATGGGGCTGGTAACTGACAATATAGAATATTGTATTCACACTAGAATACAAGGTTAGCATTATGTATTATGTATTATGCAACATGGATGTAAATGCCAACATGCCATCCTGAATTCATACGCCTATGCCATGGCCATCGTTATGCCAATGGTGAGCATTAACTTGCCAATAATGCTCAAAATGGATACCTATATTGTAGGAGTGGAGCCCATCATTTTAGAGATAGTCATTACATGCAAAAGTGCCACTCGATGCCTGGTAGGCACACCCTCAGGCCCAACGGACAACACGTATACTCCTATCTCTCACACACGGATCGGCATACACACACACATGCATACACTGTTCCCCTTCTAGCAACAAGAGGCACATGTCTGGCTCCTCATCTCCTCCTTGGCTTGTTTCAGCTCTCAAAACATATGTACTTATGCTCAAGCAATTGCTGACTGACTTCTCAACTGCTGACATGTTTTGACGGTGGTGTGCTATACTGTCATACACTATGTTTCTGGCATTGCAACTCTTTACCATGATCAATCACCCCAGAGCTGTTCAGCATGGCGAAATCCGTGTTGCAAGCCTGAACGGTCACACATGATGCGCGAGTGCCTAGTACTGCTATCGGCTTGCTTACCACTTAATGATCAACTACAAGCAGGTCTTACCTCAGACATAGAAGCTGACCGGTGTAGGTGAAGCGGCATTGCCATCCCCTATCAGATGGTGCCATGGGTGACCACTTATCTTACCTATGTGCCAAGACAGCCACTTTTATGTTGTTTGATAAGCTGACTGCTATCCAGCTATATTTCATGGACAATTGATTGTCCAGAAAATTAAAAGCTTGTTATAATTGGTACTATCACCCAATTCTT
Organism: Lissotriton helveticus; assembly: GCF_964261635.1. Classification (NCBI taxonomy): domain Eukaryota; kingdom Metazoa; phylum Chordata; class Amphibia; order Caudata; family Salamandridae; genus Lissotriton; species Lissotriton helveticus. The sequence continues at coordinate 70,918,829 of NC_136064.1, forward strand.
TGTCAAGGGAGGGTCATCTCCTAGAATAGTTCAAATCTTCAGAATGAACATGTGACAGTGATAGACAGAAGCATAGTTCTACTTATAACTAGTTAAAAGGGATGTACTGTCATAAAATATATAAGGCATTTGCACCAATAGCATGTCCCTTTGCATTTTGGTACATAGGTTATCAATGATTGTGGGATTGCCGTGGAGTTGACATTCCATGATGGATGCTCATGGACAGCCCCTGGCCCAATGAGTAGTGTAGTGTTAAAGAGTGTAGCCAGTAGTTGCGGTGGGTCTTGCAACATGGACACCTGTGTGGAGGTCACATATTTATGGGTTGTCTCTGCACCGTGTATCGTAGTGGAAGTGCAGATCTTTGGATCCTCCCCTTAACATGTTTCAACTGTGGACGTGCACCCGCCACTTGGGGTATCCACAGTAGATTCCATTATGTATGGGCTGGATGACTGTTTCTCCTATGTGTTAGTAGGTGAATGTTCTGGTGATGGAGGGTTAAGATCTTGTGTATTCACAAGAGCTTAGAGTAGGCACTTTATTGGAATAACATTGCTTTGAGTATGGGATACATTGCTGTGTCTAACTGGTGATGACTCTGAATGGTATATTAAAGGACTCCTTGTCCTCAGTTGCTGAGCTTCCATCAGCCCAGCTCACATTCACTTACGCGTCTACTCGATGGTAATCCCCACAGGTTGCGAGATGTGGGATGGTTAATCATGGACGGCTAGTAGCAGTCAGTTTGGTAGAGTTAAAGGGTGAGTAGTTAGTCCTGTAAGACAAAAGCAAAGTAAGCATGGCAGGCAGAAAGAATGCAACATTAGAATCAACAAAACCTAGCCAAACAAAATAAAATAAATAGGCACACATAGTGCATGGCTAACAGTACATCGTATAAGGAATACTCCTAATTATTTCACATTGTACTCGCTTGCCCTTCCCATGCTTTCTTTCTCTGTCTTCATCAGACCACTTGCACACACACTTCTTTTGACTCACTTCTCTCACACATACTCACCTCAACTTCCACTCATGCTAATTTTCAGTCTCCCTTCACACTCATCCTTCACCCATACCCACATTCACCCTCCACTCACCAGAATTTTCAACTTATCTCTAGCCTCAGTCTTGACTAAAACTCACCCTCAGCTTTAACTCTCATCCATACTTATCCTCACCCTTCACCCATCCTCAGCCTCACCCTCAATTTACTTATACTCACCTTCTACTCAACCTGATCCTCACGCTCCACTCAGTTTCATCCTCAAACTAACACTACCCAAATACTTATTTCTCTCCCAAAGACCTAAGTTGAGAGCATGTGTATCAGAGCTCATCTGGATCCAAGCAGAATGGGCACCCCGACCAGACACTGTTTTCAAATCAGGCATCATACCCTCCTAACTACCACCGCCCATGTATTGCCGAGTCTTCAAGGCACTGACAAAATACCTCTAATTCAGTTAGCATATTTACCTTCAAACACACCCAGCTGTTTATCGTCAGGCTGAGATTGCACCCAACCATGCCTCGCTGGCTCTACTCTATGCTCTATTCCAGTGGTTCCCAATCGTTTTAGAAGCACGACCCCCTATCTTTAATGCACTTGATACAAGGAGATTTTTTAATGTGAGTAAAGCATCATGTGGTAGCACACTGTCATTTACAGAGAGCACATTTCCAATTAAATGACCCTTAAATTTCCACAGACATACCGTTGTACTGACAGAAGTATATAGCGCAAAAATGATGCTATGCGGAAACTCAGGATTCTGTGAATATTTAACATTTGTGTTGATCCCCTTAAAAATCTCTGTTTCCAGCACACTTCAGAATTACAAAAACAGTGCTTCATCTTTCCTTTCCCAACTGCTGGATGCATGCAGGTTATTAGCAAGTGTTTACATTTTGTTGTGTATTGAAAAAAACCAGCCTCCTACATTGTCACATAATTCCCTTTAAAACCGCCTCTCACTTTGCACTCAGAGAAAGAAAAGTAAACACCACTCCCAATGTTAGAAGAAAGAAACAGCATTCCATTTAACTACTGCCTTCAAATCACCAGCAAATGTGACAAGTTAAACACAGAATGTAAAGACATCTTATTTTATTGCTCTGACTTTCACAAACCACAGTTTGAGAAGCCCGCTCAATACCAAAGGGCTAGTAACATAACATCTGTAGTTGTAAAGCGCATGTTCACCCCAAACATGGAATCTTGGTGCTGAAACAGAGATGTTTATTGTTACCCAACTCAATGGTACTCATTTTATCGACCTCAGATGGATGAAAGGCTGAGTGAACTTGCCAGGATTTGAACCAGTGACCATGAGGTCGAGCAAAGGTCCCCGCAGTGGACGCTTTAGTCCACTGAGCCACAAGACCCAGCATTTCACTCTTAATTAAGTATGAACGTATGTATGTTTCCTATGTATATGTAAGTATTTATGCACATTTGTGTACATGTTTATATGTTTGAGCATGTACACGTGTTGTATATATCCATGTATATACCCAGATGTATGTATGTCTGTACTGTCTACGTATATATTTATCTTTGCATGTATGTATTGGTTCTTATATATCCAAAGAGAGCCAAAGAGATGCTGGAGCAGTTTGCATAAACAAATTGGGGGTTTGTAAATGAACCCTCCTAAACAGTGAGTGTCAGAAAGAGCCATGGAGACATTTGTTTAGTGGGGAGATTTGTATATGGAGGATTGTGAAATGGCCCACGAGTTAGTAGCATTGACACTACAAACACTCAGAGATGTCAACAAATATTTTTCAGAGGTCTTGCAGGATAAACATTGTCATATCCAAATGCGCACTGGCAGTTCAGGTCTTGAGGCTCTCTCTCTGCCAGTGTAAGTTGGCATGTTCCAAATATTCTTAGTAAAAAGAGCTGCAACAAAACACAAGAAAACTAGGGACCTAGTTTATGGCATTTTGGTGAAGGGCAGCGTAGCATGGGATGCCTTATGCCAAAGTAAAAGGGCAGGAATACACGGTATTTCTGCAATATGGTGCATACATAGCTCCAACCTAGGCCCCTTGCCCCATGGTGCAAGGGAACCTCTGTTGCATGCAGGATTGCATTTGTGCAGGAATGGGCACCTTCCTGTATCAAAAAAACTGTTTGAGGTGTTTTCCTCTTCCTATGTCTTCTGCAGAATGCAGCACACATGGAAAAAGAAAAAACTAGGAGAAATTAATATATTTCTCATCGTTACACCTCACCTCGGGAGGTGTACAATTTGACTCTTCACCGGGTTTACATCACTTTGTAAATCTGGGGCTGTGTCAAATTCCATGGGTGTTGGGTGGGAAAACTCACCGCAGAGCCCATGGAACGCCTCCCGGGGCAGAGTAATAATGCAGTGATTTGCGCTGCGTCGCCTTACTCATGGTGGCTTTGCGTGGCTTCATAAATCTTTATGAGAGCCCTGTGTCACACATGTACAACTTTACATGGTGCAAAAGTCATGCAGAGCGCTGATAAATAAGCACCTAGATAACCCGGGTGGAGCGCTCACTGGATGGCTTATGGCATTGTGCTGGCCAGCCGTCTTCGGAGAGAGATGTGCTGGATGCATGAATCAAAGGGATGATTCTATGAGAACAGACCATTGTGACATGCATTTTACAAAATCGACAGGCTGGCTCCCCAAAAAACAGAAGCCTGGAGCTTCTCGCAGGGGGTCCTTCTATGCTAGAAGTTCTGCAATGCCCTCTAATGAAAGCAGCACCAAGCTCTGTTCTAACGAGAACAAGATGCTGCCTGGACGAGAACATGGACCAGATGGCATCGCAGGCTGTGCCAAGCTCTCCATCACCTCCAGCCTTCCGTGCAACCGGTGCACCGAACGAAAGGGGTATTTTTAGATGAAATGTGCGTGCTTCCCAATGTGTCAAGGTCATATGCTGCAGGGAGCATTCCCTTCCCTAGTGTGGAGTGGATCAAATCTAGCGCGGAGTGGCCTGGTTCACGAAGAGGGAGCAAATCACTCACATTTAATCCGTTTATATGGATCTCAACAATGATAGGTGTAAGTCAGGTACGGCAGGCTCTATCCTATGAAGGTGGGTGCAGGAATTCTGCAGTCCTATGATTAGGGTGAATAAAAACATTCATCACGTATGTTGCCCCCCCATCCTGCTCCTACCGCCCCTGAAAAGTTCAGGATTCATACTTATTACACCATTTACTTCTACTTGAACAAAAGCACAGACTTACAATCCATGAATATGAGGAAAGACTTGGGGAAAGACATAGGCAAAGTTGCATAGAAGTCACAAAGTTATAATGTTTTCTGTGTTTGCCTTACTGCCATTGGTATCCCCATGAGACCCCCCGACTGAAATCCCAGCCTTAGACTGCACTTTCAACTGGTGACACAACACACACTTCGTTGGAATTCTGCAGCAATAGGTGCAACTCACAAAACTAAACATCAACACGTCCTCGTTCTGTGAATCTTGATCTCTGGCTTGCAGTCCCAGATTCAACTTTTGTGCTTATAAGCTTGACTTGCAGCATTCACAATCACCCCAGAGACTGCTTACCTTGCAGTTACAGGCCTGAGTTCTAATCCTGGCTTCTGTATATAAGTAAAAACTGTGTGATTCTTGGCAAAGCACTGTTTTCTCTGTGGAACTGCACAGGGTGAGCATTGACGATGTTACAAGCACAAAAAATCGTCCTATTGGTGGGTCCTCTGCTGGACATCTGAGATATTTCCTCAGTGGAGTTGCATCATATTTACCAATGGACCAATCCAGTACCAGCGCAGACCATCAGTAATCTACCCACTATCCAAACTCATTTTTTAAAATGTCGGGAACAGAATATGGTGCAATCTCTGGGAACTCAGCACAGGCTCCCCCTGAACCCCCGCACTGCTCTCCCTAGCATGAGAGCTGGACCAGGATTGGTCTGAGCAGTTCGGTTTGCCGCTCAGACAGTGTCTGGGAGTCTGTGCTGTTTCTCCAACCCGGCTGTGCAATGAGAGTGAATATATGACCATCTTACATAGGCATGTTCACAGTCTACTCGTAAATCTGTACTAATAAGTTTACACATTTTATTACCCACTATGAGGATCTTGCAGTGAAATGCATGTGTAATATAACACATCAGACGGGGGGTGTAAGATTATTGGAGTGCGCTGCATGTTTCCCAATATTGCTTTAAATCAGACCAGGTGTATTGATCTTAACTCTGGCCAAAGTATCAATACATATTCCATAGTTGGATAGGACATGAGTCAGAGACTGGACATTGGGAACCCATTGTTACACTCTTTTTAGGTCAGGCCTATTAGACACTGATGTCTGCTGTGCTGTGTGCTGTGAGCCATATTGTGGTTTACTAAGAACACAGAGGGGCTTGGGTTCGCCCATTTTGTACCACTGGTTGGCTTTCTTTGCCCCTCTCATTTTCCTGCTTCTTATACGTGTCCCCGGTTGTCAATCTTGTGTTTGTCACTCACATGGAGCATTGTCTTTTGACAGTCTCTTTGACTGGCTGGCATCACTGCTGCTACTGCTTGTTTTTGAAGCAATTTATTGTTCCTTTGTGTACAGCACTCCATTAGAGTATGTGTGTTTTTGAACCATCCCTATCATGTATATCTCTCCTCCCAAAATCTGCATTACTCTCTGTTGCCCCACTGCTTCTTCACACCCTGCTCCCTTTTGTTCTCGCCACATTACTGACACCTTCGACGCGCAAACCATTACCCTCGACTGTATTGTTATTGGTCGCGGTTCCCTATTCGTCGCAAATCGTCTCATCTTTAAAAAACTTCGGTTGGAAAACTCGTGGCAGGCCGTCGGGCCTACCCGCGCCAACCGCACTAGCAGTCGATGTAACGCACTCCCTTCAAGTTATGTCCTGGGTGTTGTGCTAAATTTCACGCACCAACTTGCACAAAGTGTACAACCGATGCTTGTCCCCGGAACACGACGGGAAAGACTGCAATGCGTGTTGATCGTTTCGATCGAAAAGGACACTTCATGACCGTCTGGCTCGACGTCAGGAAATACAACAACAAAGCGGCTCCGCACAAGACATACTCGGTGAAGATTCTGACACAGAACATCAAGCTCAAGGAGCCAAGGAGGAAGAACATATCTCCCTGTCCGAAGTCAACTACGACATGGAAGAAGAGGAGCAGGTTTCTGTGGGTCAACGTACCGTGAGTAAAGATACCCCTTTGCCCCCTCAATAACATAAAACAAAGGTTCCGGTCCCTCCTCTGCCCTCGGTCCAAGGTCGGCATAGACAAAAAGTTTCCAATGCCTTGTTCCTGGCTCTGAAACAGAAAGAGAAGCCTTCCAGCTCCGGCTCGAGCCGACCCCACTTCGGCACTGACCCAACACCTTCGGTGCCGAAACCCAAATCCAAACATGTGGTGGTCACAATACCATTGTTGCCGAAAATTCCACCTTTCACACCAAAAGGCTTGGAGCCGAAACCTTCAACGCCAAAACCAGCAAATAAAGAAAAAGACACTTCGTCTAAACAGCCTAAGACCGATGCCCCGCCATCGGATCTGAAGCAGAAAAAACTTGTGATCATCCCTGAAACAGGTCATATTCATGCCACTCTTCCAAAAAAATGGAATATTGACCTACCATAGGACTACCATATTCCTCTTAAGAAGAAGGGTGTTCTGGCGCACAATTCCCTGCTTTTCAAAACTCCCAGGTACCTAGCGCAAAAGCTTGAATTATCCTGTGGTGGTAGAGCCACAAGAAGTGCTAACACTTATCTCTTGAAATGACTCATCCTTATCAAAAAGAGAACTTATCACTGAGCCATCGCGAGCGCTTCCCCAAAGATATGGAACTCTCTTCCACCGGAAGTACGCAGAATCTCCTCAACGACTGCTTTCAAACTGGAAGCCAAAAGATTCCTAATGAACAAATTCTCACCCTAATTGCGCTAGGTACACATGCTCGAAGTCACTGATCCCACAACCATTGTACCATCATTTAATATGGCTCTTCTTTACTGCATAGTGTGCCCCCCTTAGTAGCCCACTATATACCTGTTTATTGTATTACTCTCCTTGATTCATGTGTCTTGTTATTATGTGATTATTCCTGTTTTGTATTCTTATTTTATGTCGATATTTCATTTATATCCTTCCTTCTTTCCTGCCATCCTTTTGTAAAGCGATCTGATATCCTTCGGGATCTTGTTCGCGCTATATAAAACTAAATAAATACATAAAAAATAAATAAATTACTTTCCCACCAGTGACCTCTGTGTTTCAGGTCCACACTCTTGCTGCTTCAGCGTCCTCACTCATGTGCCCTGTGTTACTTCGCTATTTGTACCCCACCCTTCTCCATGTTGCTTCGCCGTCCCTCCCACCAACCCCTTTGTTCCTTCTGCTTCCCTCCCCTCACACAAAACTTTAAAAAAAATGCTTTAGTGCATTTTTTCTATCTAGTTACTGACCCAATTCAGATCTGTAACTAAAGTGCCTGCTTCATTTTGTATACATGTGCATGCATGGTATGGGCGGCTGCTTCAAATACTTTAGCTGTGTGGATGCTGTGCTGCATAACTAAAGTCCATTGGGAAAGCCAAAAGATCACAAATGTGACCTATAGGCTTTGACAATGCTTGTTTCTCTCAGTCCTCTGTCACACTGATGGGCAATGCTGAGTCACTGATGACTTAATTTCAAACAACAGCTAATCCTTTACATCCAGAGATGCCAATGTCACCATTTTGTGATCGGGTTGTGTATAATCTCACAATAACCTGCTGATCATTTGACAATGTGTACTGATGGCATTTGTCACATCGTATATGTACCATCAGGGCCAGACTGGCCATAGCGGGCACCAGGCGTTTCCCCAGTATGCCACTAGGGTGGGGGCCTGTTTTGGGCTCCTGGTGTGCAGTTTTTGTTACCAGGGGTTGGCAATATCGGCCCCCAGTAACAGAATCGTCCGAAACCGGTCCTCGCAAACTTTTCGGCTGCACTCCCCCTCGCCCCAGGGGGGGGCGGCTGAGCAGTTTGCCAGGGCCGGTTTCTGTTCCCAGTTCGGCCCTGTGTACCATGTAAAGATTGTGCCTCTTAGCAGCATACAATGGTAATTCCTAATGTTCAAATCCTAACATAATGCAGGTGACAGTTAAATGGATTACTCAAGTTGTTCACATATAAAAATATATAAGTTTTCATATGTTTTGAAATGTACCAAGCAGAAGCGAAAAATAACTGTGGGGCATTAATATGATATTTATCGCTAAATGGGCTTAGCGAGTTGGTTTTTATCGCCAAGCATCGCCGGATATTATCGCAGTGATAACGTGATATTAGCAACGTTTTTCTCTAAAGCGATAAAATATCTGGCGATAGCGGCTAAATGTATGAATATCGCTGAGAATACAGCGATATTCACGCATTATCGCCAATAGGGTCTTAGCCATAATATCCACCTCCCATTGGATATAATGGCTAAGAACTGGTCTGAGCAGGCGTTAGGTTTTGGAGATATTTGCGGTTAGCGTGAATATTTCCATCGCTACGCCTGCCTTGCTAATAGGTGATAGTATTTTGCTGTGAGTGCCCATATTGTTTTTTTTAATTATAAACTGGTTACACTATCAAAAATAGTCGTACATTTTGGAGAGTACCGAGGTACAGTTTCACTGCTACCTCACAGTGCAAGCCTGGCTCCATTAGATGGAAGGACCATTTGGCATTTGAACAAAAGAGCTCCATAGACCAGAGCCAGATTCATGGAAAGCCAGCAGCTGCACATCTGTTATGAGAGGTTTGCTCATCATAGATGTGGCATTATCCTTCCTCTGTGTACAAGTTGCCCTGTTCACAACCCATTTATACAGCAGTGTAAGTGCTTCTGATCCAGTTTTTCCATCCTTAAAAATGTATGTATGTATGTATGTATACTTGTAAAGCGCACTATCACCTTTCAGGCATCCTGGCGCTGTATACCGCTGTGGAACCCTTCCTGGCTTTCCCTGTGAGATGCCCCCTAACTGGGCACCGCCAAGGTGAAACCAGGAATCCTAGCGCTTTCGAGGCCGTTGTGGAGATTAATCAAGCTATTGCCCAGAGTTGCAGAGTGGGACCCATGATTAGAGTAGGCACCGAGGCGAGAATTATCGAGTCTGTGGACATTGAGACCCAAGACACTGCCGCGTCGGGAATTGAACCCTGGTCCTGGGCCAGACCTCTGCCTCAGGGTCTGCCTCTCTAATTGGTGAGCCACACTTCTCCACAAAAATGTATCGGGCATGCCCCTTGTCGCGATTCCTTTTAACCACGAGGAGGGGTGAACAATGGCCTGGTGTTAGCAGTTCACCCTGGTCTGCACCCGTGTAATGTATTATGCAGCTTATCGGAATAATCAATCAATCAATCAGGGGGATTTGTAAAGTGCGCTACTTACCACGTGCTGGGGGCTGGGGGGGGGGGGGCGACGCTACTGTTTGAAGAGCCAGGTCTTGAGGAGTTTTCTGAAGGCGAGTAGGTCTTCGGTCTGACGTAGGTGGGTAGGAAGGGTGTTCCAGGTCTTGGCGGTGAGGTAGGAGAAGGATCTGCCGCCGGAGGTAGTTCGTTGGATGCGGGGGACAGTGGCGAGGGCGAGGCTGGCGGAGCGGGGCTGGCGGGTGGGGGTGTGGAAGTTGAGTCGGCTATTCAGGTAGGCTGGTCCGGCGTTGTGGAGTGCTTTGTGTGCGTGGGTGAGGAGTTTGAAGGTGATCCTCTTGTCGACGGGGAGCCAGTGTAGGTTCCTCAGGTGGGGGGGATGTGGCAGTGGCGGGGTGCTTTGACGATCAGTCGGGCGGAGGCATTTTGCATGCGCTGGAGTCGTCGTAGGTGTTTGGCTGGGATTCTGGCGTAGAGTGCGTTGCTGTAGTCCAGCCTGCTGCTGACGAGGGCATGTGTCACCGTTCTTCTTGTTTCGGCCGGGATCCATTTATAGATCCTGCGAAGGGTGCGGAGGGTGTTGTTGCAGGAGGAGGAGACGGCGTTGACCTGTTTGGACATGGAGAGGGTGGAGTCGAGGATGAATCCCAGGTTGCGTGCATGGTCGGTGGGTGTCGGTGCTGTCCCCAGAGTGGTAGGCCACCAGGCGTCGTCCCAGGCTGAGGGGTTGGGCCCGAGGATGAGGACCTCCGTCTTGTCTGAGTTCAGTTTGAGACGGCTGCTCCTCATCCAGTCGGCAATGGCCTTCATTCCGTCGTGGATGTTGGTTTTGGCGGTGCGTGGGTCCTTGGTGAGGGAGATGATGAGCTGAGTATCGTCGGTGTAGGAGATGATGTTGAGGTTGTGGTGGCGGGCCACTTGTGCGAGGGGGGTCATGTAGATGTTGAACAGCGTCGGGCTGAGGGAGGAGCCCTGGGGGACGCCGCAGATGATGTTGGTGGCTTCGGATCGGAAAGGCGGGAGGCGGACGCTCTGGGATCTGCCGGAGAGGAAGAACGTGGTCCAGTCGAGGGCCTTCTCTTGGATACCGGCTTCATGGAGGCGAGTCTTTAATGTGCGATGGCAGACCGTGTCGAAAGCGGCAGATAGGTACAGGAGGATGAGGGCTGATGTTTCGCCGTTGTCTAATAGGCGCCTGATGTCGTCAGTGGCGGCGATGAGGGCTGTCTCGGTGCTGTGGTTTTGTCTGAATCCGGATTGGGATGAGTCCAGGATGTTGTTGTCTTTTAGGTGGCGGGTCAGTTGCATGTTGACGATTTTCTCGATGACCTTCACCGGGAACGGGAGCAGGGAGATGGGCCGGAAGTTTTTGAGGTCCTTGGGGTCTACCTTGGGCTTCTTGAGGAGGGCGGTGATTTCGGCGTGCTTCCAGCTTTCCGGGAAAGTCGCGGTTTCGAAGGAGATGTTGATGACTTTCCGTAGTTGGGGTGCGATGGCTGCGCCTGCCTTGTTGACTATGTGGTGCGGGCACGGGTCCGTCGGATGGAGTTCATGACCTTGCGTGTCTCGTCATCGCAGACGTTGGACCAGGAGGTCAGGAGGTTGGTGCTGATGGTGTTTGCAGGAGGGGTGGGGTCTGGTGCGGTCGGGTCGGTTGTACGTTGAAGCTGTCGTGGATGTCAGCGATCTTTCGGTGGAAGAAGTTGGCGAGGGAGTCGCACAGTTCCTGTGAGGGCGGGATGTCGTTGGCGCTGGGGTTGGAGAGTTCTTTTGCGATGCGGAAGAGCTCTTTACTGTCGTGTGCGTTGTTTTCCAGTCGGTCTTTGAAGGAGGACCTCTTGGCTGATCTGATGAGGTGGTGGTGTCTGCGGGTGGCGTCCTTGTAGGCTGCGTGGTTGTCCGGTGTGCGGGGGTGCAGCCATCTCTTCTCCAGTTTCCGGCATGCGTGCTTGGAGGCCAGGAGCTCGTCGGTCACCCAGAAGGCTCTCTTACTGGCGTGGTTGTTGGGGGTTTTCTTGAGTGGGGCGAGGGCGAGAATAATCACCCAAAAGCCTTTGCTACCCTAAAAAATAACATTTTGCTAAACAGACCTTAACAGGTCCAGTAAGATATAATGTCTAGCCAAACGCTAGATGAAGATTGAAATCTCGTGCACTAATGCTCTTGCTCTTCATGAGCATTGTTGCTTGTGCATGTACAATGTACACATAGGCGTACCTTCTGTGTTCCTTCCTCTGCTTCAGCTTATGCATGGAGGGGAAGAAGGAAGTCAGTCTCTTTTTGAATCCCTTTTTGTGCTTGTTGCAGCTTCAGCCACATTTCTGCAACGATCTTGCATTTTTTTCACTTGACCCTCAGCTTGTATGCAACCTGACTTAAGAACCCGCAATCAAACTTGGCGAACAGCCAATCCTCTTTGTCAACTTATCTACGTATAAAATGTAGTTTTTCTCATTCTGTGGGTGCAGATTCAAACACAGCCTTGTGTCTCACCGTTATGGATTTTGTGACTCGTGGTCAAATCCAGCTTGGACACTGATGTCAACTTCCCAATGTCTGCTGTTGGTGAATGTGTTGTACTATTCCCACACTCAATGGAGGGTAAACCACTGGCTTCCCCTTTGGTGCCCCTGGCACTGCCCCCTTAACCCTGCTCTAATTGATCAGAAAGGCAGCAGTCGGCTCAGAAGGGAAACAGAGCTCTGGGCAGAACTCCTCCACTCGTTGTACTTACCCCATTTACCCTTCCACTAGACTCTCTGCAGCGATTAAGAGGCTGGTTAAGGTATAAAGATGGGTAACTTCCTCGATGCTTGTTTTTGTGCCTCAAGACTGGCATCTGGCTGGTTCATGCAGAAGTACTCACCAGACCCTTTCTGCAATCATGCTCATAAAACATTGCAAGAATGTGAAGAATACATAAGTCTGACCTTAGTGTTTCAGACTTTAAGGAGGAGGGAAGAGGGTGGAAGAAGACTCCAAACAAGTGACTAGGAAAAACCAGAAGTGCACAGCTTCTACCTAGCATAAGAAAGATCTGAGACAAGAAGGGGCTGTCAGTGACTCTAAGGTCAGCCAAGTGGTCAATTAAAAAAGCACTACAAGGATGACCATCTACTTTTATCTTCTTGTTTTATGGCATGCACTTACAAAAAAGGTTCAGCAGTCTTGTCTGTCTGTCTTCACTTACCAGATAAGTTAGTCTGAGTCGCTTTGTTCTCTGCAACCGGTGAATAATTGCTAACCTAGTGCTCCTCGGAACTAGCTTTTTCCAAGAAAGAAAATCATTTTCTTCGCCCCAGTGCCTGGGATCAGGAGATGCGTAGCAGGTTCTGGGAGGGATGTTGTCAAGGTTCAGATATTGCTTGTCAATGTTCCAAGACTAAACTCTTACCAGATGGTCTCTTTTTCATTGTTTAACATGTTAGAACTCGATAAATACAGTGTTACGCTCTACTGAGCAGTTTAATTACTACACCCCTCCCTTTTTTGCACAGGGAATACAATGGCATCTCCTCCTGTGGCCTGGATAATAATAATGAAGATAAAGGCAAAGAGCTAGAGAAGAATTGTGCAAGGTTTGTAGTCAGCAGATGGACTGCTGATCAGTGCTATAGTGCATATGCTCTCTGTGTAAATTGTGATTATGATTGGTTATCCATGATTGGCATATTTGATTTAGTAGTAAGCCCCTAGTAAAGTGTGCTGAGAGTGCCAGGACCTGTAAATCAAATGCTACTAGTGGGCTTGCAGCACTGGTTATGCCACCCACATGAGTAGCCCTGTAAATGTGACTCAAACTTGCCGCTGCACGCATAGTTTTAAACTGCCATGCTGACCTGGCAAGTGCACTCACTTGCCTGGCCATAACCTTTCTGTTTCTTACATGTAAGGTACCCCTCAGGTAGGCCCAAAGTACCCTCATGGGCAGAGTGCAGTGTATGTGAACGGTAGGACTTGTGCTGGTGTGTTTACATGTCCTGATAGTGAAATACTGTGCTTTAAATGTTTCACAAATGAAAGGCTCTCTGTTCCATTGATTAACATGGGAGCTGTCTTGAAACATCTTACAAATGTAACTTTCAATTGGTACTAAATAGAGAAATGGAGTTTAGTCTCTCTGAACTCAGAATTTATCAACACCATTTAGTAATGTCTGTTTTTAAATTGTGTGTTAGAAAGTTGGCATTTTCTTGCTTTACCATTCTGTGTGCCTCTGCCTGTTTGTGTATTTATTGTCTGGTTTTGTAGTGACAAGAGCTGGGGACGTTCATTTACTCTAGACCAGGGTTCTCCAAACCGGTCCTGGAGGGTCAGATCCATGCCAGATTTATTTTTAAAATAACTACATGTATCTAAATGGGGATATGCAAAACATCTGGCATGGAACCGGCCCTCCAGGACCGGTTTGGAGAACCCTGCTCTAGACAGTCACAGGGGGTTTGAGGTGTATTCTGCCTTTCCTGGGTGACTCAATCAATCAATCGATCAAGTCACTTATAGAGCACACTACATACCCATGAGGGTCTCAAGGCGCTAGGGGGGTGGGTGCTGCTACTAATAGAAGAGCCAGGTCTTGAGGAGTCTTCTGAAGGCCAGTAGGTCTTGGGTCTACCATAGGTTGGTGGGAGGGTGTTCCAGGTTTTGGCGGCACTGTGGGAGAAGGATCTGCCTCCGGAGGTCGTTCTTTGAATGCGGGGTATTGTGGTGAGGGCGAGGTCGGCAGAGTGGAGCTGACGGGTGGGGGTGTAGAAGCAGATTCGTCTGTTGAGGTATACTGGTCCGGTGTTATGGAAAGCTTTGTGTGAGTGGATGAGGAGCTTGAAGGTAATCCTCTTGTTGACGGGGAGCCAGTGCAGGTCTCTCAGGTGGGGTGTGATGTGACTTTGACGGGGGATGTCGAGGATCACGCGTGCAGAGGCATTCTGGATGCGTTGCAGTCGTCTCAGGAGCTTGGCCAAAGTTCCTGCGTAGAGGGCGTTTCTGTAGTCCAGCTTGCTGGTGACGAGGGCTTGTGCGACCGTTCCTATTGTCTCAGTGGGGATCCACTTGAAGATCCTGCGGAGCATTCGGAGGCTGTTGAAGCAGGATGAGGAGACGGCAGTAACTTGCTTAGTCATGGAGAGGGTGGAGTCGAGGATGACCCCTAGGTTGTGAGCGTGGTCGGTGGGTGTTGGAGCTGTTCCCAGTGTTGTCGGCCACCAGGAGTCGTCCCAGGATGACGGGGTGGTGCCGAGGATGAGGACCTCTATCTTGTCCGAGCTAGGTTGAATAGACCTTTCTGCATTTAGAATGATGGGAGGAGTTTTCACTAGCACCTGAATAGGCTGTGTCTCCTTTGCACAAGGCTGTCCCCACCCCCTGTGGTCAAGCTGGGCCAGGGAGGACAGAAGTAGTTTGTACTGAGTTTATTGACTCTGGAACAAATACCACAATGAGAAAATGGGGTATAGGTATGGACCTTAAACCCCAGAATTTTACATCACTTCTGGAAACAAGAGGACCGTGCCAAGGAGAGCTGAATAACTGTGTGAAGAGTGCTATTCTTTCTGTTCTGTGAGGGGTGGGTTGGCCTGCAGTTGCTACTTCTATCTGTGGGCAGAGGAAAAAGACTGACTCTTTTGCTGTGGTATCCTGCTTGAGAATATCTCCAAGGGCTTGTGTGTGCTTGCCTCCTGTTGTAAGTCTCACAAAATTAAATACTTCAAAAGATACTTGATGAATACAAAATTAAATACTTCAAAAGATACTTGCTGAATTCCAAAGTCCCTTGCCTGGAAGTCGAGCTGGGAGAGCTGTGTGAGGAGCGTTGCCCCTGGTGTGCGTGGGGTGCGTCAGCCTGCAGTTGCTGCTCCTGTCTGGAGCAGCAGAAGAACTAGACTGTCATTCATCGTAAAAACAAAGGGCTCGATTCACAGAACTAACTTAAGATGAAATCCTAAACTTACTACCATTTTGGTATTCACAGAAGGAACTTACTCATTTTGGTATTCACAGAAGCCACTTACTCATTTCAGTATTCACAGTAGTTGGAAGTCCTAACTTTAGGACTCCTAAATGCCTTGTGTGAATACCATAAGTCTTAAAGTTAGGATTTTTCTCAGTTTAGGAGTAGTAAAGTTAGGACTCCTAACTTTAGGACTCCAAAATGCGTTCTGTGGATACCAAATGTCTTAAAGTAAGAATTTTTCTCAGTTTAGGAGTAGTAAAGTTAGGACTCCTAACTTTAGGACTCCTAAATGTCTTCTGTGAATACCAAAAGTCTTGAAGTTACAATTTTTCTCAGTTTAGGAGTAGTAAAGTTAGGAGCCCTAACTTTACTACTCCTAAACTGAGAAAAATCTTAACATTAAGACTTTCGGTATTCACAGAAGGCATTTAGGACTCCTAACTTCTGTGAATACCGAAATGAGTAAGTGCCTTCTGTGAATACCAAAATGAGTAAGTGTCTTCTGTGAATACCAAAATGGTAGTAAGTTGAGGATTTCGTCTTAAGTTAGTTCTGTGAATCGGGCCCAAAGGAAGTGTGTGTGGAATGCTTTATACTTCCTTTATCCTTCCAAGACGGGCGCATAATGAATACCGACCTTTGATGCTCCTGGCCCTCCAACTTTGGCACGTGATGAGAGCTTCCCTGGCCTTCCGCCTGGGAATGCATTAAAAATCCTCTTTCAGAGAGCCTCCCGCAATGGGCCTTGTATGCTGGGCCATCTTCCAGCACTAATCTACAGCGTGGAGTCCGCTTAAGTGCTGTGGAGGAATACTGTGTCAAAGGGAGATTGCGATGCATGCACTGCAGCACACTGTGGCTCTCCACAAGGCAACGCAGCACTGAGGGCTGGAATCTGAGGTTGCCTAGTGGGCCAATCGCCCAGGGCCGCAAGGGGGTAGGAGACCTCGAGCTAGAGTCCACCATGTTGCAGAGCAAACGCAGATGTCACAGTGGGCAGAGCCCAGCTGTCGCGGAAGGTTGGAGGGAGGGAAGCAAAGCTGACAGAGGTTTTGATCCATGTACCTACACAAAAGGGAGGCTATGTCTGGTGCTGCAGCCCTGAAGGAGCCTGTATGCCTTAAGGCTGATTGGTGGGTGACATTCCGCATTTGTTGTCTCGGCCTGAGGAGGCTGGTGTGGAGGGATGTATGTCACTACAACGCATGCTTTTACAACGCATGCCATTACGACGCAGGTTTTACAACACAAGTTGTTACAACGACTTGCGTTGGGGGGTGCTGGATAGTGAATAGTTTAATTTACTATTCCAACTCCAGTCCCCGTGGATAGTAGGGAAGGTGTTGGATAGTAATTAAACTATTCCCTATCCTAGAGCGCCCTCCAGCGCAATTCGTTTTAATAACTTGTGTTGTAAAAGTTGCGTCGTAATGGTAGTGCGTTGTAAAAGTTGCGTTGTAAAGGATGTTTCCCGGTGTGGAGTCACCAACTCTCTCCGCACTTTCTCTGCAATTAGTTTCCCCCCTTCTTCCGTGGGATGTGCCTAACGGGGTGCACATACCCTGGGGGCACGTGTTTTCATTGGCGGCAACCCCAGGGTGAGTCCTCGACGAGGCCCACTGTTAGGCAAGTTGCCGCATTATAAGGAATCTGCTGAATAGTAACACAATACTTACAGTAGGCACACAGGTATTCCTGTGGCCTATGTTCCTTGTCTGCCTGATTTGCAAGGAGTATTTACTGTAACAAGCCGAAAGGAGACACAGGTAATTCTGAGGCTGAGAGGAGTTTGATGGTCATACTGAGATACATGTGCCTTTTTCACAACCTGTCGGTCTTTATCGCACACCTGTGATGATTCATATGATTTATTCCATTCACCTGCATTTTATTCCCTAATTTTGGGATACATGTTGTTTGCCTCACATTCCCAGGTCAGGAATTGTATTGCGATTTATGTATCCCTTATGCTATCAGATGATCCATCTGTTTGCGTGTATTATCCAACTGCTTCATGTTATGTGCCCTGATTTATGATATATGTTGTGCTCATTTCAGGATCTGTGTATGGTGTGTTTACTTTATTGCACAACCTATAATGTATGACATTGCCTAGTGATTTATGATATATGTGATTGTGATCTATGTGTTTCGATATAATATATGATATATTTGTATATACTACAGTCTCTTTTGTGGTTCAGTTGCTGTTAGCCTAATCGCCGGACAGTCCTATGGCAGGAACTGATTTTTATGAATTTTATGTATTCAGTTGTGAGTTTGATTTTAGGTAATTTAATTTAAATTGAGTAGTATATGAAGATTGGTTGAATATACATGAGTGCTGTGTCCCTACTCTTTTATTTATTTTTTAACTAACTGTATCAACTGTATACTTTTATGATGTATTTTTTATCGAATAAAGTTATACTGACTGACTGTTTCACTGATGTGAGTGTGTGTTGCACAAAAGGTATACACATTACCTCTGGGATATAAGCCTGACTGCTCTGTCAAGCTACCAAGAGGGTGAGCAGGGGTTATCTTGTGTGTTTATCTCTCTTACCCTGACCAGAGT
The DNA here is from genome assembly GCF_964261635.1 of Lissotriton helveticus. NCBI lineage: Eukaryota > Metazoa > Chordata > Amphibia > Caudata > Salamandridae > Lissotriton > Lissotriton helveticus. The sequence goes on from NC_136064.1 coordinate 70,936,785, forward strand.
GGTGGGTTCTGTCTGGAGTAGGTGCATACCCTAGCTAACCAGGAACCACATTTCTAACAATATCCCCCTCTGTTAAATTTTCTGGTCACAACATGAAATTGTTCAGCATCAAAAAGAGCATCAGACTTCAATTTTCTATGCTGATGGACAAGCACTCTATCTCCTCTACAGAACGTAACGTCTTTCGCATGTCGACATTTGCGCATAGGCCTTCACCTACCCAGCCGGAACTTGGGCAGACTTTACCTTCGTCTCTAACATATCTCCCTCCTACCTCTTTTACCATACCCCTTTCCCCTCTTTCACTCCATTTCCGAGTCTTCTATGCTCCTTATATGTTTTTTGTCTGCAACTAATGTAATTGTAACTGAAGTAACTCTGTAACATTGTTGAATCTCATGTAAAGCGATCTGATACCCTTGTGTCTAGTCAGCGCTATATAAAACTCATTAAATAAATAAATAAATAAAAGGCTCTCCTGAACATTAAGGTTGCAGGGCTTTCACCTGTGGTTGAGAGAGTAAGCTAGAAGAGTCGAATTTAAGATGGCTTAAATGTTGAGCTTGTTTAGTACAGCATGCTGGACAACTTTTTAAAGAGTTCTCATTAAGCGTTCTAAAAGGCCATAGGTCTGTGGCCACAGAGGTGTGCTCTTCTTCTGATGCTTCACATTAAGATGACTGAGAAAGTCTCTGAATTTTCTACTGTTGAAAAGTGGGCCGCTGTCAGACATTAAGATCACAAGAACACCTTATATTGCAAAGATACTGTCTAATCTCTCTATGACTTTTTCATAGAGAGATCTGCTCTCAATGATAAACGGGAGTATTCATCAGCTATCACTATCAGGTGATGGTGTCCTTTGTCAAGAGGACCGAAGAAGTCAACAACGATTCTTTCCCATGCATGCGTTGGCAACTCTGAAATCTTTAAGGTGTGTTTAGTGGATTTCAATGACAGGCAGTTGCATAGATGACAAGCCTTCAATTCTCTTTCAACTCTCTCGTTGAGCTATGGACACCAGACTCGGTCTCCGAGAGCTCGTTTGGTGGGAACAATTCCACAATGTCCATCATGGGCCACCTCAGTTCCCTATTGTCGCAGACTCTCCTGAATGACAATTCTCGAACCTCTAAGAATAATACCCTCCTGAGTAATGGATAGTTCTCCCTTTAAATTTTTATACTTCTAGTATTCACTGTCACTGGTAAGAGATAATGGGGCATATTAGCCTGGGCAATAAAATTAGCGCCACTTTATCGGCAGGAAACTGCCGCTAAAGTGGTGATAATGGGCTTGATAATATGCTCTATGGAATTCAATCGAAGCTCATGTTAGATGTCCTTCACATCTAACATGAACTTCGATTGAATTCCATAGAGCATATTATCAAGCCCATTATCGCCACTTTAGCGGCAGTTTCCTGCCGATAAAGTCGCGATAATTTCATCGCCTAGGCTTGATAATATGCCCCCTGGAGTGCTGGTGCCAAAACTGATGTGTAATAATGTCCTTCAGTTTTAGCATGTCAATGTCTTGACTCTTGGCAGTAACAATCTGTTCCAATGAAATGGCAGAATGGATGTTGGATTTCACAATGAAATTTATGTTTATTTCCGCCGTCTTGGAATGGGTGCCAGGACACTGTAGAAGCACTCATGAGAAGTAGTCAGAAGGGTTTTGATCTTTCACTGGATGATGCACGATGATGTAGATTTATTCTTTCAATCGCAGACCCCAACGTTCAATGTGAGGAGTCATTTTTGCCTTTGAATTGCCAAAGATGGTATAAAATGCTTGATGATCTGTCACAAGCGGGCAGAGCTTCCCATATAAGAATACGAGGAAATGTTCACAAGCCAACACCAATGCTAAGCTTTCTTTCTCAGGTTGTGAATAAGCACGTTCAGTTTGAGACAAACTTCGACTGGCATATTCCACAATATCACCTTGGGCATTTGGGTGTCCACTGTGCTGTGCAAGAATGGAACCTAACACTAGAGAACTAGCATCAACAACAACCTCAGTATGAAGCTTTGGATCAAAGTATGCCATTTCAGGAGCATTCTCAATAGCTTTTTTTTTTTTTTCTGAAAGCTTTACTCACATTCATGTGACCAGAGAAAAGAAACATTCTTTTTTGTCAAGTCTCTAAATGGCACACTGACAGTGACAACGTCTTGTATGTATTAGGAGCAATAGCTGGCCATGCCAAGGAATGAACATAACATGGAAACATCTTGTAGGGGATGGGCAGTTGACAGCACTTGCACTTAACTGGATAGGGTGTCATGCTCGCATAAAAAAAGATATGGCCAAATAATTTAAACTTTGTCTTATGGAACTCACATTTCTATGCTTTCAAAGTTACACTGGTATCAGCGAGCAAATGGCACACTTGTGTGTGAGCTTTATCGTGCTCCTTCTGTGTAGCTCGGAAAATCAATATGTCATCACTATAATTGAAAGCATTAATGACAGTATGTGGGATAAGTCGAATGACATCTTAAAATAGCTTTGTAGAAGATGACACACCAAAACTAGTGCCAGATTTAGATCTTAGAGGACAAGTTACTCTCTCACAATGGTGACGGATATCCGATCCACCGACATATAAATCCCTTTATGTCCTATGGGATTTATATTTCGGTGGACGGGATATCCATCACCGTTGTGACAGAGTAACCCGTCCGCCAAGACCTAAATCAGGCTCATATTCTCTGATAATGAAATAGACCAACAGTTGTAGTAAAGGTTGTAATGTACCTGCAATATTTCTTGGGTTCCAACTGATGATATCTTTCATTAAGGAGAAGTGTGGCTCACTGGTTAGAGGAGGCAGACCTGGAAGCAGAGGTCAGCCCGGGACCAGGGTTCAATTCCCTGCTCGGCAGGGTCTTGAGTCCTAAAATGTCCATGGACTCGACAATTCTCGCTCCGGTGCCTACTCGATTCACGGGTTCACACTCTGGGCAATAGCTTGCTTAATCTCCACAACGGCCCCTCGCGGCGGGATGCCTGGCTTTCACCTTGCGGATACCCTGCCGGGGTTATCTCACAGGGGAATACCAGGACGGGTTCCCTAAGCAAGCGCTTAGAAACCGCTCGGTGATTTGCGCTATATAAATTCCTGTACATTTACATCAAGGTGAGAGAATACCTTCAATCAATCAGGGTCTTGTATAGTGCAGCTACTCACCCGTGGGGGATTTCAAGGAACTGGGGGAGGGGGCTGCTGGCTGGACTGAGAGGAGGATCATTCAAAGAGACAGGTCTTGAGTTGCTTCCTGAATTGGGTAAGGGATGCGGATTGCCTGAGGTGGAGGGGCAGGATGTTCCAGGTCTTGGTGGCAATGTAGGAGGATGGCCTTCCTCCGGTTATGGTCTTGTAGATCCTGGGGATGGTAGTAAGGGCAAGTTGGGAGGATCAGAGTTGTCTGGCAGGTACGTGCGTGGAATGTGAGGCGGTGGTTCAGGTATGCTGGTCCTTCATCATAAAGAGCTTTGTAGGTGTGAGTGAGGAGCTTGAAAGTGACTCTCTTGTTGACTGGGAGCCAGTGGAGTTATCGGAGGTGTTGCGTGATGCGGCTGCGGCGGGGGATGTGGCGGACCAGTCTGGCTGCGGCATTTTGGACTTTCTGTAGTTTCTTGAGCTGTTTCTGGGTGAGGCTAGCGTAGAGTGCGTTGTCATAGTCGAGTCTTTCTGGTGATGAGTGCATGGGTGACTGTTTTTCTGGATTCTGTGGGGATCCATCTGAATGTCTTTTGAAGCAGGCGGAACGTGTGGAAGGAAGCTGAGGAAAATACGTTGATTTGGTGGTTCATAGTAAGCAATGAGTCCAGTATGATGCAAAGGTTGCGTGAGTGGTCCGGTCGGGGAGGGGGCAGATTAATTGAATGATTGATTGACTGGTTGATGGAGTTGGACCAGTGGAACGCTCAATGAAATTGTGTCTTGAGTAAAGATTTGAATTCTTTTTCAACAGCTTCCTGTAAGTGAAAGGCAACTCATCTGTGTCTTTGAGCAGTAGGACAGACATCTTCATTAATGTGTAGTTGGACTTTCATAGTTTTGAGTTTACCCAACCCATGATACAAACAATGGAATTGACTTACTATTTTGCGATGAGCATTCATGTTATATAGTTTGTGGTTATCAGTCCCATATCAACAGTTGTGCAGAAGTTGAGTAAATAGGCACTTGACGCCCTACCTTGAAGTACATGAATGGGCGCTTGTACTTTTGTTTTCTTGTGTTTCATCGTTGCTACAAATGAACCTTGACCTTTTAGTTGTGTCGATGCAGCACATGTATGCACTTTAGTTTTCAATGGCGTAAGTTGGGGCAATAGAGACAGTTCATTATATTTCTCATCAGGCATAATATTTATTGACGCACCACTATCAATAATGAAAGGTATTGAACAGCTGTTGACATTTAGTGTCATTTTTGCACAATGTTTGAATGACTTTGGTCCTTTGTCGTGTTGACTTTTCTTGGACTTGCATGTTTCCTCACAGGCTGCCAGTCCAACATGCACACATGTATCTGAGGTAAATATGGACATAGCACTACTATCTTCTTCACTTTCACTTGACATTGATACTGAAGAACTGTTTGATGAAGATTTAGCTGTCGATCAACTTCGTTTGGTGTCGATTTACCTCTGATGTGTTTGCTTGGCCTTATGGGAGGGCGTTGAACATCACTTTTGGGAAATAAGGCGGCCATTTTGTCTTCATGCCCTGATGCACTTATTTTTTCCTTCGCCTTGCAGTCCACTACAAAATGGTACCCCTTTCCACAGCCTTTGCAGATCTGTCCAATTTTGAGACATTTACCTTTCTGTGGAAATGAAAATCCAAACCTGTAGCACAACTTTTTTTTTCTGTGGAGAAAACATTCTGTGCCCCTCTGCCTTGTGTTTTGACTTAATTTTCACGTTGATGACTGACTCACTCTCAGCACCTCCAGCCTCCATGTCAGCATCTTGTCGATTAGCATGCTCTTCAGCTGTGACAGCCATGAGAACTCACTCCAGACTAAAAGTTTCTCTCAGCATTCGTACCCTGAACGAATCTGACTAGAATCAATGATTCACTCTTGGGCGTATAGTTTCCTCATCATTAAATTAATTGAACTTACAGTGTTTGATGAGCGTATCTAGCCTTTATGATGTACCTTTTGTAATCTACATTTGGCATTGGATTGAATTTGAGATTCAAGGCTGCTTTGAATTAACTATATGCAATTTCGTCAGCTAGCAGCATTTCTTCATGACTCCTTTTACACTTTCACCAGCAAGATTCTTAAGGTACTTGATAATCTTCTTGTTATCTGCTTCTTGTATCTCATCAATGAAATCCTCAAATGTCTCTATCCAGGTAGTCCATCTGTCACCAATTTTCAGCTTTTTTGGCAGTATTGAATGGTGGTGGTGGTTTCAAGAAGGTGACTGCATTGTAACCATTTACAAGATTGGCTGACACTGAGGGTGGAGTTCTCTCTGACACAATCTGCTCTCCAATAGTACCTACCTCATCCATTCCATCTCTAAGGCCCCGTACAGTGCTGGCCTTTGGTTCATCTTGGACAGTCTGTGGAATTTTGGCCCCCCTCTTTGTCTCCATGGGAGCCCTTTGCTTTCAAGAGACCTTTGGAGTTGTTCTGAACCACCACCCAGCAGCTTTGATGGTGTACAGCTTCAGATATGGACAGCTCTTCAGTCACACTCCTGGGTGCTTCCTCCGGGGACACGTCCCCCAGTGCTGTGGCACAATGACTCTCTTTGCTCAGTTCTGGTAAGCAAATGATTGTTTCTTGTGTTTGACTTTCGTTGTGTGTAACCATCTCTTTGTACTTCCTAATACCTAGTTGATCTCTGTCTTGCTACGCTTCTGATTGCAGCGTTATCACTCAATATGATATATGGCTTTAGGTTGTGTAGCAGCGTGGTACGTCTCTTTGCAGCCTTCCCAGCAGGTTTTTGGCTAATTATGTCTAGATGTCTTAGTGAATCATTTGCTATCTTCAAATGCTTTACACAGATTGGCGCAGCGCCTTAGACTCCACATACGCCAAACCTTGATCCCCCACTTTGATGGAGGCACACATGGCACACACAAGCAGTTTGCTGGACCACAACAAACTCTCTGGGAGAGCACTGTCGACCTTCTGGTGCTTGCCAATGACCATGCCACACATGGAGCTTGGTATAACAAGTCTTTATTCTTCTGTGTGTAATCGCCCACTCAGTAGTCTAAACCTGCATTCACTTCACTACACTCTAAAGCTTACATCACAGTTCTACAGAGACCATCAAAAGCCACAAGGGTTCCGTCATAGAAAACTCACACAATACAACACTGTGCTAGTCCTTTTAAGAGAAATTCAATAGAATTGTAGTTCCATGCTAGTTGAGGAAAGCTTTATCATAGAGTTAGTTTAAAATGTTATGAAAGTGGACATGACAACCACCTATCACCCTGAAGCATTATGTATTCTTATTTAGCACATTTCAGGCCCAAAGAGGTCCCATTGAAGATTAAGAAGAATCACACATGAAATCAAACAACATAAATAAAGCATCATAAACCACCTCACACCTTGACCACCAATCACCATAGTCAGTATCAAGTGCTATGTAAAACCAAGGTGACCTACTACACCCAACCGGTTGATTCAGTCCACAACCTTGAAGTCTGTTAGCTAATTAACCCGTTAAGTGCTGTCGTCGGCCGCCGCGAGCACTACCTTCGTAGTGCTGCTACACGTCCAATGGCCGACGCGGCCCCGCCCGTTTTGCGGAAGTGCCGCACTGCTTCGAAATCGCAGCCGTGGCAGAGGGGTTAAAGAAACCAAAACAACCTGCCACTTGCGATAGGGTAAACACCAAACTGCATGCCATCAAAGATAGTGTTTCCAGTTCTGAACTTTTCAACTACAGATCATTGGAACGGGTGTGGTAATCTATTTAGTCCAATAAACTAATCAAAGCTGGATACCTCAGAATATATTAAGTAGCCACTAACAAGTTCAGGACAGAAAACTGTGCCCATAATGACGTAGAGTGAGGAGGATATCCTAACAAGCACGGGCCATGACCCATTGCACTCTCCAGAACACAATACAGAGAGCTCTACACATTTTTACTTATGTAATGCTAGTTGTTGTGTCTTATGCACTGCCATGTTTTTATTACCTGAATCTTGTGCTGTGAATTCTGGCCTGGAAATTCTACTGTCCCAAAGAACTATCACTAGCTGAGCTGATTTCCAGGGGTTACATGTTTTACTAAGCTTCTGAAATAAGAAAGTGCCAACACCATTTCTGTGTTGGATATCTACTAGTTCCAACTGCGGCTTTAGATCACGACCTAATTAAAGGGGCACTGTTAAGTACCAATAAATACATCTTCAGGTTTTTCAGTTCCAAATATAAAGGTACGCTCCAACTAATATCCAGTAGCAGTCCCACATATACCTTGGAAGAAGCTGTTCTATGTGTGGCTGTGTGCAGAACTCACCTGGTGGACCATTGATGGTAGTCTAAGAGTCAGACAAACACATACTATGTCACACTCACTGGTTGTTGAGCCCTGGGTATGCCTGAATCCAGGGATCTTTTATGCTGGAACAGCTTTGGACTTTGCACTTGGGCCTCGAAAGAGGAACAGCAAGCTGCCAACTTATAATGCCACAAAGCATTTGTATGGGTTAAGGCATCCAGTCAGCTCCCTAAGCTTGTTTAGAGTGATTGTTGGAGCTAGAGCTTCAGCAAACAAACCAATAATTACTGGATCATTTACTAGGACCTACAGCAACCCATACAGTGACTACAACTGCAGCTGGATGCTCTGCAACGGTATGAAATGAAATGAAATTAAATGAATGAAATGAAATGAAATGAAATGAAATGAAAAGGTATTTGTAAAGCACATGGCTACCATGAGGCCTCCCTGCGCTCAGGACATGTTGTGTGAGTGTCCACTTTAGCTGGATAGTTATAAAAAAAATTCAGCTGCTTGCTGAAAGCCATATGGTTTTCTTCCAGTCGAATGTGGTCAGGGAGAGTGTTCCATCTTCTGGAGGCCACGTATGAGAAGCATTGGCCCCCGCTTCTGGTCTTGTAGATTCGCGGTATAGTAGCTAGACGTTTGTTTACAGAGCGTAGAGCTCTGTTGGGGTGGTATGGGGCAATGATTGACTGTAGAATTGTCGGGCTTTTCTTGGTCATGATCTTGTGAGTGATGCAGAGGACTTTAAATAGAATCCTCTCAGCGACAGGTAGCCAGTGAAGAGAGGCTATGGCTGCTCGGGCTGACTCTCTGCGGGGAATATTCAGAAACATTCTAGCTGCACAGTTCTGGACTGTCTGGAGTCTCATTATTGTGAACCGGGGTGCTCCAGCATAAAGACCGTTAGCGTAGTCCAGGCGGGAAAGAATTAATGGTTGGATCACTAGTTTCTTGGACTCCCGGGTTAATAACGGAAAAACTTTTCTCATCATCCTGAGTAGACCGAAGCAGCATCCTGCAACCTTCTGTGCTTGAACTTTCATGTTTAGTTTACTGTCCAGCCAGACTCCTAGACTCTTTATTTGATCTTTGGGGGTGGGTGAGGTGCCCAAATAGTTAGGCCAAATAGGAGTGGGCCCCTCAGGAAGAGGTTTACCCAAGAGCATCACTTCTGTTTTTGCTCCATTTAATTGAAGGAAGGAGCGTTCCATCCAGGCTGAGATATTTTAAGACAGTTGGCTAGATTGTCTGGGTTATGTCCAGGTTGGTTGAGGGATACTATCAATTGGGTGTCGTCAGCGTATGTGACGATTTGGATGCCAAAGGGCTCAACAATTTTGGCCAAGGGACTCATATAAATGTTAAAAAGGGTGGGGCTCAGGGATGAGCCCTGTGGCACACTACAATTCAGGGGCAAGCTTTTAGAGGTGGAATTTTCTTCAAAGAACTGGAATGAGTGGCCCTCAAGGAAGGACTCCAGCCAACTAAGTGCAACCCGACACCCCTGCCTCTCTAATCCTCGAGATAAGCAGGTGATGGTTCACGGTATCGAAGGCTGCACTTAGGTCCAGGAGGATAATAGCCGCCGAACCTCCTCCGTCCATAATTTTTCTGGTTTCTTCAGCGACGGCGATCAAGGCTGTCTCTGTGCCCTGCTGGGGTCTAAAACCTGTTTGTGTGGAATGAAAACAGCCGCTGTCTTCCAGATATGAGGACAGTATACCATTCACATGTTTCGCTGTGATTTTAGCAATTCCTGGCAGCAAAGAAATGGGGCGATAGTTCGAGAACACTCCTGGGCCGGCTCCTACCTTCTGGAGGATAAATGAAATACCAGTATTTGTAAAGCGCACAGCTACCTCCGAAGTCGTGTCCCGGTGCCAGGGGCCCTCTGGAAGATTAAGCAAGCTATTGAGTCACATGGTGATGGGCTGACCTGCAGCCGGTGCCGGGGATCGAACCGTGAGCCACAGATTCCAGAATCCGTCACCCTGGCCGCTGCGCCACACCTCTTCCATAAAGTAAACCTGATCTATAATAATCTTGCAAGCATGACATATCGTGTAACCCGGAACCTACAAGCACCACTGAAAAGACTCCATACATCTGCACTTTTTATACAAGTTTGCCCCCTTCATTCAGGAGTCTGATGAAATAGCTTTGAAAGCTGAAACATCAGGTTCTCTTTCGGATCCTATTCCAGCCAACATAGCAGCCTTGCTATCTTATCAGCTTGCTCTGACTATAGGCTCATTTCTGAACCTTTAATTAAGCTCAGTAGAAATTTCATCTGAGTGGAAAGCTTTCCGATTTGGAAAAAAAACAACCTTCCTGATACAGACATATCTAATATTGCCCTATATTGCTTCTTCACTGGATTAGTAAAATAACGGAAAGTGATATCAATAAACAACTGATGGAGTACCTGGAGTCCAATAGGATCCTGGATTCCTCCCAGTCCGGTTTAGACCAATGCATAGCACCAAAACTGCACTCTTAGCGGGAAACAACCTTTACAATGCAACTTTTACAACGCACTACCATTACAACGAAACTTTTACAACGCAACATCCATTACAACGCATGTCTTTACAACGCAGCCCATTACAACGCATGACACTACAACGCATACCACTACAACGCATGTCATTACAACGCAGTCATTACAACGCATACCATTACAACGCATGACATTACCATCCAACACTTACCCTACTGTTGCACACCCTGGAGTTAGAATAATAATTTTTACCCCTACACTATCCAACACTTACCCTACTGTTGCACCCCCTGGAGTTAGAATAGTAATTTTTACCCCTACACTACCCAACACTTACCCTACTGTTGCACCCCCTGGTGTTAGAATAGTAATTTTTACCCCTACACTATCCAAAACTTACCAAACATGCAATGTAACGTTATGCGTTGTAATGGTATGCGTTGTAAAGGTAGTATGCGTTGTAATGGAATGCGTTGTAATGGATGTTGCATTGTAAAAAATGCGTTGTAAAGGTATGCGTTGTAAAAGGTATGCGTTGTAAAAGTATGCGTTGTAACGTCATACAACCCTCTTAGCTGTTACAGACCATATTAGATGCAGGCTAGATAAAAATCATCCATCTATGCTTGTGATGTTGGATTTGTCAGCGGCTGTTTGATACGATATCCCATTTAAGATTGATAGAGAGACTAGCAGAGATAGGCATTCAGGGCCAGGCACCTCAATGGTTTAAATATTTTCTGTCTGACTGAACTCAGACCATCCACCTGGTACCGTTTAGTTCACGGACCATGGTCATCCATAAGGAGTGCCCTAGGTAATATATCTGAGCCCCACACTGTTTAATACATATGTTACCCCTCTTGCAGACATTATACGATCCCATAGGTTCACACCTATCTCTTATGCGTACGACACTCAACTGCTGCCGACTTTTGAAAAAGATTGGTCCTCTACAAGAGAATACTTTAGAAATGGAATGAAAGCTATCTCAGACTGGATGGCCGCACATTTTCTCCAGTTAAACAGTAGTAAAACCGAAATCATTTATTTATTTATTTATTTATTTTATTTTATTTTGAAAGTTTTATATAGCGCGAACAAGATCTTTTCAGATATCAGAGCGCTTTACAAGCAGGGAATACCAAACAAGGGAATGACTACGTGAGGGAGCATAATAGTACAGGTAAATCAACAAATGCAAGTAAATAGTCAGGTAAGTGAAACAATAAAGCAGGTAAAACACATATTCGTAGGGATCTAGCAAAGTAATACAGGAAAAACATAGTCATCGGGATCGCGTTGGGTAATATAGATCGGTGCAGATACTTTACATCTCCAAGTTAAAAGTTCAAGTGTATTTGGCCATGAGAAGAGCTTTTACTTCTTTCTTAAAAAGTGTGACTGAGGAGATGAGCCTTGTTTCAGGAGGGAGTGAGTTCCAGATCCTGGGTGCCATTCCTGAGAAAGAGCGCTTATACGTTTTTTCCTTCCTGAATCTTCGAGGTTTTAGCAGCAGATTGTTTGTGCCTCTAGTGCATCTAGAGCCGCCAGAGATTGACAGCTTCTGAGTGAGGTATCCGGGAGAGCTCAAGTGTATAGCCTTATGTGTCATGCAGGCGATTTTCAGATGTATTCTGGCTTCAAAAGGCAGCCAGTTCAGGGATTTCAAGTCAGGGGAGATGTGCGAGTGTTTTTTCGACCCAGTGATGAGTCTCGCTGCAGCGTTTAGAGAGGCTCTTAGGGGTGCAGTAGTGGTTAACGGGAGACCGCAGAGGGCGGTGCTGCCGTATTCAATTCGCGGGATTACTAGTGCTTGTACTGCAGTTTGGAAGTCTTTGGCTGGTAGGAAGGGTTTAAGTTTTCTCAGGGTATTGATTTGGAAGTTCGCACCCTTAGTAGCCTTGCTGATATGGTGCTGCATGTTGAGATTGGAGTCGAGAGTTATGCCTAGAGATTTTGCTGAGTCCACGATGGTGGGTAGGACATTGAGTGCAGTTAGCTGTTTAAACCACGTTTGAGTGGTAGAGATCTTCGCGGGAGGTGAGATCAAAAGGAACTCTGTTTTCAGAGCATTGAGTTTGAGATGATTATTGGCAAGCCAGGCTTGGGTGCTTCTGATCGTTGAGTTCAGGAGTAAAATGTCATTGGGAGATTGTAGTTTAAGATATAATTGGGTGTCATTTGCGTACATGTGGAAAAGTACATTGGATGCTTGTAACAAGGTGGTGAGGGGTTCCATAACTAGGTTGAACAAAGTTGGTGAAAGGGAGGATCCTTGGGGGACACCTAGCGAAACAGGTATTGGCGAGGACATCAGGTTGTTCATCTTGAATTTCTGCGACCTGTTGTGTAAGAAGGACGTGAACCACTTGAGAACAGTCCCAGATAGACCCATTCTTGTGTTCAAAAGTTCGAGTAAGTTCTCATGTTTAACAGTGTCGAATGCTGATGAGAGATCAAGAAGGATGAGGAGGCAGGTATCATTTTGATCTAGCATTTGCAGAGCATCATCAATTATGTGGGTCATAGCAGTTTCAGTACTGTGTCCTGCTCGGAAGCCTGATTGATGAGCGTTGAGGAGATCAAACTGATCAATGTGTTTAGTCAGCTGTAGTTGTGCGCATTTCTCCAATAGTTTGGCGAGAGTGGGAATATTGGTAATGGGACGGTAGTTGTTTAGGTCGGATGGGTCGGCAGTAGGTTTCTTTAGTAAAGGTGTGACTTGTCCAACTTTGAGGGAGTCAGGGATGAATCCTTGGTGGAGCGAGCTGTTGATAATTTTAGTCCACAGTGGAAGGAACCATGGGGTGAAGTCTTTGACAGCGTTGGCAGGGAGGGGATCCGTGAGGTGATTGGACGGTTTCAAGGTGCTGAGTAGTTTGCCTATTTCTTCTTCGGAGTAGGTGTCAAAGGATGACCATGTAGCATTGTTTTTTAGTTCGGTGGGTGTTATGCAGTTGGATGTGGTGTAGAGGCTTGCGTCAGTGCTGAGATCACTCTTTATGTTGTCAGTTTTTTGGGTAAAGAAAGCGGCGAAGTCTTCACAGGAGGGTGCTTTGTCCACGGAGCTGATAGGTTGGGGTTGTTCCTTGGCTTGTGTTCTGATTAGCTCAAACAGTTTTCTTGGTCGGTTTTTTGCTTGGTCAAGCTGGAGGCTGAAGAAGTTTGCTTTTGAGCGCTTTATTTTCCTGAAGTAGGCGTTTCTCTTTTTCTTCAGGGTTTTCAGGTGCAGTGCAGAGGGAGCCGATCTCCAGGTGTGCTCTGCCATTCGCATGGCTCGTCTGTCTTCATTGAGACTCCCGTCGTACCACGGATTGGATATTTTAGCGGGGACTCTTTTTAGCTGCATGGGGGCAGCCTAATTAATTATTGAGGTCATGGCGTTGAGATAGTGATCAGTCAAGGATTGGACATCTGTAGCGCCCGTAGGAGGGAGCAGTAGGTCGCGGCTGTTCGGGGGTAGGGAGTCTGGGTTGAGTTTTTTCAGGTCTCTTTTCCATATTTTAGGTCTGGAGGATTGAGTCGTGTTGAGTTTGATTTTTTTCATTGATAAAGAATGTGACGATGTGATGGTCTGACCAGTCACAGGGTTGGATAGATTCAAGTTGAATAGCGTCCTCTTTGGCGATGATGAGGTCGAGGATATACCCTTTCTCATGGGTCGGGTTGTTGCATAATTGTGTGAGTTCCAGGGCTTTGAGGAAATTTTTGAGACTATTTACCACCGCATCGTTGTGATCGTTCCAATGGAGGTTGAAGTCACCAAGGTATATTTGGGTGAGCTGTCGTCCGGAGTTAGGTGAAATCATGTCCATGATCTGCTGGGCGAAGGTGAGGTTGTCTCTGGGTGGGTGGTAAATGCCGTGAAGAGAACATATCGGTTTGCCTTCACTGCTAATATCGAGGCAAATGTATTCGCAGGAAGTTGAGGAGGGAAGGGAAGGTGCGGAGACTTTCAGAACACATGGATAGACTTTTTAACCAGTAATCATGTAATTGCACTCCAAGAAACATGGGATACCTCGCCATCTTTCTGGATGGATGGCTTTTCAAGTTTTACTAAACCAGCAATACAGAGCAGTTCAGGAAGAGCTAAAGGTGGGCTAGTTCTGCTTTTTTCTCTTAAACTGGCAGGGACATTTAAGCAAGTAGAGTCTGATTCCCCAAATATTTTAATTATAGAGTGGACTATTTCACCAGGTCGCGTCCTAGTGGTTACAAATTTTTATAACTCATGGGTCAGACAAACAGACACAGCCCATGTGGATCACCTGGAAAATGTCCTTAATGATTACAGTCATAAAACACGCACTAATTTCGATCTTATAATTTTAGGTGATTTTAATACACATAAATGTGCCTTAAAATGTAATTTAGGAAAGTTGGAGGGCCAGCCTGACAATGGTAATCTACATTTTGTACACACCAAAGTGGGGGAGGCGCTCGAATTCTTTCTTGCTAGCCTCAACTTGTTCGAACCCCACAGTACAGGTAGTGGTCATCCATTGCCTACTTACAAAGGCTCAGAAAGTGGGTCCGTGATAGATTTTATTTTTATTTCTCATGGTTTAACCTCTAAGGTGTCAAAATACGAGGTAATTGCCTCTCCACATAGTGACCACAACCCAGTCATGGCTCAGATTCACTGGAGTGACTTATGGAGCAAACACCTGGGTTCTCCCAGGGCTTGCACATCGACGGTGCCCAGTGATCAGGGCAGACGGCTCAAGTGGGGTAAGGTGGTCCAGGAAACCTTCATGGCTTCCCTGCTTCCAAAGATAGAGGAACCCATGTGTATCTGTCTAGACCAAAATGCCACCAATAGTGAAATTATTTTAGCTTTTAACTTTATCTGCTCACAAACAGCTAAAGAACTCACAGCTCCCCAATCCCGTTTGCCATCTAAGCCCCACAAATGGTTTGACAGAAATTGTTCTAGAGCCCATAGAGACCTGAAAAATGCACTGAAAACCAAGCCGAGGGATAAAACTCTAATTTCAAGATTAAGATGGGAGTACAAGCTGGTTATCAAAAATAGGAAAAACACAATTAAAAATAATGCCTGGAATGATCTACTTGATGTGGATGTTCTACGCAATAGTAGGAGATTCTGGGACATTATAAATAACCAATTCTTCTCGGGTGAGATCAATACAATCTCAGATTGCATTATCAGTGATGAGAAATGGGTTGACCATTTTAAAAATATATATGGCAGTAATGACACTCTGGATGAAAATGGCATGGGGTTAGGCATGGGGCTTTCGGTAGTAGAATTCACCGAGGAGGAGGTGTACAAGGCAATAATGGACTCCACCAAAAATAAAGCTCCTGGCCCAGATGGAGTCCCGGTAGACTTTTTTAGATATGCCCCAACCACGTGGTCCAAAGTCCTCACCAACGTGTTTAGGGCAACAAACGATGGATGCTTCCCAGAAACCTGGACAACATCTGTCATAGTGCCCATTTTTAAAAAAGGAGATAGGGAGGATCCGGGATGCTACCGACCAATTTCTTTAATAGACTCTGCCTTTAAGATCTTGGGCAGAGTACTATTGACTAAATTGAGAGCAAACCTGGAGCTCTCTGGGGGCCTTGCAGAGATACAATACGGTTTCAGGGAGAAACGGGGTACACTAGAGCAATGCTCGAACTTACATCTACTAATATCCAAGTATACAGTGGCCGGGGAGGGTTCACTATATTTAGCTTTTATGGACCTCTCCTCGGCCTTTGACTTGGTCAATAGGAGCAAGCTCTGGGTTATACTCCGTGAGCTCGGCATTGAGGACTCATTGGTGGCCCTTATAGCTAGTTTACACCAGGGGCTTTTTGCGAAGGTCCGGGTTACCAGGGAAGGGCGTTGCTCAGATAGCTTCAGGTCAAAGAAAGGGGTTCGCCAAGGTTGCATCCTGGCCCCTCTTTTATTTACTATTTATATAAATGACCTAGGGAAGTTTTTGTCAACAGGCAATGCAGATGTACCGCGGGCAGGTGGGAAACAGATTCCGGCTCTCCTTTATGCGGACGATGCCGTTCTCATCGCCCGCACGGGCATTGGTCTACAGACCCTTTTAGAGCTTTTTGGCTCATTTATGGTTAACTTAGACCTAAAAATTAATGCAACTAAATCACACACAATGATTGTGGGCCCACGGAAAAATAAATCATATACTAAAATCTTTACTTGTAGGGGTAAGGTTCTCTCCAGGGTCCCTGTTTTCCCGTATTTAGGGGTCCTGTTCAATGAGAAAGGTTCTTGGGCTCCGCAGATTAAGGCCAAGAACATTTCCTTAGCTCGGTCCACAGCAGCCCTGATGGCCTTTACGAAAAGATTAGGGGCTAAACCAATGGAGGCTGTGTTAAAAGTTTATAAAAGTAAATGCGTTTCCATTGCTTCATATGGTGCAGCTCTGTGGGGATATGCTAACTTGGATAGCATACAGAGGGTTGAAAACAAGCTTATTAGAAGAATTTTATCGGTCCCAAATTCTACCCCTACCTATTCCATACATGAAGAAGTTGGCCTACCCTACATTACAGATGGACTGAAATTGGCCCCTTTACTTTTCTGGGCCAATACCTGGTTAAACACAGAGTTGTCTTTAAACCATATAATTCTTAAAGACGTGATTGCAAGGGAGGGGGCAATGAAAATATTATGGTTGAAATATATAAAGTCATCTTTCACTGCCCTCGGGAGACCAGACCTATATACAACACCTTCAAACATCAGGAAAAGGGACATTGCTTGGATTAAGAAAGAATTCCAGGGGAGGATACGTTTAGATAGAGAGGAGTTGGAAGTCAAGAAACCATTAGTAAGAGCACATTTGGTCTTGTCCTCTTCCCCCGCTATGGAACCATATCTGCAATTTGTTACCAAACCCCTACATAGATTTTTATTAACCAGATTTAGAATGAACTTGATCCACTACTCACTAGGCTGTTTCCCCGTATGGGGAAAACCCGAGCATGCACCACCTTGTGAGTGTGATCAGTTCTCTAACCAGGATACTCTACATTTTATGTTTTTTTGTGGGCTTTACAATTTGGAGAGGGGAAAATATCTACTACCTCTCCTGAAAACCATGGGCTTTATACAAGTGAGACCAGCCTTGCTTTTCCTTCAACGGTTACCAGACGCACATGTCACTTTCTGTGTTGCTAGTTTTTTAACAGCCGCTTATAGAGGAAAAAACAAAAGAAGCCCGAGAACTGTATTGTTCTAAACTAAAAGTGAACCTCTATATATTAATTTTAACTTTAACTAAGTGACCTTTTTTAGGATGCTGTGTGAAATAAATGTTTTGTGGGTATTTTTAAAATGTTTTAAATGTTTTAAATGTATGTATGTATTATTCCTGCCTTTTATGATTTTAACAAAAATCGAATAAAGTGTATTTTGACTGACTGACTGACTGACTGACTTTCAGAACACAGAGGTTGTTCCTGTATATGCATGCAATTCCACCACCTATCTTGCCGGACCTGTCAAGCCTAATGATGTGATAGTTGGGGGGAACCAGAATGTCCATTATAGGTGTAGAAGATTCAGTTAGCCAGGTTTCAGTCAGGATGATTAGGTCAAGGTCCAATGATAGGATGAGATCGGCGATGGCGGAGGAGTGTCTAGAAGCCGATCTGCAGTTGAGGAGAGTGCATTTGAGACGGGGTGTGTCAGGGGAAGTAGAGGGAACTAGGGAGAGGGGGACTTTTCTAAGGTTATTCGGGACAGAGATTCTGTTGTTTAGTGTGGGTGGTCTACGGGGATTTGAGTGTAACGTGGGAATGGGGAGGTGCGAGGCGGTTGTGTCGTTTAGGGGAGCTGGGTCGTAGGAGCAGAGGAGGTTAAGAGTGTCGACATTCGAAAGAGGGTTGCATGTGCGACGGGGGCGGTTGTTGCGATTGTGTGCAGGGATCACCGTCCAATGTGGGCGGTGGGTGCGGTTGTTGTGATTGTGGTCATGTATCACGGTCCTGTGTGAGGAGTGTAGCTTGGGCGCGCCATCAGGGCGGGTGGGGAGACAGTTGAGAGGGGGGGTGGTAGTGGGTGGGGCGTGTCTGGGGGGTTTGATGAGTAGCTCCTTGATGGTGTGAATGTCTTCTTTGATTGTGTGAATGTCTTCTTTGAGCTGGAGGAGGGAGGACATAATCTTGTCCAGCGTGGGATAAGTGTTAGTGTTGGGGATGGAAGTCATGGGAGGGTGGCTGACCTGGGAATTAGCGTGCGTGTGGGGGGGGGGTGTTGGTGTTCATGCAGGGTTCCGTGGTGTCGACTTACGAGATGGTGTTAGGGAGGAGAGAGGGTAAGGGGGTGATGGGAGTGGATGACGTACGGAGGGTGTTGGTGGCGTAGAGGATGGCAATGGTGGCAGGCGGGGAGGGTAGTGTGCTGGTGCGGTGTGTATTGGTGGTGATGGGGGAGCCAGAGGGGCAGTGCGGGCTGAGAGTGGGGGGGGAAATGGTGTTGGAGATGGTCCTGTCGTGGGGGGGAGTTATGGTAATAGATGTGGTGTGCTCTGTGTGGTTAATTAGCGGGAGGTAGTGGGTACTGAGATTGGGGGAGGACAAAGGGTGGGAATTGTCGTTATGCGTGTCGTTCTAGTGCTGATCTAGGTTAGCGGTTTGTGGGTGGGGGCTGTGGTGTCAGGTGGGAGAGGAATGGGGGTGGTATGTGTGTGGGTCCAAGTGTTGGTCTTTGGGGGGCGGCTAGTGTGTGAGGGGGAGAGATTTGTGACTGTGATTGAGGATAGAGGGGTGGTAACAGCAGGTGGGTGATTGACTAAGGTGCCGGGGGTAGAGGTGAGGTGCGTGTCGATCTGATGCTGCGCTAGGTTAGAAGGGTTGCGGGTGGGGGCTGTGATGTCAGGAGTGAGAGTGATGGAGGAGATATGGGTGGAGGTCCGAGTCTTGGGAAGGTGCTCTTTGAACTTGGGGAGTAGGTTGTCTAGTAGTTCCAAGTTCTTGTCTGTAGATTGAATTAGGACAATCCCGTTATTGTAGATAGTAATGGTGGTTCTGCCAGGGAAGAGTTGGGATGGTGTGACGGAGAGAGTTAGGCCATGAGCCGTTTTCCTGGTGGTGGAGACGGTGAGCAGGGTGAGAAACGCTTTTCTCCATTGAGCTCTACGCGAGGTGTGGAAGATGATATCAGTGTTCAGGGATCCATTGACCGGTGAGAAGTAGGTGTCAGCAAAGGGTGTTTCAGGGTGAGACCTCAGGAAGTTGTGTTTAAAGCGTTTAGCGGCTTTTTTGGTGAGTGTGGTTGGGTAGTTGATTCTATATGTGTGCTTGCCGATAAAATCCATGTTGGGGTGGATGTAGAGGTAGGTGTGGGAGGGAGAACGATAATAATACACAAGTGCAAAAAATAACTGTCAACCGCAAATTACATAGCACAAACGTGAATACAATATAATAATATTACATAGCGCAATAGTGAATGGCCAAAATTGAACACAATATAAGAGGTAGCAATCGGTGCAGTCCAGAAATAAGGGTGAGTGGGTGCAGCTTTACAGAATGTACAAGGTGTGTGAGGTAGCAGTCAATTAACTGGAGCCATAGTGTCACTAGTGAATAGCCAAAATAGCCAGGATGTAGGAGGTAGCATCGGTATAATCCAGTAATAGGAAGTTAATGTGTGCGGCTTACAAGAATGAGCAAAATATATGAGGTGGCAATCAGTGCATAATAAGGATGTAAGTGAAATGGGTGCAGTTTACACACTATACAAAATACAAATGGGAATAAAATACTAAAGATATATTGGAACCAATATAGGTGCAGACAGACGCTACAGTATGCAAATATGCAATTATGGCACCGGTGCGCAGCCGGCACAATATGAGGTAGCGATCGGTGCTATACCGGTGGGGAAAAAGTGAGATGGGTGCAGGTTACACAGAATGTATAAAATAAAATACAAGTAGAGGTATAATACTGCGATAAAAGGCAGACACGTAATCACATGAAGATTTAGCTACAGTGCTGTGTATAGTTTGTCGAAGGTGAAAATAGTATAGACAGGCCAGCTCTTAGGGTATGTTCAGATAGTGGGACTGACTAGTCCAAGATGGCCGCCAAAGCGAAAGAGAGACCAGACCAGCACACAATGGCCTCCCAGATAGGGGAGATGATAGTCCTCTTTTGGTGTTGTTGCTAGTAGGGCAGGGGAGGGCAGATTCAGTTTCTGTTTGAGTAAGCCCCAGTTCCTAGTTTGCTGGGAGGGAGTCTTATCTCTGTTTTACTGATCCCTGACCGCGATGGTATGCAGCTTCACGGTCATCTGGTGGGCAAGGGCGATTTATGGCTCCAGCTTATGGCCCCAGCCATATTAACCAATGGTGAGTGAAGAGACCGTAAGCCCGCGAAAATGCGAAGCCTACAGTGCATTCCGGGCATAAAGTGAAAGGCCGGCATGAATGTTTAAAAAATAATAGCTTTGCGTGCAAAGTTCAGGGCAGAAAGTGGGAAACTGGCATGAGAATATAGTGCATTGCGTTCAGTTACCTTCCGAGTCTTAAGGCTGCTTCAACGCTGTTCAAGTCAGGCACTAACTTCCCAAGCAGAGATGTGCCGTGGCCGCCCAGACACACAAACAAACCAATAGACCAACAAACCAACAGGGCACCGGAGATGCTCTAACGGCCGATTGCTCCGTTCTCGATGATCCACTGGGAGGGGGGAGGGGTGGAAGGCATCCCGCCTGCACATTCACTATCACCCGCACTAGGTTGGTTCGTATCAGCTCCCCCCCTCTTGTCTCCCGCTCCGGCGGCCCCCGTAGTGCTTATTGTGACAGGGTGGGGTGGGGGGGCGATGAGCCCTCCGTTGCGGCAGGGCGCTACCCTCTCCGTGCGTCCCCGGGGTGCGAGGAGTCCAGCCCCCGGACCGAGAAAGCAGCCACCCAGATCACCGGGGCACGATCACCAGGCATACTCCATAGGCAGACAGACCATCGGCATAGCCTCAACGTGCCTCCCAGAACAGCGATGACCGGACCTCCCGCCGCAGTCCAGCACGGGGTTTCCGAGTAGGGTGGGGGCCAAATGCAGGCGGCGTGTGCAGGCAGGCGAGGCAATCTCCGCACTCACGGGGGCTGAGGGTTCCGTCGTCCGTCAGGAGCCTCCCCGGTGACAGCGATCCAGTTGCGTGGGTAGAGTGTTCCACCATCCGACAGGAGCCTCCCCAGTGACAGCGATCCAGTTGCGAGGGCAGAGTGTTCCGTCGTCCGTCAGGAGCCTCCCCGGTGACAGTGATCCGGTTCAGGCTCATGCCCCACCAGTCCGGTGTAAGCGGTCCGGTGCGATGGTGATCACAGGCTGGATGGACACCTCCGGTGGTAGGGGCAAGCTCACACTCCAGTCGTCCTGGACTCCGCCGGGTGCTCCGCTGCAGGCTGCATGGGTCCAAGCCGTCGGTCCAGTGTACGCGATGGTGATCACAGGCTGGTCGGGCACCTACGGTGGCAGAGATCAGCTCAATTCCGGCCGTCCTGGACTCCGCCAATGTTCCGCTGCAGGGGTCCAAGCCGTGGATGTCGCAGGTACGAGTTTATATCGCTTTTCCAGTTACTTTTAATTCCAGTTACTTGTATTTATTCCAGTTACTTCTTTTCCGACCAGTTATTTGTTTCCACGCTGTAGAAGATGTGTGCTATCAGGGATAATTCCCAGAAAGGAATCCCAAGCACTAGGAGCTCCAGACTAGAGCTCCTACAAGGCGGCCATCTTGCTTAATCATGCTCTTCGGTGCTGCACAACTGTTATGGTCCCCTGATTGATGGCCACCCAAATTGGGAGTGCCACCTGCTCCAAAATCCTTAGTGAAAAACCTGGGTATACACTTAGACCAGAATCTAACTATGAAAGACCAAGTGATGGCTACCACTGGCACCTGCTTTTTGGTTATGAGACAACTATGCAGAGTTTTTCCAAAGCTCCAGCTTCCAGTGTGCAAGAACCTAGTCCAAGCTCTGGTGATTAGTCGCCTGGACCATGGCAATGCTCTTCTGGCCGCAGCCAACGAATCCCTCCTGGATAAACTCCAGGTGGTCTAAAATACAGCGGCTCGCCTACTTCACAATCTACCAGCAAGATCTGCCTCTGTTCCTTTACTACGTGCTCTACACTGACTGCTGGTGAAAAACAAACTTATCTTCAAAATCTGTTGCCTAGTGCACACGCTTAATGGCAAGGGACCCAGGTATCTGATGGAAAAACGAATTTCATATCCACCGGTAAGGTCTCTAAGGTCTACAAACACATCACTACTCATTGTCCCACGAATCAAGAAAAATCATTCCAGAGGCAGGGCATTCTCATTTTTAGCCCCCTATCACTGGAACAAACTTCCCATACACTTATGAGAATGTACTGTCCTTCGTAACTTTAGGAAACTATTGAAATCCAAACTGTTTTAGTATCTAGACCGCTGCTGGCGTTTTTGCTCTGCTGCGCCGAGATATCCCTTTGGGGGTGATTCATGCGCATTACAAAAAACAAATAATAATAGAGATGGAGTGGGTTTTCCCAAGAACCCCCAGAGACAAACGCATTAGCTCAAGGCACTGCAATCTTCTTGTAGAATCATTTCAGCTGGAAGCATTAGATCATGACACAGCCTTCTTCACTTGGAGGTGCCGCAGCTCGATAGTTATGGTGGCATTATGACAATCGAAGGGCTTTAGACTCAAGGGTGGATTAAAGGTGCCAGTCTAGGATTGGGTCATGACAGAAGGATGGTGTGCAGCTGCTCCCATTCATCTATGGTCTGAAGTAAATGATCCTTTATTGATTGTAATTGTTGGTGTCACTGATGCTTTTAAGGATCCCCAAAGACACTAATCAGGGAGATATCTCCCTATTTTACACCATCCTTGAATATTGTTCAGGCATATTAGTACTTAGATTAGGGGAATCCGTGGCTTTTGTGCAGCTGAGTGATGCATTAAATGACAAAGAGAGATGATGCACTATTTATGAAAGGCTGGGGGAATGGAAAATGTACCCCCCTGCCTTTCACTTCACTTTGACCCTTATTGCTTTGCAGCTAGCTTGGCACTTTATACAGTCACATGCATACATACATCTATACTTATTTGTGTTCAGGGTCTCACAAGTGCAAAGTAAAGAGTTTATTTGGTTGCTACTTGACATTATAATTTGCTACCTTCTGAAAGGCAAGGCTTCACCTGATAGCATCCAACATTCTGCTTCTCCAGAAATGAAGCCTGCTCCCAGTAGAGTCTATTTCCAGATTGCTGAAAATCGTGGATTTGCTCTATAAGATTTAAATTGCTCTGTTTGGTTGGAAACCTGCTTAGCTTTGCCATTCCAGGCTATAGAAACCTTTGCATTTCTTTGTGCCAAGGATTAGTTGCTCAACTGTGGGTTTCCGCTTTGGCTTTTTCAAATTCTAACTTGATCAGGTTGCGGTAGAAATGTTCAGTTTGCCCATTCCTTTCTTCTGAAACCGGTCCTTCTGCTGAACCCCTTGCCCAGATGGGCATTCCACCTAACTACCTTCCTACAGAAAATTGCACTGATGCTATTCTTGCTAAGCCCTGTATCAAGTTCTTCTGAGGAAGAAGTTCATTCCATCCTCCCATTCCATCCTCTAAGAAAAGCAATCACTTTCTGAGTTTCATGTAACTGAGAAATCCCAAACCAATTAAGAGCTTTTGTAATCCATCATTATATGGTGCATAATTTACTCTTCGCCCTTCATTAAATGCATGCATAAAGCTGGCTGATCTGACTTAAATCTCACTTTGATTGCTGCCAGACCTACTTTCTCCATCCTACCAGTGAGAGGATTTCAAGTCCCATCTAGCCTTGTCAATTCCAATTTAGTTTCTGATATGCCCCACCAATTACCCAATTACAGGCTGTTTATCCCTTGCACCTCTTATTCCCAGAACAAGATGTGTATTCGGATCTTTGCACGCCCCTAATTTGAAATTGTGTGTGGCTTAATTACCTGATCTAAGAGTTCAATTTACTTTGCTAGACAGATGTGCAAATATGCAACAGATTTACAAGGAGTGTTTACATGGGGCTGGCAGCTTGTGTGTTTATCATTGTTTAAAGGCTTTCAAATTTAAATAGAATTACATCTACACCCAGTTAGTTAATGAGTAACCTCTTAACGATCCCAACGCGAATACCCAACCTCCCGTGGCTCTTCATTTCTCAACATGTAAGCGGTCCTGGTGTATAAATGTGTTGACTACATCGCTAGCAGTTATGCAGCACTTCCTGTATGTATAATGCAAAAAAACCTGTGCATGTCAATTTACAGGTAGCATGGCAATGGATTGATTATGGAAATCTATTTCCTATACCTAAACTAGGAAAACTAGTCCTGATCAACAGTTTTGAATAAGTTTCCTATTTTCCACTCTGATCAGACTGACCAGGACTAATTTTAATCCTGGCCATCTGCATCAGTTGGGAGACAGCTGTGACAATGCGGGTTTTACCCCGCTCTGCCGTTACGACGCTGCCATCACAACGCAAGTCGTTACTACGACTTGCGCTGGAGGGCGCTCTTGGTAAAGGAATAGTTTTATTTTCTATTCCAACACCTTCCCTACTGTTACGTGGTCTGGAGTTGGAATAGAAAATTAAACTATTCCACAATCCAGCGCCTATAGTTCAAGTCGTTGTAACGACTTGCGTTGTAGTGCATGCGTAGTAATGGCAGCGGGGGGTAAAGCCCGCGTTGTCATGACATGCATCCCCATCAGTCTGTTTCTCAAATCAAATGTGAGACATGTAAACTAGAGATGACCCATCAGATGGTAAAACATACCTATCCATCCCTTTCTGTTGGCCACGCCAACACCAAATACATTGCCGCGCAATCCAGTGATTTGACTATTGACGGCATTGGCTTCTTTGATTTGAACCACAGTGATTTAAGTTCATTAAAAGATAGGAATAATAATGCAACATCACAAAGCTGCTTTGACACATTTTTGTTTCTATTGAGGTAAGATATCTATTTAATTCCAGTTTAGCAACCCTATTAATTGAAAAATGGGTGCTTCCCATTCCAAACACATAACTTAAAATTAGAATGGAACCTTTTGGACTGTACAAAGACATCTTCAATTGGACATCTTCAATTTACCAAGCTGATAAGAAGACATGGATCATAATAAGAATTATAATTGTGGCCTGTGAGTGTGTGAGAACATTTTCAGGAGTCAGGGGGTAGACAGGGGTTACTGAGCCCAGATTATGACAATCAAAGACGGTTGTCACTAGTGTTATGGACTGATTTTACTTTTCAGCCCAAAACTGGGCGCCAAGTACTCCAAGCAGAGCAGCCTAAGGCTCCATTTGGACAGTGGTGTGGGGTTAGAGGCTCAGAGCTCCATAACCCCCTCATACAAACTCATAACTCCATGCTCAGCTGGAGCCATGTCTTAAAAAAGAAGGTACTTTACTATTCCCACAAACACAATACTGTGCATAGATATCAGAGAGCATCAGTAAATTCTTTGTGCTGAAGAAATATTTTATTGGTTCCCGGGAGACATCCTGGACTGTAACCATCAGACAGTTCTCAATGGTGCATTTGTTACAAATGAAAAATAATCTCTGCCCCACCTGGGATTCTAGGATGACCTGTATTTATGGGGAGTCTGCCTGGTCCTTTGCCAATTAAGGCAAATTCTCTGTACCCTACAGAATGGGTTTCCCTTTTTTGGGGCTTTTCCCTTTGCACTGCACCTCTAATCTGTTTTGACTTATCTGTTGGTCAACAAGAGCAGTACCTCTCTGGATGGGGTTACGCTGGGGACTGCAGTGTTTTTCCACGGCCCTCAGTGAAGCGCGCTTGTTCAGGTAAGCAGCGGCAGTGCCAGTACTGGGTCAGTAGGAGATTGAACCCCGCCCATCGTAGTATGCACAGTCCAACAGATTTTGCTACTTGGGTTCTTCCTGTGGCCCTGTCACAAAACCCACCACCCAAACATTCTAGTGGCCCACTCCGGGTTGCAGCATTGGTTCTTCAGGCTGGTTGAAGTCTCCTCCTTCGGTGTTGTAACCCTTCTTATGCTCAAGTTCCATAGGATGTGGTCCCGATTCTTTAGCGCTCTGATGCTTCTAAGTGATTGATCACTTTGACAGAACTCAAGCAGCGTCACATTCCATGACATGGCTCCAGCTGCAGGTGCTTTAGTGCATGGTGAAGGGGCATTTCGGGACTTCCAGGCCTCATCGCCAGTAGAGTGGTGCAGGACCTTCCCCAGGATGCAGTTGACACCTTTGGTCCTTTGGGGCCATTCTTCTTCTGAGCAGTGTCTTCCTCTTTTTACCCAGGCGATGAGCCTATAACTAGGGACAATCTGTTCCTATTTTGCTTGTATTTCCGTTCTGGGAGGGTCTGGCTTGGCAGTTCGGGCTGAACTGTTCCAATTGGAGCAGGTTCAAGACTGATTTGCATATGACTGGGTCCAAACTGAGGTGACATGTTGTGCAAAAGAGCAATGGACTGGAATGCTGCCTGAGTAATTACCAGTGGCTGAGGTTAATTCAAGCATTCCATTCATCAGTTTTTGGTATTCTTCAGTCCCTCTTTTTCCAGGCACCTCCAATGCCCCTCCCAAGCAGACAATAAGCTCTCTCTCCTAAGCAAGAACAAGGCAGCCACTTCTGGCAAGTTATTAGAACCCCCCGAATTTCTGGTTCCAGACCAGGCAAGAGGAATCGGCAGCCGTCATCCCAACCCCAGAGACCAGAAGGTTTCTCAGTCACCACAGCCGTAGAGTCCATGAATTCTGGTAGAGAAATCTTGCCACATTGACTGGAATCTTCTGTCCTGGCTATACCAAAATTACAGGCAACATTTGTGCATACAGCACTTGTGAGCAGCTCCTGCACATTGCTTATTCCACTTAGACTGGGCCAGACCTTGATGGAGATTATTTTCAGGAGGATGAGGCAGTGGCGTAGCACGGTCAGGTGGTACCCAGTGTGGAAAATTTCTTCTCACTCCTGGCTTGACAAAATGGCAAAAATATGTGTTTAAAACACATATTTTTGCCATTTTGTCACCCCCTTCAGGGATGACATACGGGGCGGCCCGAACCCACCGCACCCTCCTTCCAATGCCCCTGGGATGAGGTGGAGCTGCAAGTCTCCTGTCGGGGGAGACTCAAAGCAAGGGTACAAGTGAAAAGTAGGCTGTCCCGCTTACCTACCTCTGAAGCTGTGGGTGTAGCTCTTCCAGGGAATGGGTCTAAAGGGGGCAGAGGAAGCTCTCCAAGCTTCACAGCGAACCTCTATCTCCTTTCCTCTACACCCAAAAGTCTGGCCTACTACAAAGCATCTCTGTAATGTCCTGGAGGAGGCCTGAAATTCACATCACTGTGTGGGTCTCTCACCACCCTCCATTTTAGCCACCATCGAGATGTAGTAAAACAAAATAGATTCCAGCTTGGCTACATCCACGGGTCACACATGCTCCAGACACATCCCTACACACAGAAGTAATGTACACGCAAGTGATATCCGTGCCCCACAAGGATTCATAAGATGCAGATGCAAGGATGCAGGAGAGTGGCTTACTGTTATAAATATGATAGACCCATGTAGGTTAGAGCTGTAGGTTTATTTAACTAAGTTACACGTGACAGATAACGACCCACATGAATGGGAAGGAGGCATTATATTAAACAGAAGATGGAAACACATACCTTTTAAAAATGGGGAGAGGAGGTGGCCTAACAGCTAGAGCGGGCGACCTCGAAACTGGGGAACCGGGTTTGAGTCTCGGCATGGGCGCTTAACATCCTGTGCATCTGGGCAAATCACCTAATCTCCCCATGCCTAACAAAATTAATGCGTCCATCTGTAATGCAACTGGTGCTCATGTAAAGCGCTCTAAAACCTTCGGGTCAAGTTCGGGCTATATAATTTTTTTTTTTTTTTAAATGGTGGGGTGGCCAGTAAGCAGCTGTCAATGGCAGACACAGGTAAAAAGGCCTGCCTTGCCACTGCAGTCTTTTCGCTGCCAACATTGCCATCCAGCATTGCAAGCTGATGGCAGTCACACCCAATGAGGGCGGTGCGCCTTGTATGCCATCCATCACACCTTAGAACCACGCTCTGGGTTGCAATCTGTTTGACCAAAAAAGCCTCCAGGGCATATAGTTGTCATGTGCAATGAGGCGGGGCATGCCAACATCTATGGAGCTTGCTATGATGAACTCGAGGCAGGGGTGCTTACTTTCTAGCGTCATGCAGGGGGCTTTTCCCCATCCCATCAGATTGTGAGAGGTAGTTTGGCAGGTGCCAAGGGGTGCAGGGCAACCAACTTTGGAATGCATCTGACCTCTCTATTAAGGAACTACCCAACAGCCTACTGTTCTGGAAACAGCTTTAATAAACCAATTGTTTGTGGTGTCAAGAATTGATTATGGAAAGTCCTTTCTAAATGGAATACTAAACATTTGTCTAGCAACCCCAGCCCTTCTGTTGTGATCGGAGACGTTTCTGGCCACTGCTCCACTGGAGTTGTTGCTGCAGATGGTTGCAGGCTGTCTGGCCTCTTTTTCACCTGTCCTTGTGGAAATATTTTATTTATACTTGCTTTATTTTCTGAGTTTTGTCCCTGAGTGAAAAATGTACCACTCATCCTTACCTGGGAGATTCTAACTGTTCAGCAGGTACTTTTTTAGCGGGCATGGTATGTTGGCCATCGCCAACATTTGAAAGGTTCATTAAGACATTTTATACCATGTTACGCTTTCAAAAAGAGAAATATGTTTGGACTAATTACATCCCTAATTACTTTTTTTTTTACCATTGTGTTCACTGGCATTTAAAGGTGACAAGCCCAGTAGTACACCAGGACATTTATCGCACTGAGAACAATCCCATCGCACGTGCCACCATAAAAGCAAGGCATAACACACATTTACAGACACATTCACCCTTTTAGGCAACGAAAAGGACACCAAGCGAAATACCATTCCATGCTTCAAACTCCTTGAAGGGGAAGCACATAGGGGCAGCGGATTTGTAATAGAAAAACTCTTCAAAGCACAGATGCTATTCCAGCTAGAAACACGGATGGTATTCTATCCAGAAGCACAGTATTCTATCCAGAAGCACAGACAGTAATCTATCCAGAAGCACAGATACTTTCTAGCCAAAAAACACGGATGCTATTCTAGCCAGAAGCACGGATGATATTCTATCCAGCAGCACGGATGGTATTCTATCCAGCAGCACGGATGGTATTCTATCCTGAAGCAGGATGCTATTCTAGCCAGAAGCACGGATGGTGTTCTATCCAGCAGCATGGATGGTATTCTGTCCAGAAGCAGGATGCTATTCTAGCCAGACACACGGATACTATTCTAGCCAGAAGTACAGATGGTATTCTATCCAGAAGCACGGATGCTATTCTAGACAGAAGCACGGATGTTATTCTATCCAGCAGCACAGATGCTATTCTAGCCGGGAGCACGGAAGGTATTCTATCCAGCAGCACGGATGGTATTCTAGCCAGAAGCACGAATGCTTTTCTAGCCAGAAGCAGACATGGTAGTCTAGCTAGGGAGAGCCACATGGAAGAGAGAGAGGACTGGAAATAGAAAACAGGAGCCTGTACCTGCAAGCAAAAACGATCAGAATGGAACAATGTATCCAGATCAGAAGTAATTTACTCGATTTCAAATACTCCAGATATGAGGTTACTTCGACCTCTTTGAATATTGAAACGCTGCTGCCCAGAACCACATTTAAACAGGAGCAAGAACAATTGGTTGAGCCCCAAAGCAAAGGACCTGAAATGTCTTTCTCCTAGTGACTGACACTGAGCAAACATTCCAGGCAACAAGCTTTGGCAAACCCAGTCGTTTGCACCTTTAAAATGTGAGGGCTAAAACAGCTTTGGCGTTGCCAAGGTTTGTTTGTAAATTAAATAAAAAAACATCAAAATGGTTAGTGGCGCATAACATGCGAAGGCATTGGAGACCATCTTGGAATGTTTTGTCTTATGAGATAAACCCATTTCAAGATGGTGGTCACCGCATCATGATACTTGCACTCATGGGAGGCCATTTTGAAAAGGGTTTTCTGAACGATATTGCATTCCAAGATGGCCGCTAGTGCGTGAGCATGCCTCCTGATGCTGTCATGAATGTGTGCGCATTGTCACACACTGGGATCAATTTCTGGCTTTTTTTAAGGTTATCTTACCCTTCCCAGATGTCCAACAGCCATTTTCAAATGCTAAATTAAATTACCAAAACGTAAGTGAAGTAGCACCTAAATAAACTAGCAAGCAGCCTAATAGCAATGGGCAGCTGCAGGTTGCTCTAAGGCAAAAAAAGGGTTGCATGGCTAAAATGCAAAAGAGGTGAAAGGAGGAGTGGCAGAGCAATGGAGGAACTGGTGGGGTTAAGTAAAAAACAGCAGAAGAGCAGAGCAACAGGGAAACTGGTGGTGGGGGAAGAAATAAAAGGGCAGGGAGGGTTGGAAGAGCAGAGGAAGAAGTGGGATGGAAGCAACATAGGCAGTAGAAAGGGGTGGATAAAACTGTGAAACAAAGCAGACACACAAAGGACAGAGAGGAAAAAACATGCATTCGCATAGAGTGCTAATAGCAACAGAATAAAGTGGTTCCTTTCAGTTTAAGCAGTGGAAGGATACAAATGATCTAATCAAAAGTTTGGTAAAGAAGCCATGCTTAATGCAGGATCAAACACAGGAAAAGGAAGGAAAGTCATTGAATAAGAAGTAAGAAAATTAAATTGATTAGAGCCAATCAATGATAAGCAATTGACTGACCAAAGCCTGCTCTGTGAAGTTGTATAGTACACAAAAGATCTTTTGAAAATAGAAGCTGTTTCTGGGTGATACCTAAAAATCAACCTTAGCTCATAAATTATTTTAAACCGTGGTTGAAACATAAGCTTTCGATAGTATGTACCTCCACTACATAGAATCCCCTATGTCCATGTACAGTTACATAGAAGTCACTACACTATACAATATCGCTACATTAAATCCAGCACATCCACATATCAATATATAAATAGTGGTATAGTTGGCCGTGAGCGAGTACGCTGTCGTTCTGTGTAGGCATTCGGTGTGTTCCCTGGTCCGCATCCGGAACAGGGAACACGCCGGATGCCTACACAGATCGCCAGCATACTCGATCACGGTTAAAGATTTTATTGTGTGACAAGGAACAGGCTTCCCTCACGATTCGGCATGGTCACTTACAAATAACCTTAATATAGGTTGGATTTTGGAGACACCACACATACTCAATTGAGATTACTAAAAGGACGTTTAACATAGGACATCCGGGTCGTCGGAATTATAACCGGCGGAGTGATCACTGGAATTAACACACACATGAAGTACAGCCCTGAAGAAGTCGAGGGATATTTCCTGTTGACGAAACACGTGCTGGCTGGATGCTCTTGGTGTTTGCTTGAATAAAAGACAAGAGGCAGAACCATTGGACTTTATTGACAATCATACTTGAATCACTTGATGAACTTTCATAGTGTAATATAACGTGTGCATAGGACTTGGGTTTACATTATTGTGCAGGATTTTCTCCTTCACACATTTAGGGGTCTTGGGGTTTCTCCCCTACCCTTTTGTACCGTACTAATTGGAATTCCTCCAAATCACACACAGAAGCAGCTAGGCACCACTACTTCCTATACCCTCAACACCCTACACCGAAGTAATTTATATACATGATGGTATTTTGGAACTATTAGGTTAAAGGAATTAGGGACAGTGTTATGCTTACGTTTTGTGTTAGAATTTGGATGTGGTTAAGGGTTACAGTTGTGAGAAGGTTTAGGATTATGGTGAGGCTAAAGTTTAGGGTTAAGAATATCTTTAGTTGGAGATTCAAGGTACGCTTGGTTGTAGGGGTGGGACTAGGATCTCTGTGAGTGGTTGGTTTAGGGTTAGGTTTACTGTTAGGTTTAGTGTTAGGGTTAAGATTAGTGTACGTAGTAGGGCAAGGTTGATAAGAGTGAGTAAAAAGTCATTATTATACTAGTGTCAGGCTAGTCCTAGAGTTAAGGTATACAGAATGGTTGGTTCAATAGTAGATAGTAGGGGTATACACCTCCCATCTTGTGATGGATACCTACATTAAAGTGGAATGTGGTACTAAAATAAGCTCGACTACCTAGATCAGATGTACAATATATAGCAGAGAAGAGCAGTGCATCCATTGCATTAACCTAAACACTACATTGCACGGTAAGTCCAACTGAGTCATTTAGTCCCTGGCATGTGACCTACCTGCCTGCCACGTCAATGGAGGCTACGACTAAGGCTATGACCTTTCGACCCCTGGCAAAGTAACACGTGCCCTATTTAGACACCCCTGCCTGCCTGGTGGGGATTTCCAAGCATTCAGATCAACTGTTGAGGCAGAGGTTGCTCTTCAGGCTAACGTGTTTGCTGAGCATGCACCATGATTGTTGCGCTGAATCAACAAACTATTTTTGTTTTTGAAGAATAAACTCAAAAGTGGTAGTTTGGTCTTGAAAACCAAAAAACTATAAAGACCCTGATGCATAGGGAGTGTATGAGCTGCTTACCATTAAAGGATTTCTCTTTCAGGGGCTTCCACACTAGGTATGGCAGTCCCAGACAAAGAAATATAGTGAAGTTACCTGCCCACTATAGGTTGGGGTTGTTGTCACTGTACCCTCACATCCCTGTGGTGGACAGGCCTTCTGTTCAAAGGTTTGTGACGGTGTAGCCAGCTGAAGCTCTGCCGTCAGAAACTCTGTAGGCCCGATTCACAAAGGTGAATTTAGTCCAAAGGTATAAGGGCCCACTTCACAAAGGTAATCTGAGACGAGAGTCTAACTTTACGACTTTCGGTATTCACAAAGGACATTTACAAGTAATAAAGTTACATTTTCGTCTCTGTTAAACTTAAGTTTTGGTACTTTGATCAGTTCATCTGCAATGTTATTTAGCCTATTTACACAAAGGACTTTTGCTCTCTGTTAAACTTAAGACCAAATCTTAAGTTTAGCTGAGGCAAAAGTCTAACTTTACTGCTCGTAAATGCCCTTTGTTAATACTTAAAGTTGTAAAGTTAGGCTTTCGTCTCAGTTTACCTTCGTGATTCGGGCCCTATGAGTTTATCATTGCAGCAGCCATGTTACTTTACAGTGAGACTCCTGCATAATAAAACTCTAAATGGGGCTCTAGGAATGTAGATGTGGAGTTAAGAAAGTAAATAGCAAATATATAAATAAGTTGATGATGTAGTAATAGCCTATGAAATGGATACAAGATTTTTGTTAGTAAATATTACCAACCTTTATTTAGTGCCCTATATTGCTAAATAACATTGCTAGATGAACTGATTTGGTTCAGTATATAAACTAACCAATGTAAATGCAATAATGTTGCCTATTTATGGATGTGAACATTAAAGTAAAACAACAATGCAAAATACAGTAGCTGACAATTTGAGGCAAGAGTTAGTACAATTTAGGAGTGGGCGTAACTTGCATAATTCCTTGTAGCATAATAAAGCATTATCTAAAAATTCCGAGTGTATTTTGCATTTAGTGCTATTTTCGTAGCACAAAAATGCCCCCTTGCATATAAATGGAAGCGAGGATGCAATTTGCAGACGAACATGAATAGAAGTGTGAGCTCTTGGGGTAGGATTTTACCCCAAATTATTTCCTGCAGTTAATACTAGTTTCTTGGCGCAAAATGCATCCATGGTTCGTAAATGGATGTGAGGATATAACTTGTGCTAAGAAAATAAGGCTAAATACAAAACAACTGGAACAGCAGTGCAAGCAGCTGCTCACAGTGGCTACATTTATTGCATCTGTGCTAATTCTCTACCCAAATTACTCTAGAGGGCATATTCGCATAATTATCAATAATTCCACATCAAGGAGTAACACACAATTATTGAAATTTCTCCAATTACTTTAGTTAAATTACAATTAATCCCAGTGGTCAGTGGTACAGACACAGTGCATTTATTTCTCTATTTACTTGTCCTCCTTTCTAGGAGTGTGCATAATGTTGAACAAGAATGCCCCCATAAAGGTAATTAGGGATACAGATGGGGAGTTCTGGATGATTCTGCTTGTGTGCATGGTCTGACATTAAGTAGGGCACATGTACACCACAGAGGTGGCTGTAACAGGCCACTGAGAATCTCTGCTTGAAAATAATTTGACAATAGATGATGGAACGGTTTGTGCCGGGGACTTCCCAGCCTCTTTGGACATTATGCCAGATACATGTTTGAGAAGAGATAAATTGGGCTGCAAATGCATCATTTCTTTTGCATGACACTTGCCAGGAGACTGAAATGACTAAAGGAAGGAGTAGTTTATGATTCATACATATGCATAGATCGTCTTCTTATCAACATACGTAATGCTAATTTGTTTCAGAAGATTGCATTGAGTTAACGTGGAGCTGGGGTATTGATTCATAAATTCTGGCGCTTTCCACAGGACATTTGACTTGTGACACACTGACATAAGTTCAAGGTTAACTTGTGTTCTTCTGAATTCTTTGTCCTTGTTCTGGGAGGGCCATACATTGAATACGAGATGCACGATCATGCATGTGGGTGCTATATGTTGTTATTAGGAATAGAATGTCCATTGAATGGTAAACAGACGTGTACCCCTGCCCTGTCTACAGTCCATGAAGTGGTGGCAGCATCCTACGTTTTTGTGAATATATACTAAGACCTGACCTTTTTCTCAGTGGCTGGAGAGAGCGCAGTCCCCTTTGTACGTCTATCTCAGTCCTTGCACTGACACTCCATGTACATGTTGAATGCATGTATGTGTAATAGGTGTGAGACATATTTGTGGTAGTATGACTTTGTGTGTGGTGAGAGCCTAAGAACTAGACCAGTTGGATCTATTGCCCACTGGTTGAGCATGGCACAATATAGAGGATGGATACTTCTTTTCCAGACACTGAAAGTGTATTGACTGTATTCCTGTGGCTTGGGCTGCTGTCTTGTTCTTTCTGAGCACTGCCATATTGTAGATAATAGGGGTGAGGATGCACTGCAGTTTCTGTTGTGGAATGTGATCCTGATAAGGGCTTTAGGTAGGGTGATGCTTGACAAATGCAGAGATCTTACAATCCATGGCGCCTTGATTATCAATACTCTTTCTTGATGCTATCACCATCGTTACCTGCTGTCAGAGCCATTACCGTGCACAAATGCTGTGTCTGGGCAACAGTCAGAAAAATATATTTGAATAAGGAACAGCCAAAAATAGTTCTGAAGTCTTAGACAGTGGACCAGCATCCCATGTCTGAAAATGAGTATAAAAGTGAAACCAACATCACCCAACTTTGTTCCAGTTCCAAATTTGTCTTGGCCAAAAAACGGTGTAATCCTCAGAGTACTCGAATAACTACTGTGAGGGGACATCACTGAAGTCTGGAACTTGCTGGAGATGTTGAGGGTCTGCTTAAATGCTTAGAAGCCTGCCTTCTCAAAGATGGAAGGAGAGTGCCCGGCCATGCAGAGACTGCCCAGAAGGAGAAGCTCAGCGCGTTCCTGGCATGTCGAACTTCCAGAAGTACTACTGACAGTGAGTAAACCTGGTACTGACTTGAGATGTGAATCCCCGGCCACTCAGTGTAGTTAATGCCATGATCTCCTGCCATCATTGCCGCTGCCACCAACCCCAAAGACCTAGTGTTTCTGCCACCACTAGAGATGCCCATGCATGAATTGCCAGTTCATGAGCCTCGGGGTCGCAATTGCCTAAGATGAGCATCTTCCTTCATCAGCCTTGGAGACAGTTTCTTTCAAAGACAAATGCCTGCCTGCATCCCTGAAGAGGCTGTGACTGCCGATGAGCCTGGAGAGTGCACTGGTCAGCATCAGTGGTTGAGGGGGGTGTTAGACCACTAAACGCAGTCCCCCAAGCCATTAGTTGCGAAGTTGCTCACCACACCAGCCTCCACTCCTGATTCACCACGTCATTTGAGCAGGTAATGCAGGTATATGCTTACTCAAACTGAGAGACTGTGCTTAATATGAGCAAAGAGGAAGTTTGGTCCTAGAACACTGAACTTTTCCAATGCAAATGTGTTCGACCTAAACACTGTTGGACAGACTGATGAGCTGACATTTGGGGTAATTGACAGTGATATGCACATGTTCCTGTTCTGCACCTATAGTTGTATCTGTGCCTAACTTACCCTATGCAGGAGAACGTCCCCAAAAAGAGGCAGCCACGGTTGTATGACGTTACAATGCATGCTTTTACCCCACAAGCCGTTACAACACAATTTTTTACCCTGACTTGCTGTTGGGGGTGAGCTGGAGTTTGGTATAGTATACTTTACTATCCCAACTCCAGTTTGCTGTATGATGAAATTACTTTCTTAAATTACTTTCTTTAAACTTAAAGACAATCACTAGGCTACACTACATATTAAAGTGCCTGTTGTTTCATTGCTGAGTTCTGAGCTCTTGCCTCCACACTCTCACCTGGAAGTGTCTGACTCCTCATCCCTATTATCCTGAAAATGATTTGCATAAAGGGTGTACTTGGCCCTCTTTGAGGAGCCCTAGTAAGACCGACCCAAGGACAGACATGGCAAAGGACCTCAACAACCACTGTTGGGGCCCCGTAGCCCCTACCTGCCCAGCTTAACTAGGACACTGAAGAGATTGAAGCACGATAAAAACATCCTGAGTGATTGCCAGTGGTTAGACTTTTTGA
Organism: Lissotriton helveticus; assembly: GCF_964261635.1. Lineage (NCBI taxonomy): Eukaryota > Metazoa > Chordata > Amphibia > Caudata > Salamandridae > Lissotriton > Lissotriton helveticus. Next base: position 70,973,566 of record NC_136064.1, read on the forward strand.
AAGCATTCCCCCCCCAACACATTTTGTGTGTTTGATGCAAGCCCAGGTGTGGGTTCCATGCTCATTGTGCCATTGGAGTTAAACAACTAGGCTAAAACTGGTCTTAAGGCACTTGTGTTCCTATTCACAGAGGCCATTGCTTGGTAGTTCCATACAGAGTGTTCCTATTGGAGCAGGACCAAAGATGAGCTGCATATGGCTGAGTCTAGTATGAGGTGGCCTGTTGGGCAAACAAACAATGGTTTGGAACACTATCCCTAATGACTCTGGTGGGTAGATTATTTGCATGCATTCCTCCTATCACCTTTTAAGTTTCTTATGTAGTGCTATAGGAAGGCAATGGTATGCTAAGACTTGAGTCCCTTTCTCACTGTGACACTACAACCTAGCTGCACCTGACTGAAGAAGCCCAAATAGGCTGAAACCAGCCGTAGCTTGCTTGTGTTCAGTTTCAGAAAGGGCCTGGCATGCAAGTTCAGGTTCGGCTATTCGTATAGGCAGCAGGACCAACACTGAGTTGCATCTGTTTAATCTGAGGTGGATGATGGGTAAAATAATGGTCTGTTGGAATGCTACAAGTGATTGACAGTGGTAAGGCTATTTGCAAGCCACCCTCCCATCACCCTTTAAGTGTTTGATGAAGTGGCCAAGGGTATGTAAAGATACGGGTCTCTTTCTCACTGTGCCAATGGAACCAAGCTGGACCCATTCAGAGACGCCAAACTAGGCCGAATCTGGTCTTGGGTTGCTTTTATTCCTATTCAAAGAGGACCTGGCTGAGTTAAATATGTTATGTTATGTTATGTTATGTTATAAAAACTTTTATATCGCACTCCATTACTAGCAAGTATCCTGGCGCGGAGCAAGTATCCTGGCGCGGATATATCAAGATCCTTTCTTAGGTGGCACAAAAATGATGGACTATGATGTGGCCTGAGTAGCTAACACTTTGAAATTCTTTCAAGCATTCTGTCCATCACTTTTTCTATTTTTGTATTCATTAGTAAATTAAGTGGCAACTTACTTATCATTTGCACCCTATATGTGGCCTAATTTCTTAGTGGACATGGAGCAATATCATAACTATTAAACCCAAGAGTTGTTTTTGTAGAGCACATATCTTTTTCAAATGTGCTCTCACATGCAATAAAGAAGAAAATAAAATATTTTCCAAGGATCACACAATTTGGTCAGGGGGACAAGCCAGGATCGTGCTCATTTTTGGTTTTCCATTGTGTAATTCAGACACTGGATGTGTGTCTTTTTGTCTCTCCTATTTTCCATCAAAAGTTAGTGCTTTGCCTTTACTTTTGGTGCAAGGGGTTAGAAAGGTTGGCAGGTAGAAGTCACATAAAGCTTGGCTGATTTTGGGCTCAGCGGTCCACAAGGAACTCAACCAAACCAGAGCCAGAGTCAGCATCTGGCTTGAGCCTGGCTCGATTCTTCAATGGCTCGCCCACCTCTATTGGCTGCAAAATTTCCCATGCAAATATGGATTTGTGGTACTTGTCATATAATCAGGGCCGGACTGGGATCGCAAACCAGCCCTGGCAATTATATCTGACAGGCCCCGGGGTGGAGGGGGAGGGCGGTCAGACATAATTGCCAGCGTTGAAACACTGCTGCTGAGCTTTTGTTACAAGGGGCCGGGCCCAAGCAACAAAAACATCCCCCACGGTACAAAACCGGCCCCCACCCATCCGGCCCATCAGGGAAATTCCCGGTGCCCACTACGGCCAGTCCGGCCATGCATATAATACATCAACTGCTCAATAATTTCCAAATTTATACTACTAGGTTTTTTTCTTCAAATGGATCAAATTTAACCTCACACCACGCATATGTTAATATACTCAATGAGTCGACAGAGGTCCATGTGCATATGTGGCTATCTATAGGGCGGTGGTCTCCTGACTGCGATGTTGCGTATTATTTTACAAAAGCTATTATACTGTTGTGTTCACCCCAAATGTTGGTGTGGTCATGTCCAGAAGTTCCCCTTTGCCCCAAAAGGAGAACTGGCAGGCGTTGTTCATCCCTTCTCTAATTAGTACTGCTCAATTAGACTTAGAGTGTTAGAAATTATACAACCCTGTCATAGAATATCCTATCTGCAGGTGATGATAAATGGTTCAGAAAAGGGGGTGGTGATGAACAGAGTGTCTGAATTAAGCAGACCACTCTTAACCAGTCCAAAGATCAGGGCTTGATCCATCAGCGTTATTTAGCTCACTGCCCCATCCCAGCTCAGAACCTGGCTATATGCAAATTAGTCTGTCCCTGGCCCAGTGCATCATGGGAACAGGGCAGACCAAACTACCAAGCCAATTCTTCACCAGAAAGGATACAAGCTACCGGGGACCGGTTTCTGGCATTTCAGCCTCGTCGGCCCGGCTTGCTTGAATCCTGATGGAGCAGTGAGCAAGGGACTCATGTCTGAGTATACCCTGCCACATCTATAGTGGCCAAAAACGATTCAGAAAAGGGGGTGGTGATGAACAGAGTGTCTGAATTAAGCAGACCACTCTTACCCAGTCCAAAGATCAGGGCTTGATCCATCACCGTTATTTAGCTCACTGCCCCATCCCAGCTCAGAACCTGGCAATATGCAAATTAGTCTGTCCCTGGCCCAGTGCATCATGGGAACAGGGCAGACCAAACTACCAAGCCAATTCTTCACCAGAAAGGATACAAGCTACCGGGGACCGGTTTCTGGCATTTCAGCCTCGTCGGCCCGGCTTGCTTGAATCCTGATGGAGCAGTGAGCAAGGGACTCATGTCTGAGTATACCCTGCCACATCTATAGTGGCCAAAAACGATTCTGAGTTCTGAGCTGGGATGGTGCAGTGAGCTAAAAAACGGTGATGGATCAAGCCCTGATATTTGGACTGGGTAAGAGTGGTCTGCTTAACTCAGGCACTCTGTTCATCACCACCCCCTTTTCTGAATCATTTTGTCCACCATAAGCGTGGAAGGGTATACTCAGATGTGAGTCCCTTGCTCATTGCACCATCAGGATTCAAGCAAGCCGGGCCGACGACGCCTGAAATGGCAGAAACCGGTCCCCGGAAGCTTGTTTCCTTCCCAGTATAAGAATTGGCTTGGTAGTTTGGTTTGTCCTGTTCCCATCATGCACTGGGACAGGAACAGACTAATTTGCATATAGCCAAGTTCTGAGCTGGGATGGTGCAGTGAGCTAAAAAACGGTGATGGATCAAGCCCTGATCTTTGGACTGGGTAAGAGTGGTCTGCTTAACTCATGCACTCTGTTCATCACCACCCCCTTTTCTGAATCATTTTGTCCACCATAAGCGTGGAAGGGTATACTCAGATGTGAGTCCCTTGCTCATTGCACCATCAGGATTCAAGCAAGCCAGGCCGACGACGCCTGAAATGGCAGAAACCGGTCCCCGGAAGCTTGTTTCCTTCCCAGTATAAGAATTGGCTTGGTAGTTTGGTTTGTCCTGTTCCCATCATGCACTGGGACAGGAACAGACTAATTTGCATATAGCCAAGTTCTGAGCTGGGATGGTGCAGTGAGCTAAAAAACGGTGATGGATCAAGCCCTGATCTTTGGACTGGGTAAGAGTGGTCTGCTTAACTCAGGCACTCTGTTCATCACCACCCCCTTTTCTGAATCATTTTGTCCACCATAAGCGTGGAAGGGTATACTCAGATGTGAGTCCCTTGCTCATTGCACCATCAGGATTCAAGCAAGCCGGGCCGACGACGCCTGAAATGGCAGAAACCGGTCCCCGGAAGCTTGTTTCCTTCCCAGTATAAGAATTGGCTTGGTAGTTTGGTTTGTCCTGTTCCCATCATGCACTGGGACAGGAACAGACTAATTTGCATATAGCCAAGTTCTGAGCTGGGATGGTGCAGTGAGGTAAAAAATGGTGATGGATCAAGCCCTGATCTTTGGACTGGGTAAGAGTGGTCTGCTTAACTCAGGCACTCTGTTCATCACCACCCCCTTTTCTGAATCATTTTGTCCACCATAAGCGTGGAAGGGTATACTCAGATGTGAGTCCCTTGCTCATTGCACCATCAGGATTCAAGCAAGCCGGGCCGACGACGCCTGAAATGGCAGAAACCGGTCCCCGGAAGCTTGTTTCCTTCCCAGTATAAGAATTGGCTTGGTAGTTTGGTTTGTCCTGTTCCCATCATGCAGTGGGACAGGAACAGACTAATTTGCATATAGCCAAGTTCTGAGCTGGGATGGTGCAGTGAGCTAAAAAACGGTGATGGATCAAGCCCTGATCTTTGGACTGGGTAAGAGTGGTCTGCTTAACTCAGGCACTCTGTTCATCACCACTCCCTTTTCTGAATCATTTTGTCCACCATAAGCGTGGAAGGGTATACTCAGATGTGAGTCCCTTGCTCATTGCACCATCAGGATTCAAGCAAGCCGGGCCGACGACGCCTGAAATGGCAGAAACCGGTCCCCGGAAGCTTGTTTCCTTCCCAGTATAAGAATTGGCTTGGTAGTTTGGTTTGTCCTGCTCCCATCATGCACTGGGACAGGAACAGACTAATTTGCATATAGCCAAGTTCTGAGCTGGGATGGTGCAGTGAGGTAAAAAACGGTGATGGATCAAGCCCTGATCTTTGGACTGGGTAAGAGTGGTCTGCTTAACTCAGGCACTCTGTTCATCACCACCCCCTTTTCTGAATCATTTTGTCCACCATAAGCGTGGAAGGGTATACTCAGATGTGAGTCCCTTGCTCATTGCACCATCAGGATTCAAGCAAGCCGGGCCGACGACGCCTGAAATGGCAGAAACCGGTCCCCGGAAGCTTGTTTCCTTCCCAGTGTAAGAATTGGCTTGGTAGTTTGGTTTGTCCTGTTCCCATCATGCACTGGGACAGGAACAGACTAATTTGCATATAGCCAAGTTCTGAGCTGGGATGGTGCAGTGAGCTAAAAAACGGTGATGGATCAAGCCCTGATCTTTGGACTGGGTAAGAGTGGTCTGCTTAACTCAGGCACTCTGTTCATCACCACTCCCTTTTCTGAATCATTTTGTCCACCATAAGCGTGGAAGGGTATACTCAGATGTGAGTCCCTTGCTCATTGCACCATCAGGATTCAAGCAAGCCGGGCCGACGACGCCTGAAATGGCAGAAACCGGTCCCCGGAAGCTTGTTTCCTTCCCAGTGTAAGAATTGGCTTGGTAGTTTGGTTTGTCCTGTTCCCATCATGCACTGGGACAGGAACAGACTAATTTGCATATAGCCAAGTTCTGAGCTGGGATGGTGCAGTGAGCTAAAAAACGGTGATGGATCAAGCCCTGATCTTTGGACTGGGTAAGAGTGGTCTGCTTAACTCAGGCACTCTGTTCATCACCACCCCCTTTTCTGAATCGGTGATGATAAATGGAGCCCTGCAAATGAGTACGAACATGCAATGGTTGATATTTTACATTTGGATATTTTTTTTTTGTACTTGTCTAACATCTGCATCAGGGATATCATAATTATTACAAATAACTCAGCACATAATATGCAGTTTAAAGCAAATGGTAGATAAGCTCCAAACCTATTCCACCTATCCCTAGCCTGTTAATTTCCACCCTGCCCTAAACATCTAAATATAATTAGCCTTCCAATTCATGTGATTGTATTAGGTTAGTAAATGTAAAATATGCCAAGACAGGTATATCTTCCCTACATATCTTATACGGTCATCTGTTCAGCAGTAGGAATTCTACCCTTTAGCATCTCCCCCCAGCAACTGCTTCAGGTGTTTAATCTAACCAGGCCCTTGTGCCAGTACATACCATACCATTATCACCAAGGGCCATTGTCACCAAAGAGATCTTATTGAGTGAGAAGGGTTCACTCAGGCTCAGCTTCTGCTTTGCTACAAATATGTCCAAGAAATGTCCCTTTCCAGAAGCATGCAGAAGACATGGCAGCCAATGCTACTTTTCCCTTCTTCAAGACAGATCTATGCAAAGACATGTTCTGCACTTACGATGTGTGCACTGTGGAAGTGAAAAGAATTCCTTCTCTTCCTTGTTAGTTAGAATGGAGTCAAAAACATGGATGATCGCTCATGCAATTGTTAGGATTACCATTCAAACAGTTAGGACCTGATTTAGAGTTTTGAAGATAGGGTTCTCCGTCACAAACGTGATGGAATATATATGGTCCGCCCACTCAAGTAGAAGTCAGCCATACTGTTAGTTTTCTGCTAGCGGTGTCCCCACTGCCTCAGGGTTTGGAAAACTTACGTTTATGGCCAGACAGAGTAGGGGCCATCGGTGTAAGGATATCAGACCGTCCACCCAATTTATTGCAGATGGTCTGATGTCCTGTTTTTGCCAGCATCAATAAACCCTTAGACACGCCCAGTCACTGGAGTTCCTGCCATTCCTCTTCCGTGCTAAAACTTGAGGCTTATGAAGTCTTTTTAGAAAGCTTGTGCAACACAGAGGAGAAAGGGAAGCACCCATTTGTAGACAATCAAGAGTGGACACAGAAGGAGAAACCACCCATCCACCTCTAAATAAGAACCACCAGGTTATTCTCCAATGCCCCCTTCTGAATCCAAGCCAGGTAACAGAAATCAGGGGAAAGTCAGCACTGGCATAGAGTAGATTAGACAGACAAAGACAAGAAGGTGTGTCCCCCAAGCACATGGCTGCTAGAAGTACATGCAGAAAAGAGGAAGCATGGCATTGGCTATTCTGGCAAAGACTACAGAGTGACAAACCTTTTTGCCGGTTTGTGTTTGTGTTGAAAATAGGCAAGACCCCAGAAGCATGTGTCCAGAATTTAAAGTACTGGCAATGCCAACAAGGATGGCAAACATTTATTACCTGTGAGTAATTCAAAAACATTATGAATGCTCCTATTTGAAAATAATTAGGGAAATGGAGGTAAAGTATTCTCAGTATGGTCCCACCCACACAAATGTTAGCCTCTTTCAGTGGTCATTTGGTTGGCAAGCCACATTTGTATGCTCTGGAGTGGTACATTACCTGATAGACAACACATGACTTTTCAAACACCCCCAAACCTGTTTGCAAATTTATGCTGAAGAATGGCATGAACCCAAAATTATATATCCAGAACTGGCAGCATTGGGTGCAACATTACTGGTAGCAAACCCTCTTCTATTCATGAAGTATTAAAATAAAACTGTGAACATCATGACTAAATGGAGGAAGTGAAGATTTTAAAGTGGGAATTAACCCCCAGTTTTCATATGGTGGCCTTGGTAAACTAGTAGAAGCTTGAGGAGGTCTCTGAAGTATCTTATAGCAGGCTTTAAATATTATTATTATTTTTTTACTTTTTATTAACATTTTGCATCATTACATTTGAAAGGAAAAGTGGAGGACATTACAGCATAGTTGGTTTGACATACATTGCAATTTTCAGAATTTGTACATAAAAGCAATCAGTAATTCCCTTTGTTCACACGGCTTGGTCAATTTTCTGTGATTGTAACAAGGTCACATGGCATACACTGTCCCCCCCAACCCAACTAAGACCCCTACCGTACAATGGGGTTCTCAAGTGCCTCTAAATGCTTTCCATGACCCCCTTACCTTTCTCCACTTGTGTGGGCATCCCGGGCTTTTGTATATCACCTGTTCAGCATTTTGGCACCAATCTAAGTCTGACAACCATTGCCGTATCCCAGGAGGGTCCACACTTCCCCATGCTCTGGGTATGTGTCTCTTCGTGACTCCCAGGGAGAGGGTCACACATATCTGAAGGTACTTTGGTCGTAGTGTATCTACGGATATATTAAATAGTATTTCTTTTGGGTCCATTGGAATTTCTTGGACCTTTTATAAAGTAGCTCTTTTTGCTGCGGCTTCGTGGACTTCTGTGTGGCCCTCTACAGGGTGGATAGGGTGGACCATTCTACTGTTTGGGGCAAATTAAGTAATACTGCTCTTTGTTTTCCAAATCAGTCATTACAATAACTTGGCCTACAAGGAAATGGCCCTTAAAGGACAGCTGTCCCAGCGTATCTATCAATAATAGTCTCAAACAGGGTGATGTTCTTGCACCCTCTCTCTTTGCCTGTACTTAGCATACCTTCTACAATATCTCAATGTAAAACAATCTTTTTCTCCTAAAATTGGCTTCAAACATATTGCATGCTTGTCATTTGCATATCACCTCATAATAATAAACTATACCCAGGTTGGTTTACAGTGGAAGTTAGTAGCCTTAGAGAAATACTGTTAACTAACCACCAATACAGATAAGACCATGACAATGATTTTCTCCACAAGGCTACACACAATTCCATCCGGCTTTGTGGCTCCAAATTAGAGCAAGCCTCCTATAAATATCTTGGACTTGTATTTCCCCTTAATATACATTGCCATTATCACTTGTCAGCCTCTGAAGTAGCTTAACAAGTGCCAACTAATATTTTTGTGTGATTTGGTTTAAAACTAGGTGGGATATCTTGGAAGCTCCTGCTGAAGGCAGTTCAGCTTAAATCAACACCTCAGGCACTAAATGTGGCAGAACTGCTCAGAATAGATTCTTCAGCAGATTGGGCAGTGGTAGAGAAGCCACTATTCAAGAATGTCTTAACCCCTTAGCTGCCGCGGCTATTCCGCCGCAGTGCTAAGGGGGAGGGGGGACAGCGCGGCGCTCCCGTGCTCGTGACGGAACCGCTCCGTCACGAGCCTCGGGTGAGCTGTGCTTGTGACGGAACGGTTCCGCCACGGCCCCGCCCACCCAATAGAACCCTCAGCGCAGGTGCGGAATTCGCGCTGCGCAGGCGCGGCGAGCGGGCCGTAACGGAACCATTCCGTCACCAGCACAGCCCACCCGAGACTTGTGACAGAACGGTTCCGTCACAAGCATGCAAGGGGTTAAAGCCCCGAACAAGTACAAACTCTCAAAATCAGTTTGCAAAATTCAAGGGCCTAATTTAGTACTCGGCGGACAGGTTACTCCATCACAATGGTGACGGATATCACATCCGTCAAAGTATAAATCCTGTTATTTCCTACGGGATTTATATTTCAGAGGAAGGACATCCGTCACTGTTGAAAGGGAGTTTTAAATCATGCACTTATTTTGATGATTCAGATTTACTAAGCTATGTTCTCTGTCCCTGCATCAGCGATGCCTGATGCTAGTTCTGGTGCCCAATCACATTCCCGAGACCGAGTGGAAATTCTGCATGTGCTCATAAGGAATGCTCAAAGGAAGAGGGAAATGGCAAGTGAAAGAAGAGAGAATGAGTGACAGAGATATTGGAGGTCAACGGGCGTGATCCAGACAATAGGATTGGGTGTGATCTTCAACCTCAAAATCACCTCAGTTCTTACTAAGGTTCTTATTTAGATGTTTTTGCATATTTCTCTGTTTATTCTGTAGAATATCAACTCTGTTAATCATGTTCCTTATGCACACAGCTCTTGGCAACACATATATATTTAATATTAATCAAGTCATGAATATAACTCTTGAAAGGTAAATATTTAGTTTCTTTACTTGGCACTGATCGTTTTATTAATTTCCAGTCTTTTTCATGTGCAGGTAAGTACTCAGGGGCATATTTACAAGCCCCTTGCACCACTTTGCGTCACTTTTAACATGGGTGAAAGTGACGCAAAAGTGGTGCAAGGGGCTTGTAAATAAGCCCCTCAGTCTCTTTATTTACACAGGTAAATATTCACCTTTTGGAAACTGAAGTGATATTTATCACATCCTTGTCAGAGAACATAAATAACAGTTCTTGTAACTGTTGATCATTTGTGTTTAGGGTTTGATTTGTAAAGATGTTTTGTCACAACTTTGCAAAAAAACATGATGAATTGTCTCTACCTTCTGTTGGGATGGAGATGTCCATCGGAAGGTGCCCTTAGTGCCCCAACTGTAATGATGTCTGGATCCCTGATGCAGATTTTTGTTCATGCATGTGTGTCATGACATAGGCCTCTCTCACAAATTGCACTCTTCTTGGACTTGGAGAGGCAAGCAAAGCTCTACCCTCCTTGTGGTGAAAGGCTACTGCCTTTGCCAGGAGTTAGGTGGTAAAAGCACGGTGGTGGCAGCATACGTGTAGTGATCATAGGTGTGAACAAGCCTTTTTACCTGCGTCTCTGAAGTGAGGCCTACCGGCTCACTCATTTATAGTTCCGCAGTTGTGTGTTTAACTTACTCTTGCTCTACATTGGATTAGCGTGTACTGCTGCGTAGTGTGTGTCATACATGTGCTCAGTGTACGTGTGCTTCTAAATGATACCAGACATAGGAGATGTAATGTTATAAAGTGCGTGTGTGTTATAAGTATGTGCTGCGCGTGTGTGTGCCTGTCTATGGGACACTACATGGAAGATTACTAGTTCCATTTTGGCAGACCCAGGGATAACTGGACGTACATGAGACAGTAGAAAGTACCCCCAGACAGATTTGCGGATTGCTGCACGTGTGTGAGCTGGGTGGGACACACTGGAGGAAGGAACGACAATGCTCTCCAGAATACTTCAAAGGGTGCTCTTTGAGTTAGAAAGAGGTCACTAGGCCAGGGCCTTCTACATCTCATTAAGGTGAGGTTCCGTGGTTTTCGGGACCGGACTCCATTTTGTTTGCGTTGTTTGAGACGCCATTTTGTGTTGCCCTCACGTAGGCCGTGGAAGTAAACAAACGAACAAAGTTGCATGGGCTTCGTTGTTCATGTACGTATTAACTTGGCCTTTTTCGACATGCGAGTGAACTGCAAGACGCTGACCCCATCACCTGAAACTGACCCTTTCACGAAGCCAATTTCTCTAACTGATCGTAGTCTGAGATTGTCAATCAATGTTCAGGATATCGTTAACTTTTAGTTTCTTGCACATATCTTATCCTACTCAACATCTGAAGTGCTCTTTTTCTTATGTCTTTTCATTACATGGGTAGTGCTTTCAATTATGGGTTTGTCTGGCTTGTGGTAATCGAATTTGGGACAGTCCTAATAATTAACTTGTGGGTTGGTACAATGTAAATTGAGCTTCTTGGAATGTAATAATGAGTGTAAAATGTATTTGATTCATCAGAATTTGCCGCAGTGGGTGTGCATTCGTAATGAACTGAAATTCTAAGATAAAAGGTGATGTCTTGCTCTACGAAAATTGAGCAGTTTCCTGAGTTGTACACCGTGTTGTATTGCTTGGTTTACTGTTACTAGCTGCAGCTAATGAATTTGATCTCTAACACCACCTAGAAGTATTCCGTGTCTCTGTTTGCCAGGACAGGGGAATCCGAAGACTTCGGGCGTGTCCCTGACACCGCTGGGTTCTAAGAAAACCCGGTTCTTCAAAGGGAGGTGGTGCTGATGCGAAAACCATAAGGAATAGGGTGATGGCCCAGAGGTAACCTTTTGGAACACATATTGCTGTGGCTGACAGCCAGATGTCATAATATTGATGCATACAATATCAAACCACAAAAATATCAGAAAATAAATATTTTTTCTATTTAATAAAACCACAAATACTGAGAATACAAATGTTATTGTCAAAAAAATTGATTTCTACTTGTGTCGAATATCATTAATAAATATCTTTAAAAAACACTTTTTATTTAAAACTATTATTTAAAATAAACATGAAAAATGTAATCCAAATTGTTATTAGAAATAAAAATATTACATCACCAAAATATTTACAATCCACCACAAATAAATATTTAATAAAATGAGCAAAGAAATATTGCCATTAAGTACAAACATTTATACATCAAGTTAATTTCAATTAAAAATATATAAATACAATTATAATAAAAACTATCAAACTATATATCAGCGGGGACACACTGTTTCCTAGTGTAACAGGCGCTTTATAAACTTTGTTACTATTATTAGAAATAAAATGTAAATTAACTTTTCCCATAGAATGACTGAAAAAACAATTGGAAAAAAAACTAAACTAACCAATAAAAACAAACTGTAAACAACCTTCACCAATATAATCAGACAAACAATTACATCAACAATATATAAAAGACACACTAATTTTACCAACAAAATAATTCTAAAATGACAAACACTGCAAGATAAGGAAACCCTGCCAGATTCTCAAAACGGACACTTAAAGAGGAAATATGTACATCTCGACAACTAGCTAACCAAGTAAGTAAAACTTATATTCAAAGTGAAACTTACTGATAAACCTATTTAAAAATGTAAAATTGCAATTAATTAACAAACACTCTCCAACCTCTATATAGTTATATGTACCACCTAAAAGAAAATAATATAACCATTCTTATAAGGTTGGTGGCCGATGGGATACCAAACTCACAGTGGCAGTGTGGCTACCACTGCACCAGTGGTTTGACTGCCCTATACCAAGTAGGATGATCATGAGACTGCTGCTGACCCATTGCGGCGTTGCAGAGGTCTTGAGGCCACAATATGTTTTTATGAGCTTTCTCTCCAACATAGTTTTCATAATGGTGAGTCCACCATGAAAACTGTAGCAGAGAGGAAAAAAAGGGGGCCCTACAGGCTCGCCTGTTGTCTCTGCATAGGGGATCAATATAGGGGAGCACATTATGTGCCCCCCTGTCTGCATGCACCCCACTTCTTGCAGGGCTTGGACTTGACAGCCCATGACCTGCAGGAATTTGCTTTGGCGTTCCCATTGCGGTGCCTTTTACTACAGGTGCAGCCATGGGATCACCAAAGAACCGCCTGTCAGTGACGGAAAAGGTCGTGATCTGGCAAGCAGTGCCCATACAGGTTTTTTCTGTGCGAAAGTGGGACAGGCACCTTCAAACTCATAATAAGGCCTTATGACTTTGAAAACTGATAGGCTGCCAAAACAAAGAACCTATCACAAACCAGCAAAAAGATGTAACAAAGTAAGTGCACAAAAATTAATTAAATATATAAACTCACCAGAATAGCAAGTCAAAATAAACTTAACAAGCTCAACCTGTACAAACTAACAACAAATAAACATTTCAAATAAACTGACACTTTTTTCTTCCCACAGAAAAATAATCATCTGCTCCACATTACAACACCCTGAACTGAAAAGCTGCAAACCACTGTGAAATATCTAAAAAGAACGTACATGCAAGTATAAAACATAGAAGTAGTCACATAAATGTGCATGTCAATAAATGTATAACCTTAAAACAACTGTATTTATTTATACTATTGCACTACTTTCAGATACAATGGCTCAGCAAGCCAAATATATAACATCCCAGAAGGAAAGCAATTACTAAGTCACATGGGTTACACCTACAACTGAGAAAGTGCATTGACAGAAAATATATCAAATATTATTCTAATTCATGCTATGGGGTGGACAACAAAAGAAGGTGTTGTATTCATGTAAAAGAACATAACAACCCCCAAATGTGACAGAAAAAGAAGTAAGGGAGGTATTGTAGGATATAAGAGAGTCAAGCTCTAGCTGCCAGAAGCCCACAACCAAAATCCTAAAAGATATTAAGTATCCGAGCACATCACAGGGCACATCACCTATACACACTTTAAAACATTTAATTGCACAAACTAAAATAGCCACCATCGATACTGCCCCAGAAGATACAATTCTGACACAGAAATTACAAGACAGAAATATCTGAACATTTAACAATAACACATAATGTGGAACCTTTCCTTTTATATGAAAACCTAAACAATAATAAGCAAATCCTAATATTCTAAACACAGATAACTCACTAAAACTAAGGGGCCGATTATGAGATTGGCAGTGCTGCGCCGGCTTTGCGCCAGCACAGTACTCCCACAGCCGTGCAAGGCCCATCCACCAGATTAGAAGTACAACTTGTGTCTGCTGGCCTTTTCTTTTGCTGTTCCCATGGCGATGCCCTGAAAACGGGCACCACAATGGGAACGCAAAAGGAGTTCCAGAATGGTATTGACTGCGAACTCAACGCCATACTGGACCTGGGGGTGCATGCAAACAGGGGGGTACAAGTTGTGCCCCCCGTATGCATCCCCATGGCGGTGGGGTATGGGAGGCATTTCCCCACTGCCAGCATTTTTATTACTGGCTCACTGCAATAAAAAGGCTGGAGGTGGGGCGTGCCACCAAACAGCAGTTCCCTGGTGCAGCCACAGTGGTAGCAGTCCTGAATGGCCGCATCAGAATAGGACAGCCGTAGGACTCGCAACCACTGCACCACCACAAGTTTGGCAGTCAAAAACTGCCAGACTCACAATTGGCTCCAAAGACATTGTCAAAGCTGTACGAAGGATGGGACATTCAAAATGTGTCCCAAACCATTTACTCAGATACACTCCATACGTCGTGAATATTAAAACACAAATATCATTTTTATATATGCAATAGTACCAAATAAACATAGCAGCACTTACTATGACCTCTTAAACCACATTAAATATAAAACAATTAACTACTGCCCACAAAAAATAATGATAGACTTTGAATAAGCCATGATTCATCCCATTTTAACAATGTACCCCCATACAGCCATACAAGGCTGTTTACTATTATTTCAATCAAAGCACATGGAAATACCTCCAACAATCTACCCGATTATGAGTATGGTGGTACCAAGACCGCTGTACCTGTGGAGGCAGTCGAACCGGATGATTACAAGGTTAGTGGTCGGACCGCCACAAGCCTGGTGTAAGACTGCCGCCATCACCAGGATCCTGGATCCTGACGGGGCGGCGGTGGGAAAAGCTGTGATCAATGACAGCGGTGCTAATGCGGACACCACCGTGCTGATCATGACCTGTCTTTCCATTGACCTATTCATGGCAAGGGCCCCACCACGAAAAGGGTGGCACAACGGCAGGGAAGGGGCCCCAAACAGGGACCCAGGGCGAATTTCCAGGTGGGGTGTTGTGCATAGGGGCGCATGTTGTGTTTCCCTCTGTGCACTGTGTGCCATGTACAACATGGTGCCTGGTACACAGTGCACCTAGGTGCAAGCATCACTGCCATGGCATCAGCATATGCTTCAGGCTGTTTCTATGAGCCAAACCATACCATTGCCATAACACCACCGACACAACACCATCCGCCTGGCGGTGTTATAGTAATACAGTGGTCAGGATGCCACCGGCTTGGCAGTGTTCTCCTGACTACTGCAAAGGCGGTCAGACCGCCAAACTCAGAATCATACCCTAAGTGTAGATTATACTACAAACAGCCAAATCATCTTTGAAATAAAAAAATTATAGCAGTATCCTATGATCCTGTCCTGTTGGTAGACAAGCACTAAAATCTACTAATAGAATCCCTTTCTACCAACAAAACAAAGATAACTAAGCCCCCTAATGGATTATTTTGAACACATTTGTGTTGGCATATTGCAGTGCTCAGGACGCAGATGCCAACCCAAGGTCCAAATACCATGGTAGAATGTCTATAGCAGCACCTTGGCACAGGAAGCCAAAACAAACAGCGCAGTGTAAGGATGGCACAATAGACAGAACCTAAACTACACTCAATACGTTTCTAGAAGGATTACAAAAAGAGCAACGCTACAAACATTTACTTATGTGTCAATCGGTTAGCCAAACTGCACCTAAACAAACAAAAGAATGTACCACAAGCTACAATGTAAAGTAAATATCTACATAAAGAACAGAAGAGTAGATTACTTCTAATAATAGCCAAATGCATATGATAAAGCAATTGCAACCTTTATAAATCACAAAAACTGTCACAAAATATAAACCAAGATGAGAAATAATTTTTGATATAAATAATAAACAGCAGTCTAAACATTAACTAGAACTTCAATATTAAATAAGACTGAGATAAAAAATATATAAATTATTTACATGTAAAATGTAAACCCAACCAGCTAAAAATCTCAAAGAACAAACTTATCCCATCTTGTAAAATAAGTACAACACATAAACCATACATTTCGCATATTAATTACAAGAACAATAAATTATAATAGTGGCCACCCATAAAAAATTAAATAAATATAACTTACTGTTCAGTAGCTGAAGATTTTCTTCTGTATCCATGCAGTCAAAAGTAATAATTTACCAGTAAACAGAAAAATATTTTCCAAAAACCCCCCCAAAATACAAAAATAAAACATACCCAAGACATCCCTCAAAACAATCCAAAATCTGTAGGAAGCATAAGAAATCAGAAAAAGTGTTTAAAGTTAGAAACGCTCCTGGAAACCTGAAAAAGAAAATCATAGCTAAACATATTGGCTTCTTTTAAACCAAAAGTAATTTCCTTATAAAAAAGAACGTAACTCCCGATGGCCATAGGAAACCTTCATTGACAAAAAACTGTAAAGTAAACAAGAAAACTCACCTACAAATCATTTAACATTCCCATAAATACATATGCATCACACTTAATCATTATAGTTCAAGGTCAAGTTCGGACATTTGTATAGCGCACTACTCACCCAGAGGGTCTCAAGGAGCATGGGGAAGGGGTTCATTATTTGTCGAATAGCCAGGTTTTAAGTTCTTTTCTGAAGGAGATGTGGTTCTGAGTAAGGCGGAGGTGGGGAGTGAGTTCCAGGTCTTGGCAGCCAGGAAGGAGAAGGATCTGCCACCCATGGTGGATTTTCGGATGCGCGGGACTGCGGCGACGGGCTTGATTGGACGATCTCAGTTGGCGGGTGGGTTTGTAGAAGGACATGCGGGTGTTGAGGCATTCGGGTCCTAGATTGTAGAGGGCCTTGTGTGCGTGGGTGAGAAGGCGGAAAGTAATTCTTTTGTTGACGGGAAGCCAGTGGAGGTCTTTTAGGTGTCCGGTGATGTGATCTTGGCGAGGGATGTCTAATATGAGTCTCGCAGATGCGTTTTGGATGCGCTGGAGTTTTTTCTGTAATTTTTCTGTGATTCCGGCATATAGTGTGTTACCATTATCCAGTCGACTCGTGACCAGTGCGTGGGTGACTGTCTTTCTTGTCTCGAGGGGGATCCAGCGGAAGATCTTTTAGAGAATGCGAAGTACGTTGAAGCAGGAGGACGAGACTGCGTTGACTTGTCTGGACATCGAGAGAGAGGAGTCTAGGATGAAGCCAAGGTTACGTGCATGGTCTGTGGGTGTGGGTGCTGTGCCCAGAGTGGAAGGCCACCAGGAGTTGTCCCAAGCTGAGGGGGAGGATCCTAGGATGAGCACCTCCGTTTTGTCTGAGTTGAGTTTTAGGCGGCTATGTTTCATCCATTCGGCTACTTCTTTCATGCCTTCGTGAAGATTGGTTTTGGCGGTGTTGGGGTCTTTGGTGAGGGAAAGGATTAACTGGGTGTCGTCGGCGTAAGAGATGATGTTGAGGTTGTGTTGACGCGCGATGGAGGCGAGAGGACTCATGTAGACGTTGAAGAGGGTGGGACTGAGTGAGGATCCCTGGGGTACACCGCAGATGACTTCGGTGGCCTCTGATCTAAAAGGGGGGAGGCGGACTCTTTGCGTTCCCCAGCGAGGAATGAGATGATCCAGTCTAAGGCTTTTCCTTGTATGCCGATGTTGCTGAGGCGATGTATAAGGGTGCTGTGACAGACTGTGTCGAAAGCGGCTGATAGGTCGAGTAGGATGAGGGCCACTGTTTCTCCGTTGTCCAGGAGTGCTCGGATGTCGTCGGTCACTGTAATGAGGGCGGTTTCGGTGCTATGTTTGGCTCGAAACCCGGATTGAGATGGATCAAGGGAGTTGTTGGATTCAAGGAAGGCGGCGAGCTGGCTGTTGACGGCTTTCTCAATGACTTTGGCCGGGAATGGGAGGAGGGATATTGGTCGGTAGTTTTTAAGTTCAGAGGGGTCTGCTGTGTGTTTCTTCAGAAGGGCGCTGAGTTCGGTGTGTTTTCAGCTTTCTGGAAAGGTGGCAGAGTTGAACGAGCAGTTGATGACGTCACGGAGATGGGGTGCGATGATGGAGTCAGCTTTGTTGAAGATGTGGTGGGGGCAGGGGTCGGTAGGCGAGCCAGAGTGGATTGAGTTTATGAGGCGAATGGTCTCTTCAGTGGTGGTTGGGTTCCAGGCGCTGAGGTTGTTAGTTGGCGGAGTGGGATCTGAGGGGGGTGGGGAGGGTTGATCGCTGGGAGTATTCTCGAAGCTGTTGTGGATGTCGGCAATTTTGTTGTAGAAGAAGGAGGATAGCGCGTCGCAGAGGTCTTGGGAGGGGGTGATGTCGTTGGATGCTGCGGTGGGGTTGGTGAATTCTTTGACGATGTTGAAGAGTTCCTTGCTGTTATGGGTGTTGTTGTCGAGACAATCCTTGAATGCTGATTTCTTGGCGGATCGAATCTGTTGGTGGTGTTTGCCGGTGGCTGTCTTGAGGGAGGCCATGTTGTCGGAGGTTTGGTTTTTTCTCCATATCTTCTCCAGGGTGCGGCATAGCTTCTTGGATTTTTTAAGTTCGTCATTGAACCAGGGAGCCTTTTTGTTGGCTGATTTCATCTGGGGCTTTTTCAGGGGTGCTAATTCGTCAGCACTGTGGGTAATCCATTGCCTGAGGTTGGTGGCCGCTTGGTTTGGGTCCATTGAGAGGGTGGGAGGGTATTGGTTGAGTGATGTGAGGAGTTGGTCGGAGGTGATTTTGTTCCAGTTTCTCCGAGGAATAGGTTGTGGACGGTTGTGGATCAGGGTGGTTTTGTAGCTGAAGTGAACACAGCTGTGGTCCGTCCAGTGGAGAGCTGTGGTGCGATCGAAGGAGATGTGATTGCAGGAGGTGAAGATAGGGTCGAGTGTGTGTCCGGCTACATGGGTGGGTGTGTCAACAAGTTGTTTGAGTCCGAGATTGGCCAGGTTGTCCAGAAGGGTGGTGGTGTTGCTGTCGTGTTTGTTTTAAAATATTATATTTTATAAATATTATATAATTTATATATTTTATAATATTATTAAAATATTATAAAATATGTAATATAACACAATATAACATATCAAAACATTACTAAAACAGTGTTCAAAAACCCCAAACTATACACTAGTAAAAAATCAGTTCTATTAAGAAAATGTACAAAAAACTAGGGGCGTAGCTAAGAGGGGGCGGTCCTCCCAGGCGCCACTATTTTTGGGGCGGTGGCCGCGCAGCACTAGTGGCCTGTTGCTGCGCCCTTTATAATTTATTTGGCGACACTCACTGGCTCTACTGTCAGTCATTATGCGTAAATAGTAACGTAAGTAAGACAGCTAGCCAAGAAAAGTCATGAATTAAAAGAATTGCTAACAAGTTTGATCAGATAAAAAACATCTATTTCGTTTAATACATATTTAATTTAAAGGAAGAGGAAAAAAATATACACATATCACAGAAAATGTATAACTTCACAATAAATAAATTAAAAAATACAAGTCCTAAACAATTATCTTAACAATAATAACACAAATAATGTACTGTATTTACATAAAATCACAATAAATGGTAAACAATATTGCCACAGTGGGTGGCAAACAATAATCTTTCGACGCGCGTTTCGGCGTTTCAGCAAACGCCTTCTTCAGGAGCCAAACATTTTCACTGAAACATATACATAAAAGAGAGAGATTTTTTCTATGAAAAAGCATCCTATTGCGTTAGTATAACAATATTCAAGTCATATTATACTTAAACATCAAAGAAAAAATGCAAACATTCATTTTCTGACAGAGCATAATGATTGTTTAAAACTGTATAAAAAACACACAAGCTTATGTATATAAAATCTAAAAAAGACAATTATTCACCCTTTGTCAGTCATTACAGTTGTGTCAGTGTCCCCAGTGCCACACGTGTGGCCCGTTTGAAGTGCAAGCGCACCACCACCTGCTGGTTGCAACTGCTGCCTGCAGCGTGCAGCGCACGCACACCGCCACCACCTAGCATAGGCCTGTGACGTCGCACGAACTTCTGCAAGGTTGACTGCGCGCCTGGCGGAGGCGTCCGTGTTCGTTGTGCGTGCCAACTGGGGTCTGTGACTTCATTTTTGCAGAGTCTTTAGCTTCTCTTTCTTGATTGGGATCTTGAGCCGTGCACGTAGGTTATATGATTTTTGCTGTGTACTGTGCAGCAGTGTGAGATTGTGAAATCGGTGCTGTATTTGGTGTATTGTGACTGAATTGTTTTTCGAGATTGCATCATTTGTGGCCTGTTTTGTTGTTGCAGAGGAAGTTAAGCAGTTATGTAGTTATGTAGTTGAAAATGGATGTGTCTTTTTTGGGACAGAGAAGAGGAAGAGCTAATTGGGGTGACGTATGCTTCAAGTTCTTTGTGTTGGCCAAATGATAAATTAAAGTGGCATTTAAATGTGGAGTTTACCACAACTGTTTTTTCTGTTATTTATGTAGATGCCTATGTTTTGAGTAATTTGTTTGAATTCATACTGGTGAATTTGGCATACATCTACGAGGTGCTGTGATTAGCGTACAACACACAGTGTCCCCAAATAAATTATAAAGATCGCCGCAATGGGCCATCAGTGCCGCGCGCCCGGCCCTGTTTGAAGTGCAAGCACACCACCACCTGCTGCTTGCAACTGCAGCCTGCTGCGTGCAGCGCACGCACGCCACCACCACCTGCCCTAGGCGCGTGAACTTGCACGAACTTCTGCAAGGTTGACTGCGCGCTGGGCGGAGGCGTCCGGGTTCATTGAGCGCGCCGATTGTGGTCCGGGTCGGGACACAAAGTGTGGACGGCTTGGGGTCTCCTGGTGCTTGCGAGGTCGGGACATTTAAACCCGGTGCACTGTTTGTGGAATGCAGCATGAGGGGAGCTTCATCCAAACAGGTAAGCCCCGGCGCAGTTCTTGTCTATTAGGCTTCCTCTTGTGAGAGAAATGGAGACAAAGACAAGAAACGTTTATCCTCGAACACAAAGGCTATCTTTATTACTTTTTATATTTATTTGAAATGGTGACAGGCTGTGCCCTTAATGCCCTAGTTGATGCGGACTTGATACATACAAAAGTATATTCCAGGTGTACCTACATATAAGTTTGATTCAAACTGTTTGAACGTAAATATTCAAGCTTAATTTACGAAATTTGATAAAAAATAATGAAAACACAATTGTAAGCAGCTAAATATAAAAAAATATTGACAAGGACATCTATTTTGATTTCTTTTTTTATTTAACTGGAACGGTCTCATAAAGCTTTGCTAATTCACACACAGCATAGGGACAGTACGGACAGCTGGTATGCAACGTTTCCAAACGCACAGAGAAGAGGTTTAGCATGTGTAGCAGCAGTTCTGTTATGTTGAACTGCCAGATATGGTTCAGAGTTAGCCAATTACTTGGCCTCGGCACTTGGGATTCATCCATCAGAGGTCTTCCAATATGGTAACTGAATCACATCAAGGTGGGTGGCTGGCTTGGAAGACCTTGGTTATCCTCATATAGCTGTTCTATAAAGGGAGTTGGGGGGAGGAGAGACTCTTGACACTTTCCAGCCTAACCTGTGTTAATGTTGAGTGTGTTTGGGGGTTCTGTGTGGTGGTTTACAGTGGAGGTTAGGGTCTTGAATCCTTCCCCCTAATTCGTGTCAACTATGGTACTGTTGTTGTTTGAAAGTAATGCCATGTGCCCTTCTAAATGACACAGGTGGTTGAGAGTCATTCTAGTGTAATATTTGTGGATTTTATGTTTCTCCTTTGGTATGCATTGTTCCTCATATAGATTCTAATACAAACATTCCACCCTAGGTTCTTGTTTGCCTGTCTACTTGTAGTTGGAACTGGCCTGCCTCTTCCTTGCATTGTCTCTGCTATCTTGTTCTAGCCTTCCATTACTACTCTGCCTGATGTTTCCCAGCCTAAAGCCGCTCAATATTGAGGTCTCTCTGTCTCCAAGGCCTATCTATTGCTTCTCCCGGTTCCTATGTTTTACCTGTCCCGCTAAAGTATGAGACACTCAATTTCTCCAAACGCCTTCCTGCAAGCATTAGTTCCAGAACCACTCCTGTTTACTGGTTCCCTGTTCCCTAGTTGCTTAGACACAGTGCAGACAGATTGTCAGAAGGACAATCACCTATCCAGGGATAGCTCAGCTGCTGTTAAGGCATAGCTTTGTTCCCTGTAACTTGTTTGGGAATGCTCTGTTGTCTGGTGAGAGTAGCTCTGCTGACAAAGACCTTAAAGTATAGAGTTGCTGTTTGCACTGAGTAAGAAATTAACCAGGAGAGCAAGGGATTAATCAGATGAATGGTACTAATCAGCTGCCTTTGATGTGATGGATAGCTGTGGTCACTGTGGCACGTAAGTAGTACTTTTGCTATCTGTGACATATGAGTGATACTTATACTATAAGCGCTGAGTGTGGAATAAGTATTCATCTGTGCAAGTGGTGGCTGTGCTGTATTTGCCAGTTAGACATGTGGGCTATTGCACCTGTCTCTGGGTAAATGTCAGTCTGTACCCTGCCCTTATGTTGATGTGTACTTGTAGTTCTTCTCAGGAAACAGCAGGGATAAACTGACCTCTCTGCTTCCATTCTCTCATTGATACATTTACCTGCAAGCACAGGGAAACCTTTCTACTCTCTCTTCCTAAATAATGCATTCATCTGTAGAGCCTAGAGTTCTAGAGAGAGTTGAAAGGTGTGTGAGCTATTTACCTTAAGAGTTTTGGCTTGTGAGAGGAAAAGAACACAAAAGATTGAGATACAAGATACAAGAGAAGAACCTGGTATTCTCTGATCCCAGGGAACCAGGGCCTAGGTTGCGAGAGCCCCCATTCTGATCACAGGTTGCCAGTGTGATTGCTCCAGTCAGTCAGCAGTTGTCTAAGCGCATCCAGGTCTGTGTACCACTAAGGTTATGAACCTTTTGAAATGCGTAAGGGATCTGATGAAGGGCTTAATGTCCGGATGTCTGTGAGTAGAGTGATACCAGTAGTAGTTAGCTACTACTTTCCAATGATTGAGCCGTGGACATACTGAAACACACATGCGTAAATGCACGCATAACTTACTTCATACCTGTACTTTTAAATGGCTATTTTTCTCCAGACCTTGGTTCTGCCATGCCTACATTTGGGTCTGGGAGGCAGCTGAAGACGTGTGTTACAGAGCCTTGCCTTTCCATACTAGAGACATTATTATGATTTTACTGTTTTTGCTGACTTTTAACACTGTTGGCTACCATGAAAGTAATGTGAAAACAAAATCGCAGAAAAATGTAATGTTTCTTGTTTCTTCTGATTATTCACGGAGTGCTGGCTGCAGTGCCGGATCAGTTTGTCCCCGGCCTTGGATAGGGTTGAACATGTTCCCATGGTCCCTACAGCTGTGTTTAAGGATTGTGATGATAATGTGTCACCTCTCCCTGTATTGTGGCTTTGGGCCCCCTGGGCAGGCTGTGCACCATGTGTGTGCTGAGGCTGCTCTGAAGGAGAGATGCACTATTACAAGCTGGCTTTGGGTCGCAAGAGCACACGTCTTTTCATTCCCATGGAGTTGGTTGATGCTGCTTAGAAGTAATAACAGAGCGCGACCCCTGGTTGTTGCCTTTCGGCCACCAGAGCGGGCTTTGTATCTGGTCTGTGTTGGCAAGGTTGTGGAGCTGACTGACCCCTTTGTGCTGAGGTTAGGTCTAAGGGCACACAGTGAGTCATTCCATGTGAATAATTAATTTGCTGTTTTTGAAAGATAAAGAATCACAGACTTCAATACTGTTAAGTTGGTTTTGGGTCCCCAGAGCACATCACGTTTGTGCACGTCCCCACTGCTTTAATGGGGGAACCATGATCTCACATGCAGTTTTTCTGGGTCCCCAGATAGATCATGCAGTCTGTGTGTTCTCCTTTGTACTGCCGGTCACTGGTGTATTCAACTGTGTAGCCTTGGACCGTTTCATGTATGTGCATGCAACTTGCATGATCGAGGTAACTATTAGCAGCGATACTACGTGTCTCTCAGACCTCTTTCAAGTGCTTCCAGTCCTTTTTCCCAAGCACCCCTTACCCCTCCCAGGGGCAGCAATCTGAGGGATAGCCCTGTGCGCCACAAGCTCTAGCTATGCCACTGCAAAAAAAAACAACAACACTATAACTAACATCCATACCTCCCCCTACAATCCTTTTACCCTTGAAAGCCCCAAAAAAGGACTTACATGTTCTGACAAACAGCAGCACCTTACTGCAAGGTGGATCACGGAAAATAGACTTAAAATGATGCAAATAGACTACAAAATTGAAGGTTGCTGTAAAGCAACAGTGACTGCTAAATAAAACTAAGAAAATGATTATCTCCCGATAGAAATGAAGAGTAAAATATGGTAACATTTTGTATAAATGTATTGAAAGATGTTAAATATTTAAAACATGTTAAAAAATGGTATCAAAACTATCAAAAAATTGTAAAGTATAAATTAAAGCACAGTATAAAATATATACAATTATTTAATACATGCTTAAAAAACATGTTAAAACAATGTTTAAAATATGCATATAAAACTATCTAGAAACGGTTAAAAGAAATGTTGAACAATTGGAAAAGAAAGTGGAAAGTGTACAAAATGCAACAGAATTTAATATTGATTTTCATTTTTTAAATACAAATGTATTGAAATATTTTATTTATTTATGTGCATATAAATGTGCATTGGCAATTAGAAATGCATATTTAAATATGTAAAAACATAAATAAAATAAACTTTGAAAACATAACAAAATGTACAAACGTGTTACATGACTATATTATATAAAGATGTGTCATTAATATTATTTATTACAAAATGCAACCATTTTTAATTATATTGCTAATCAGTAACAATTTTAATTAAATAACACAAAGTTTTTTTGTTTTGGAAGTTTTATATAGCGCAAACTCGATGCAAAGGTATCAGAGCCCATTACATGAGCACCAGTTGCGTTACAGACGGACACATTCATTTTGTTAGGCACGGGGAGATAGAGGGCTACATATATCAAGCTATTTAGCTTTTGAAAACATGCAATTTGCAGAATTGGTCTGTTTGCGAACGCTAAAAAGGCTTTTTACATGTTTCAAAACCCATTTTGCAATTCAGTAATGTGTGACTGAATTGCAAAATGGGTTTGCGATTCACTATTAGGAAGGGGCATGTTTAGGACGTCCCTTCCTAATACCGAATCACATCAGTATGTAGGAATGTTTTGTGACCGAGATGTGGTCGCAAAACAATCGCATTTTACCACCGACTTCAAGTAGGTGGTAAACCATTTGCAAATGGGAGGGGTCCCCATGTTACAGCGTTTTTTAAGAGCAGGCAAAGGTCCCAGGGGCCACTGCCTACTCTTAAAAAATGAAAAGAAAACTTTCATTTTTGTTACGCATCCTGTTTTCCTTTAAGGAAACGGGCTGCATTTCAAAACAAAAGATTGCTTTGTTTAAAAGCATTTTAGTTGGTTTAAAGGCAATCGCACGCCTGGTGACTCACTACACTCACTACACGGAAACGGAGGAGAAATTTTTCTTCAAACCCTGGCTTACTTTGTGTCCAACACGCTAATTACGCGATACAGCGAGCATCGTAACTTCACACTGCTCCCCACTGTCGAATTTGGAAACTATATATATTCCACGATAAACCATGGAGCAGTGGATAGGAAGCAAAATAAGTCCCCTGAAGAAGGGCAGACCCCGAAATGCATACGGCATACCATATGACAAAAACATGATGGACATAATCATTGTTGAAGACTAAAAGATATGAATAAATTAATTGAAGAGAGCATACAGAATAGTCATCTGAAAGTTATTGAAAACATTTCTTGAGTGCATCCTGGGGATGTTTCCACTAGAAGGGATAACGCAAGTCTTTGTTTAAAAGCAGTCACGGACATGGTGGTCTGCTGACCCCAGCAGGCCACTATCTCCGTGATTTTAGCGATGCCTAGGGGGTCGCAAATTGCGATCTACCTCATTAATATTAATGAGGTCAAGAGATTTGCGACCCCCTAGGAATCGCTATATGAAACTCTTTGAGTTTCATACATTGTAAATAGCGAGTACCTAATTGCGATTCTCCAAAATTTGCAAACAGGTATTTGCAATTTACAATTTTCATACATGTAGCCCTAAGTGATTTTTCCAGAATCAGAGGATGTTGAGAATCCCTGCTGAGACTCGTGCCCAGCTCTCCAGCTTCAAAGTCAACCATTCTAGCCTTTAGGTCACATCCTTCACATGTAAGTACAATTAAAACAAAGGTGTGTACTGTAAAATTCTAATATTAAATAATCACACTCCACCATAAACCATGGTACAAACTATTTTTAACAAAGTGTTGTACAAATTGTACTAATTTGGGGAAGGTGTTGGACAGTAAAGGGGTGACATTTACTATTCCCACTTTAACTTATACCAACTTGGCATAGTTGGTGGTCACTAAAGGGGTATCCACAACTGGGACCCAAGGGGGTAGAGGGACTGAGCTTTGGCCGAACACTCGCATCTAGTCGATTGATTTATTGCAGCGACTAACACAGGACCTGTAAATAATTTACAAGGTGCAAAATAGTTCCTCCTATGGGGTTGCAGGTCTGCCGATGAGGGGCAACTACCCGGTACAATAAATGGAGAAAAGAGGTGCAGTGAGGACGCTGACCCTAACCCTGATGAAATTGCCACCAAATTTTGTGAGGCAATGAAACATGTTGGCTTTAATTGAGCATAAACAAAAACTCCTTCTCCTGATTTTGACAACAAAACTTATAATGCTATCCTATCCTAAGCAGAGATTGCACAAGTCGGGAAATCAGTCTAGGCGTGGGTTACCAAATTTACAACTTAATCAATTGCAGATCAGTATTGACATGAACAAATATTGCAAACACAAAGTTAAAAATTTCATTCATTTATTAATTTTTTTTTTGTTAAAAACACTGATACATTATATCATATGTATTCTACAGACAATTCTATGCACATTACTATAAAATGTTTTTCAACTCTATTAAAAACCAGTTCCTAAATACTGCTACTAAGCGTTTGTTACATAAATCTCAATATACATCAAATTTCTCGAACATACAGAGCTAACTATCTCATTCCATCACTGTACAACTTGTTTATTACACATTGAGAACAAACTGTTGACGCGGCATTTCGGTGCCTCACACAATCTTGCACCTTCTTCAGGACTTTTAACATGGTATCCAGGTATATATTTCCTTCCTGGCACTCTCTTGTTACTTTTCGGAGTGGGTTGTCTTCAGCTATTATGCTATCAAACAGTGTTGATGATGTGTCATCTTGTTTATTCTTTAAAGTAGCTATGTTTAATACACATCCAGGTTGATTAAAAAAGAGAGGGACCAACTTCAATCCGGTCCTATCTCATGATATAGAAGGTGGAATTCAAGTTTAAAAGCAGGTTCTTGCACTAACCAAAGATTTAATTGTGTGAGAAGAGCAGTGAACAGAAAGCTCCCAGAGGCGTCTTCCTATCTTCTCAAGAAATCAAGAGATAGGACCGGATTGAAGTTGGTCCCTCTCTTTTTTAATGAACCTGGATGTGTATTAAACATAGCTTGGGGAAAGTTTTGAACACCAAATGGGTGACATTTACTAATGTCACCCTAATCTAAGCCAACTTGCGGAACTTCTTGGATACTAAAGAGGTAAATTTTACAATTTCTACTCCAATCTAAACCATTTTATGCAAGGGGCTACAAACTAAAAATTGTATATACAGAATTGTTACTCCATACTCACACAACATTTAGAATATATAAAATCAACTAAAATGTACTTTAAAAACACACTAACCAAAACTGAAAACCCATATATTCATACTTAGACATTATAAAATAAAAAATGTTTAACACTTTTTAAAAATATATATATTTTTTTAATCATTGATTTTGTGTGAAAATATAACATAAAAAACAAATTCATATTCCAAAATTAGCAGTCATAAATTTAAAACATATATAACACCACTTTTTTAAAATAACAATCTAAAAAAAATATTTTTTACAAAGACATTATTATTTCGAACAAATAAACTAAATAGAAAATACATTTAAATAATGAAAAACAATATGTAAACAATTTGAAAAAAATTACAGTATTAAATGTAAATTGTATATATTATTTTAATTGCTTATTTTCATGTAATAATATTATTTACAATAAAATAAATATTAATAAAATTATATATTATAATTAATAGATTAATTAATTAAAATGTGTTATTTATAAATAATATTATTGTAACAAAGCGCATTTATAAATGTTACAATATTAATTTGCATGTTAATAACATAATGAACATTACTTTTATTTTAAAATATCCACTTTTTAAAAATCTCTCCACACTTTTCCCCCTAATCTCCAATATCCCACAGCTAAAAAAAATATAAACCCCTTTTTCAATACATTAATGCAACTAAATACACAAATTCCAATAATTTCATTAATAAATTATCTTGATAAAAATGCAAATGAAAATAAATTAATAAACATATAGATTAAAACATACCACAATGAATTACATACAAAATAACACTTACGATATAACATACAATGATTTTTTCCTAAATAGCTATTTTTTTACAACAGTATTAAAACAACACCTAAAGCGATATTTTTTAAAACAATGTTTTTTAAGTTTGTTTATGAATGAAAACAAACAACAAAGGCATGGATTCGCACCCATGACGATTACACAACTGCAGAGGGAAATAGGCATCACGGCATCAGCATAATCATACACATCATGTAATGTCAGACTACAGACTATGAGGTAGATTTACAAATATTTTGTGCTGGGTTAGCATCAGAAATGTGACGCTAACAGCACAAAATGTTTTTTGCTGATTTATTTTCCAGCACAAAACTTGTTTTGTGCTGAAAAGTCCCTAAAGTAACACAATGAAGCCAGAAGAATTGCTTTGCATTAATTAGTGCCAAGGGGGCATTACATAGGTGGTACATAGGTGTTCCCGGCAACCATCCAAGCTTTTTGTTGCAAAAGCCTATATACAAACAATTGTAGACAGGGTTTAGTGCCAAAGGTTAATGCCACTTCAAAGAGGCGTTAACAGGAGAAATTATTTTATTTTTCCATTCCTTTCCAACTTTGCATGTATGCTGCACTGTGCAGCACACATACTAAGTGCAGCACAGATACTAAGTGGAAGAAGTGTTTAAACTTGTCTAGGCATAGTATTTTTTACAGGAAGGTAACTATTCCTGTTCAAAACCTATGGTAGACTCAAGCACACACCCTAGCACTATGGCACTAAGGTGTGTGCCTTGCGCGCAGGAACTGGAGCCATATCTCTGTAGATAGGATGCTCTCCTATTCTCTCCCTGTCACGCAATGTAATGCTGCCTCTTTGGGAGCTGCTCTGCGTTGCGTGTCTTTTTAGAAAATGTGTCCCTTTGTTCACAGCAAACTTGTAGAGACTCATAAGGACACCACATCATTTACATCAGGCTTATCCCCGTGGAGGTGCAGCCTCCCCATCAGCAAGGTCCAAAGCATAGTGACTTATACATTCTTTACATGGGCATCTGGTACTTTTCCGCAGCCATGTACATGTCCAAATCCGCCTTCTATTCCTGCATGGTGGGATCTCTGGAACCCCCAGTGCTTTTCCACCACCAATCCTAAATTGCAAAAGAGGAGTTTGGCCCGCGGGATGTCCACATCTGTCGGTACACCAAAGAGAAGATACTTTGTCTCTATGGAATATCAGCCTCCAACTTTGTTAAAATTATATCTTTACCTTTGATATTCCTGTTGACGATACTTTTGGCATCCCAATATTCTTGACACTATATTTTTGAAACGCAATATTTTGTGCTGATATTTTGTCCAAACGGAATGGATTTCTAGTCACTCCAGTGGCCTGTGTTGTGGGGCTGTCAGATTTGGAGTCGCTGCGGCTGTGACAGACTGTTTTCAGGAGGAAGAGAGGGCAGAGGAGTGGGCACATCAAAAGGAATCAGACTCCGATCATAAACTTCAAAGACTCAGACTCTGTAAATGTAAATGTAAATGTAGTTGAGCTTATATAGCGCACAGCTACCCGCAGTGGGTGTCCCGGCGCTTGCTTAGGGAACCCGTCCTGATATTCCCCTGTGAGATAGCAGGGTATCCACAAGGTGAAAGTCAGGCATCCCGCTGCGAGGGGCCGTTGTGGAGATTAAGCAAGCTATTGCCCAGAGTCGCAGAGTGTGAACCCGTGAGTCGAGGAGGCACCGGGGCGAGAATTATCGAGTCCGTGGAATTTTTAGCCCAAGACCCGCCGAGGCGGGGAATTGAACCCTGGTCCAGGACCGATCTCAGCTTCCGGGTCTGCTGCCTCTAACCCCTGAGCCACACTTCTCCACATCTCATAAATCTCATTAAGTGGCCAGAAACGGACTATAAGAAGGAGAGCTCGAAGACCCCAAAATGGAAATGGTCCACTGTCAAGCACCCAGTCTAGCTGTGTGAGAAGGAGAAGATCTCCACGACGTCTGCATGTGACCAGGACTTGGCGCTAATGTGTGCCTATCTCCTTGCTAGGTGAGGGGTATCACTCAGAGAATCAATGGCAACCCTGCCCCCGGAACCTGGTTTACCAGTGCCTGCACAAGTGCATTAGTGCCTGCCTGCTTGCCAAGACCAGTGTGCTCTTTAAGGAAGCGGAGAGCTAGAGGGTGCAAGGTCTATTGGGGGAGCCTGACAATTGTAGCCATGTTTTAGGAGACAGCTGTTGCTCTGATTGGGTCACTGCACATGTTCAGGGAAAAGTCAGCGACTTCCATATGCTAGAGGAGGGCAACCATGAAATGAGACGTAAACTTTACTACACTGATCACGTAATTTCCCATGTAAAGGTCTGCAGTCACCGAACACATTTGCTAGGTGGGGCCACCATTAAGACTGCTGGCTTGTGGATCAGACCGTAACCCGTGTGTGGTGCGAAGTCGACAACACCGTATGCAAGGTGGGGCTGCTGTGACAATTGCTGCCCTGCTGGTTGGGATGTAACCCATGTGCAGAGTGAAGTAGGTCACCTTGTTTGCTAGGTGGGTTCACCAGGAAGATTCTACTGTGCAAATTGTACTGAAGCCCGTGTGCCAAGTAAGCCTCCGGTACAAAGCAAGGAGCATGGTCTGGTCAAGACCATCATCACGAAGGAGAGATTGTTGCAGTGACCCTAGCAGGTCCAAGCCCCGACTGAGGATCAGAACCAGGAATGTTGCACATCCCTACCATCTGTGGGGAGGATACCAAGAAACCTACCAGCTTCGGAGGAGCATTGAGTATCCCCATGAGCAGCCTAGCAGGACCGCAAATGTGGAACTTGCAGACACCCAACCACTGTCGCTCATGGCTGCATGTGGAGAACTTACTGGATGCAGCCACTACAGCTTCAGTTGTCTGCAAAGCGGTTACGCTCGGAGACCCTGGGTGATGTGGTAAGACTGATTTATGGGTCAGTAGACCCCAGGGTACCTTGCCTGCCATATAGCTATCCATCAGTGGAACACTTTTTACTTTAATGAAGAGATTGAGTGAAACTCAAAGTACTAGTTGGACTTAACCTGAATGTTGCCTATTGTGAATGGGGAATAACCACTATCACTGACAAGAGGGATGGGGCTCAGTAACCTGACTATAAAACACTATAGCTGTGACCAGAGTCGATCTCAGGGGACTGTGTGCATTGTCTGTGAATGCGGTATATTACTTTGTGTTAATATATTAATACTAATTTGTTCATAAAGCAAGTATTTGACTGGACAATCATTTATTGCTGCTGCTGAATGTATTTTCAGTTGTGAGCAAGTGTTCTCCCCCATTGTCTATCTCCCCACAAGAAGTTTGGACTGCCCGACCCACGCTACTACTGAGAGCCAAGAACTAAAAGGGTACTTGGCTCAGTTGCTCAGAATTTATAGTAGGTTGGGCCCTGGGACATCAGGAGTAAAAGGCCTACACACCCACGGTTCATCAACTGGCTGTTGGCCTGCAGCAATTTGTATGAAGCTTAAACAATTGTAATTTATTGGTGCAAATATTTATGTAATGGTTATAAAAGACTTCGGGCCACATGTATCATTATTACAAGTAGCTATTAATTGCGATATTTCTCCAAATTGCAATTAGGTAACCGCTAATCATAATGTATGAAACTGTTTTGTTTCATTAGCGATTCTTAATGGCTCGCCAATAGATCTACCTCATGCATATTAATGAGGTAGGTCGCGATTTGCGAGCCATTAGAAATCCACGCCATCACAGGGCTGGTGGCATGCTGAGGTCGGCAGACCACCATGTCTGTGATTGCTTTTAAATAAAGCAGTCTTTTTTGTTTTTAAATGCAGACCATTTTCCATAAAGGAAAACGGGATGCTCCTAAAAAGAAAAAAATGAAACTTTGCAGTTTCCATTTTTTAAGAGAAGGCTGTGGTCTGTGGGACCTCTGCCTGTTCTTAAAAAAATGTTTTCCATTCTCAAAGGGGAAGGGGCCCCCTGCGGACTCCTTCCCATTTGGTCACCACCTCCTACAAGGAGTTGGTAAAATATGTATGTTTTGCGACCATAATTTGTTTGCAAAACCATCATACATCCCATTCGGATTCGGTATTTGGAAGTGACGCAATAAACACCCCCCTTCCAAATACTGAATCCCAAACACAAATAGCGATTCGGTAACGTGTTTGTGTTTCAAGCATTTTTGCGGTCAGAAACGGAGTGATCAGCCATTTCCGACTGCAAAAATGCTTAAAACAGGTTGCCCTTTGGGCTTCATTTCAGTGCTATTATGATGGCTATCGGAAAGCTTTTGACCTTCTCAAAAATGCTTAATTCAGGTTGCCCTTTGGGCCTTATTTAGGGGCCTATTATAATAGCGGTCGTAAAGCTTCTGACCTTCGATCGGAGGCTTTCCGACCGCCTTCGTCGCTTTCAATTCCGACTGCCTGATAATTGAAACCGGCCTGGATGGCTTCTGATGGGCTCAAGGAGCCCATCACTGTCGGCTAGTCGGAGGCCGGCCCGTAATTTCAAAGGTCGGCCTTTCCACCCTTAGGATTAGAATACTCGGTCTCAGTAGGATTTCTGTGCCGGGTTTTCCGACGTGGAAAGCCTGTCAGAGAGCGAGTATGGGGGCCCCTAGCAGGCCCGTTTCCTTGGCAGCCTCCGGTTGGTGGGCCAAGGGGCACCTATGGTGCCCCCTGTTAATCCCTGCACCCCGTGGAAGGAATGCAGGAATTAACACCACCTCCCATTTCCCTAAGGGAGCACGAACTATTGTGGCGTATTCCTATAGGTACTGTATCGATCCCCCTATTTCTGACCCTGGTCTGGTTAATAATTAACTAGCAGCCACCCAACGGCGCAACAACCCGTTATCTGATTATCCACACCACGGCACAGAAGCGCGTTATCTGATTAGGTCATAGCGCACGCCACCTCATTAGGCACGCACTATTCCTCCAGGCCCTAACAGGCATACGGAGTTCTCATAACAAATCAAACCTATGACAACCTGGGAAAATCCCTGCCGCCATTGTTTTGATTCCACCGAGAACTTCAGTAAAGAATGTGCTAACGACCAGTCCGTATGACATCCTTATTGACGTATATATGTCCATCCTTACGTCAATCTCGGCACCTTTCAGGTATAAATATTACCGACATTGCCTTAAGCAAACACACGCGGTGGTGACGAGATTGGAGCAGCCAGACGTGCTGAGGAGCCCAGCTGAGAGCGAAGCCCACAGACGCTGCCCCGCCTTCCTGACGCGCTGAGAAGGACGCGCTGCCTTTCTCCTGCCGAGAAATCCAGCTCCGGCGCTTCCAAGCAGCCCTCGCAGGCAGCTGGAATATCAAGACCTGAGATGAGAGATACCAGCCCTCCAGACTTCTAGGTCCCAGGTACAGAACTGAATAACCCCTTACAGAGAATTCTTGAGTCAGTCCCTTGGCAAAACAAACTTAACTTAAACTGCTACTTAGCTACTCCCGCCCACGTATTAGGCTTAGGTCAGGTACACTGGGGTAGGCGTGGTTAGAAGCACCAGTTGAGTACGTTTAGTCAACTGTATATATGTATATATCTATTTTATCCAATTTTAAGTATCATATGGCTCAGAAACCATATCAATGCTTTTCCAGTATTATTTTATAATTCTGTTTTTACTGTATGCACTTTACTTAACTATAAGTATTGCAATAATAGCGATTCATTTCTCTTGTACGAGAAAAGAGACTGATCAATAAATAACATCTTTTATTGAACACGCCCGTCTCTTCCTTTTCTCTACAATCTGGTGAAACTAAGAATGCACTGAACTGACTGAGTAAAATAAGTTGTCTTTTGTTTTCACACGACTCTAGAGATACACTCTTGATTAGGGGAGAGCAAAGTTGTCATGTTCTATGGTTGGCAGAAACTAAATCCCTTCTTGTCTATCCAGAGAGGTTAAACTCCTCCCTGCCTATTCGAGAAAGTTTCTAGTGAACTCTGAGCTAGCTGGCAAACACTAAACTTTAAGTCTAATATCGTCAGTAGAAGACCTAGTTAACCTATGCCCTAGGTCTATACTATTGAAGGTATTATTCCAATGCGCAGAGCCTATTGGGATAATAGGAACTACACTACATGGCGCCCAACCGTTTGGATAGGCGATAAAACTAACGCAAGACATTAGAGTAACTCAGTCGTGCTTTTTCACACAGAACCCCTTTTTTCCATAATACTCCAAAGACGTCTGAAGTGGGTGAAAGGTCATATCCGCCAAACTTCATAGAGAGGAAACTCCTATGTAAGGTCCTTGGTCTATTCAACGTTGAAGGATACACTGTTCCAAAATATTGTGCATCTAATCTTTTTTTCCATAGAAACCTGATCTGCAAACAAACAGAATAACCTTCCTGTCAGTAAAATGACAGACAGTGAAGAAGAAAGGGAGACAGCCAGAGTAACAGCTGAACTCATAGCAGCTGATAATACTCTGCAGGAAAATGTCCCGGATATAAAACTCATCCCTGTCAACATAAGAAAATCTATAACTTTAAAACTTATAGAAAATGGACTGACACCGAGAGGTGGTACAGTCATATTCGTAATTGAGGCACACGAGTATCGGCAGACAGAGGTATTCTATTCATGGATAAATTTTCCAGCAGCAAACGCTGTAACAAAGGACTTCCACTATTACAAAATAGAGGAACCTCCTGATGAGTACACTCCTTTCGAGGATGTGGAAGTACCACTCAAATTCCAAGAGCATTTGCTCTTGTTTAAAGGCGTCCTAAAACATAACAAACACATCACCAGGCTCGGTCCACTAGGTAGACCAGGAGCAACGTGGCCGGTCCTAGCCGGATACACACCACATCCAGACATTGAAGAAATGCCTGCACCAGATCTTTTAGTACAACTAAAACAATTATTTAAAATACATAGACAATTAGTCCAATATGTAATGCGGACTTCAACTGTCCAACCAGTAATCAAAATTCCACAGCTGACCCCTCATCAGGGGAACACAAATAAAATTACACCACAGAACATACAGTCCTGTCTGGGTAAAGTACCAGCTAAACGGGAACAAATTCCATTCTGGCTAGCACAAAAAATAACTCAAATAGAGGCGGTATTTCCAGATACCACTCCTCTTGAGAAACACAGGATTCTGACTATCTGTCTTCCAATGGGAATCGCACCACACGTGGAGGACTGTGACACTTGGGTACAGTCTTTGCTTCCATTTACACAAAAACACATGGAGTTCCATCCATGTCAGTAATACCAGATGTGCTAAAACAAATTCAAGATGAATACGGTCCAGAACCCGCTTTAACTCTCAGTATGAAATTACTGAAAGACTTCAAGCAGGTCTCGGCAATATTACTAGCCAACATAAAAGGAGAAGCAGCAAATGTGGCGATCCGCCAGAGGTTAAAAGAGACAGATGTAGCAGACCAACCATCTGAAATTGCCAGAATTATAGAAAAATCCTATGAAGAACTAGGTAGAGATAGTTTGGGTGGAATACCAGTGAAGCCCCAACTAATTGAAAGTCCTGAAAAGGTATTTATTAAAAATAATCTAAACAGTCAAAAGAAGAGCTGGGATGGAAATAAACAATCCAATCCAAAAGAAAAAAGATTCCAGTCCAGAGGAAGGTCTCCTCGGCGGAGAGAAAGATCTCCGGACCAAGGACGCAAGTCTCCCCAAAGGGAGCCCTCTGTGAAAAAATACAACCTTAGAAATAGGGATAACATAAAAAAACCTGATAGATATCAAGATTTTGATACACGTCCCTCTCAATCTTTTCAGACTTCCTCGCAGAAATTGGAAAGAAGAGGACGATCGGAACCCAGGGAAGGGCACGTCAAGTCCAAAGACAAGGAACCTGCTCATCCCAATAAAAAAATACAGTTTCCAAAGAAGAAGGTAGCCAGTATTAAAGTATTCAACAATGCCGAGAATACTGAGGACACAGCTGAAAAACGGAGAATGGGCTCAGACAATGCTAGACAGCGCAGCAGAAGTGAGCATAGCACGCAAAGTCCTTATGAATCATCTGGAGACAGTGGACACGAATGAATACATTCAAGTGGAAACTGCAGATACCAGAGTTAGCAAACCTCATAAAATATATGAAATAACATTGCGTATAGAGGGGGATAAGACTAAAAAAATAAGGGGACTCTTTTGGGATAATCTCTCCAAAGGCTATGACATCCTTCTAGCAGAAAAAGACTGGCCACCAGAATTTGTCAAGGAGTGCCCTCATGGCGAAGAAATAATTATGCCTGCCTTCTCAAATCATATTCCAATTCATAAAAAATATACACTTGCAAGAAAGTGGGCAGTAGCTGAAGCTCCTGCTTTATATAAAAATCATGTAGGATGGGATGAGGACTCTCCTCCTCACAAAATCCAGTTAAAATCACAACCCACTGCACAGAGGCAGTACCCAATTAAGGAAGAAGCTAAAAAACAGGTAAAAGAGATCCTAGATCAACTTGAATACCAGGGGGTGATTGAAACTTGCACCTCTCAAATGAACAATCCTTTGTTTCCTGTCTCCAAACCAGACAATTCATATCGTCTTGTTTTGGACTACAGACACCTTAACTCATGTTGCAAAACCTTTGCAGTGCAAAACTCGCATAGTGCTGCACTAATGAATAACGTAGTGCTCAAAAAATACAAAACAACATTAGACATCTCTAATGGATTCTTTTGTCAGAATATAGCACCAGAGAGCAGATATTTGACCGCGTTCTCAATAAATGGCGCTCAAAAAAATTTCTGTCGTTTGCCCCAGGGGTTCAAGAAAAGCTCAGGATTATTCTCAGCGAGAGTAACAGAGTTACTACAAACATATGATGACGAGGCATTATCCTATGTCGACGACATCTACCTAACAGATGATGACTTGGATACTCACTTGAAGAGAGTGAACACCATAATACTTGGGTTCGCAGCAGAGGGTTACAAATTCAACTTTAAAAAGTCTAGAATTGCCCATCTAACAGTCCTATTTTTAGGATATGAACTATCAAGTGAAGGCAAAAGCCTGGCTGACAATTTCCTAGAGAAATGTGCTGTAATCCAAGCACCTAGAACACTAAAAAACGTACAATCAATTCTAGGCTTCCTAAATTTCGGAAGAACTTATATTATAAATTACGCAGAAAGGGTCAAACCCCTTTATGATCTAATAAAACCAGATTTCAAAAAAATCAATTGGACTCAAAAACACACAGAAATTTTGAGATCCTTACAAACAGACATGTTAATTAAAACAAAATTACAAACACGTGATAACACACGCAACCTTGTTATTCGAGTCATCCCAGGGAGATGCGGATTCACATACCTGACCTCAAATGAGGGAGAAAAGGTACCAATTGCATACAAATCACACTTGTACACAAAAGCGGAAGTGAAATTTAGCCCAACGGAAAAAATTCTAACTTCGGAACAGACTGCTGTAGCAAAAGAAAGGGCCCTAGCACAAGGTAAACGAATAATCATCGTGACACCGATACCAGCCCTGGAGGCAGTAACAAAGGCAAGCATACCGAATGCTAAAGCACTCCATCCGAGATGGATACAATGGGCTAATTCTCTTGCTGCAACAGACGTGGCATACGAATTTGATCCCAACTTAAAACCACAAGAATTTCTCCAATATGAATTCGAATGCCCTCCGCCGACCGAAATTCTGCCTCTGGAACATTACGGCTGTATAATATATACAGACGGATCAGCACAACCCGCAGTAGGGGGTAAACAAGCTTACAGTGCTGCGTGCGCGATTGTTAAGGGTCGCTGGCACGAAGGAAAATTTAAACCAGTGGTCACTAAAACGCAATCCCTAGGAGATTGTACAGCTCAAAGAGCGGAACTACTGGCATTCAAGATGGCGCTTGAAAATACCGATCGAGAATTCCCCACACTCATAGTGTGTGATTCGTATTATTGCGTTCAGTCTTACAATGAATACTTGCAGATCTGGGTTCAGAATGGTTTTAAAGACGCAAAAGGTGGCACAATCAAGCATAAAATGCTTTGGGAACAAATAGTTCTTTTGCAAAAGGAACTACAAAAGACTCACGTGATCCATACACTGAGTCATCAACGTGATGGCGTTCACGTTGCAGGGAATTCATTGGCTGATGAGGCCGCGAAAGCAGCTGTGCAAACGGCTTCCGTAGCTGCCATCACCAGGTCAAAAACAAAAATAGACAGCGACATACTACAGGCTGTCAGCGCTACAGTAAAAGATGCGATAGAAACACTCCCGAAAGGCTTTCCAGTAAAGTACTCATACATAACTGATGCAAATAATGTTCCGTTTGCTCGAATCCCTGGAGTGGGGGATAGGGCAATTCCAAACATGGAACATAGGTTTGGACTCATAATAGCGGCACACGAAGGGCTTGCTTCTGTACATGCTGGCGTCTCAGCCACAGTATCATTATTAAAACAGAGATACTGGTGGCCAAAAATGAGAAGACAAACTAGGAACTATGTTCTAGAATGTGAAATATGTCAAAGAATGAAAGTATCGACAGTGAGACGACCAACACAGACGCCCCTTCTAATCTCAGATAAACCATTAGCCTGTGTTTATCTGGACCACTGTGGTCCCTTACAAAGGGACGGTAACTATAAATATATCTTGGTCGCAGTGGATTCATGCACGAGATTCATATGGATGTGGCCCCAGCGATCGGCTGACGCCAGAACTGTTATAAAAGATTTGCGAGTCTTTATCGGCACATACGCAATTGGCATGCTACATTCTGACCAGGGTCCTGCTTTTAGCTCTCGAGCTTATAAGGAGGCCATGACCAGCATGGGCATTGCATTGCGGTATTCTTGTCCATTTCATCCTGAGGGAAACGGAATTGTAGAAAGAAAAAACCGTGACATAAAGCAATCTATAACAGCAAAGGTATTAGGTTCGGGAGCTGGGTGGGTCAAACATCTAATAAGTGTCCAACGCAGTCTAAATAACCTGCCAAGAAATTCTCTGAAAGGTTTCAGTCCGTACGAACTATTGTTTGGGACTAGAATGCTGATCTTAGATCTTGACAGTCAGACTTCAGTGGTTAAAGATAAAAGCTTTGATATCAAAGATCGTTTGGCTATTTTGCAGGACTTAAACGAAACAAGGAAAGACCTGAGCAACATAAAGTTGAAACAACAGCCATCGACCACTGAAGAGAAACCACCTGTCCCAGCAAGGCCTGTCTGGATTCCAAAAGTCGGGGATCTAGTCAGAGAGAAGATCGCGGTAAAGAAGGAATTTGGGCCTTCTTACAGAAAAGCAGTTCCTGTCTTGTCTATCAACGGGACAAGATCAGTCGTACTACCGCCCCTTGCTGGTAAAAAGGAGAACAGAGTTGTATCAATCGACCTGGTAAAACCACAATCATGTGGCTGATAACAAACAGTAGGCCAAGTGGACTCCCGATAAGTAGTAGAACACCAAGGTTTGCTACAAATACAGAGGTTCAAACTAAGAGGCTAATCACATTCGAAGTGCCTACAGAACATCAACAAGGACTATGCAACAAAGCAATGGAACTTAAACCTCTAAAAACCCAAATAAAAAGTTTTAGTCGAGACACACCGACCTACAATGAAGTAACATATGACTATGCTGATGAAACAAAGGAAACTTCTAGAACAAAAAGTAATCCAGAAGCAATTGGAACAATAGACAGAACAGCATCCGGCTACTTCATCAACTTCGATGATTCATCCGAAGATCAGAGTGAATCTAAGAAACAGCCATCAACAAAAACTTTCAAACAGAAAGCAAAGGAACTTTTTCAACAACTGAAAGCAACTTATCTGATTTCTCCATGGATTGAAATTTGGGTGGCACTAGGTGCATTTGTCCTCATACTTTGGCTCATCATGGTAATATGCTTGGGAATTTCATTGAGGGAAAATATGCTACAATGGACACAGCAAGCCAGAAAATCAACTTGGTCCTTAAACCACACACATCTTTACACGTCGAGAAAAGAGAACTTTCTTCAGTCAACTTCACAGCCAATCCTATACCAGGCGGTGTAGCATGGGACAAAACTGATTACGAAATCTATGGTCCGGTTGAGATCCTGAAATATCCACACCAGTTTAAGATATCATTAAGTGACTTTGTAAAACCTAGCACATTTGCTGATGATTGGGACTTTGAAAGTATTAATAATATGATGTCTGACTTAGTGATGTCTGCTAAATTTACAGAACATGATTATTTGCAGGGTTCGTCTAATTATGATGAAATGTTCTGCTATAACCACTATGGTAACCATTACCTACATAAATCTGCACAACCTAGAAATGTTTTAAATTATAACCAATGGGAACATTGTGCTACTCCTCCAAAAGGAAGCTCAAAAACATTTTATGATAAATATTCATACTTTTCAGGGTTTAACACAAGTAATGCAGAAACATTTTATTTCAAATTGTCAAATAAGACAGGTATGAAGACCATGCTTACAAACACAAAATTGATATATTCAGATTCATTTTTTGAACAAATGAATACATTTGGGTTTGATTTCTGGAACAATAACATTGAAACGAAAACAGTTTGGGGTACAAACGATTGGCAAGTACAAGGTATAGAATCATTGTTTAGAGCCTGCATGATCCCAGAACAAATTATATTTTTGAACGACACTATTCAACAAACTACCTGTCTTGGCTTAGCCAAAATCAAAGATTTAAACAAACCGTCTATTCCTAAACCAACAACAAACAGCAATAGCTCTATAGATGTTGAGATAGACGTAAACCATATATTAAACCAAAACAGAACACATCCTGATTGGAAACAATGGTTGATCTGGCCCACAGATACAAATAACTGTCAAGACAGATTCCTGAACAAAATACAGGGGTTCACTTTGACCAGGCCAGACCCTAGATATTCCCAAAGACAACATCCAGGGATAATTACCACATACAGTGTGGGCAAGCTCTGCCTTCAATGGCTTCAAACATCCACACTGGCAGAAATTAAGCAACACCTAACTTTACTTACAGAAGGTGCTGACTTGCGTGATTTCATTATGGGACCACGCAAACAAGCGTCAAAAACGTTTCATAGCGGCCTCTATATATGCAGCTTATAACGAAGCCTGGAAAGTAATTCAAATTGAGACAGCAGAGAAAATACGGGAAATTGACCGTATTAATTTGGAAAAATCACTTTCTGTGGTGGACAATGGGTTAATGACTCTGTCCTCCAGGATTTATTCTCTGGACAGCATTGTGTCTTCAGCAATCGACATAATATCGCAAGACTTACTGTTGTTACAACACGGTCAGTCCCAATTGCGCTCTATTGTACAGCTTGGCTGGACGTTACAAAATCTGCATTCAGGCTATGTGCCTTGGCGTTTAATCAACACAACGTCACTATTTAATATCTTTAACCTTACTGATAAACAAATCAGTATGGCACAGAAGGGTGCTGATTATACAATTCTGAGCATTGAGAAACTCGAGAGATTACCATTGACAATGTCAGAGCGACCTGTCATTGAATGGATAATACACGGGATAATTAATATTCCGATATCAACTTTCAGGTTTCAATACTGCCAAAAATATATACAGGCAGGCCAGTATGAAAGGTTGGGTAAAAGTTACATTAAGTCAACATGGAACTTGCCCTATACACACGCATGTGTCAGTAATAAAGGCCAGAATGTGTTTCTTAGTGGCAATAATTGTGCCAGGTCACTAAGCGGTTCACTTCTGTGTCAAGGTATTAGTTTGCATGGAGCCTGTGAAGGGACTTCAAATAACCTTTCATGTCACCAGCTAGGCACACCTGCAACACAAATAGAACCATTCTTTAGGAGACTCTCGAACGGGAGTTACATTCTCATAGTAGATCACAGATGTTGTAGTTTGCTGCCCGGAAAACCTTATCTCATATCCGTGACGACGAAGGTCATGTGCTGTGTACGAGTATTGTATCCTAACGAAACTCCAGACAGGGAGGCAAGGTTATGGCCCAGCTTGAAAATTGCTTCTATTCGAATTGATACTTTAAGCAGAATGAAGACAGTGCTCCTACAGACGCTGACCAGGCTAACGTCATCGAAAGAAACGTATGAACTCCAAGTTGCAAGGACAACGGCAGAGATTCATTCACTGTTATCAACTAATTCCCCCATACATTTCGCAGAAATACTGAACGAAATCTTAAATATTTCTGATACCACTGGTATCTCCAGTGTATTTAAAGCAGTGTTTTCGGGTGCGTTAGTTCCATTCAAAGCCATACTGGGTATTTTTCCAGATTTTGTCAATTCCATTTTTGGCAGACTTCCTCTTCTTTTGGGACTAGTGGCAGGTATCCTATTTTTGATCCTGTTGCTTCGCTATGGCAAACATTGTCACAGACAAAACACCTGCGACAAGGGAAGAAACAATCCTAGCCATTGGGTACCGGGACCGGATAACTAAAGTCCTTGGACTAGCCCGGCTTACAGACCTGAACATGACTTGGTTTCTTTCATTTAGACCGATGTGGCAACGTTGTGTTTTACCTGTATTAAGGTGCTTGCTATGCGGCGAAGAATGCGTGTTGGACACCTGTCTGACACTACAATCGGATGTGCCAATGGACGCAGAGACTTTGCTGGGTCCGGTAACGGCTCATGCATTGTGCTGTCCCCAGCGGCTACCAATCCTGATGACGGCATTCGTGGAGACTTCACCACTACGATTGAGGGGTAGTGAAGTACAAGATGAAAGCAGCATCGATCAGGTACGACCTTCTGTCAGCAATGCTGATCCAAACATCAATGGAGGTAATCATGCTCATGAATGCATGGTAACAACTTTTTCCGAGTTAGTGGAAATTTCACAGGGAGCTGTTGACAGTTTTTTTCGACAGTCTAAATGATATGATGTTCTCACCAGAGCAGAAATAATGACTTTGAGCAAACTAGCACACGGCGTTCCCAACTCTCTGAATTTGGCCTTCAACTTTAATAATAAAGTAATATGAACAATTTTTCTCCAGTTTACGGACAGCGGAACGTATTTTTCTCTTCCAGCAACCCCAAAATATTTTCTATTTTTTCGGGACACTTATCTTCTGCTTAAAGTAGAAACTATTCTTAGAGAACTAAATTTCTATTTTAGGTACTTTAGAGACATTAGCTTGCCTCTGGCATGATCATAAGTATTTTTTTGTGATGAAATGGTCTCGCACTTTTCTTCTGTATTAAGAGCCATTTCATGTGTTATTTTCATAATATTCATGCTGATTACAAATATGCGTAATAGATTTAGCATTATTATACTGCTTAAGTGCATATAGTACATATATTCATCTTTCGTATATTTCATGATTTCAAAATGCATATAATTGTATTTTGGGGTGGTACGGTATACACATACACAGCTTGTTTTGTTTACTATGCCTAGATTTGTAAATATGGACATAGTCTACGTGGAGTGGGTGTGGCGTATTCCTATAGGTACTGTATCGATCCCCCTATTTCTGACCCTGGTCTGGTTAATAATTAACTAGCAGCCACCCAACGGCGCAACAACCCGTTATCTGATTATCCACACCACGGCACAGAAGCGCGTTATCTGATTAGGTCATAGCGCACGCCACCTCATTAGGCACGCACTATTCCTCCAGCCCCTAATAGGCATACGGAGTTCTCATAACAAATCAAACCTATGACAACCTGGGAAAATCCCTGCCGCCATTGTTTTGATTCCACCGAGAACTTCAGTAAAGAATGTGCTAACGACCAGTCCGTATGACATCCTTATTGACGTATATATGTCCATCCTTACGTCAATCTCGGCACCTTTCAGGTATAAATATTACCGACATTGCCTTAAGCAAACACACGCGGTGGTGACGAGATTGGAGCAGCGAGACGTGCTGAGGAGCCCAGCTGAGAGCGAAGCCCACAGACGCTGCCCCGCCTTCCTGACGCGCTGAGAAGGACGCGCTGCCTTTCTCCTGCCGAGAAATCCAGCTCCGGCGCTTCCAAGCAGCCCTCACAGGCAGCTGGAATATCAAGACCTGAGATGAGAGATACCAGCCCTCCAGACTTCTAGGTCCCAGGTACAGAACTGAATAACCCCTTACAGAGAATTCTTGAGTCAGTCCCTTGGCAAAACAAACTTAACTTAAACTGCTACTTAGCTACTCCCGCCCACGTATTAGGCTTAGGTCAGGTACACTGGGGTAGGCGTGGTTAGAAGCACCAGT
The DNA here is from genome assembly GCF_964261635.1 of Lissotriton helveticus. Classification (NCBI taxonomy): domain Eukaryota; kingdom Metazoa; phylum Chordata; class Amphibia; order Caudata; family Salamandridae; genus Lissotriton; species Lissotriton helveticus. The sequence continues at coordinate 71,018,184 of NC_136064.1, forward strand.
TGAGTACGTTTAGTCAACTGTATATATGTATATATCTATTTTATCCAATTTTAAGTATCATATGGCTCAGAAACCATATCAATGCTTTTCCAGTATTATTTTATAATTCTGTTTTTACTGTATGCACTTTACTTAACTATAAGTATTGCAATAATAGCGATTCATTTCTCTTGTACGAGAAAAGAGACTGATCAATAAATAACATCTTTTATTGAACACGCCCGTCTCTTCCTTTTCTCTACAATCTGGTGAAACTAAGAATGCACTGAACTGACTGAGTAAAATAAGTTGTCTTTTGTTTTCACACAACTCTAGAGATACACTCTTGATTAGGGGAGAGCAAAGTTGTCATGTTCTATGGTTGTCAGAAACTAAATCCCTTCTTGTCTATCCAGAGAGGTTAAACTCCTCCCTGCCTATTCGAGAAAGTTTCTAGTGAACTCTGAGCTAGCTGGCAAACACTAAACTTTAAGTCTAATATCGTCAGTAGAAGACCTAGTTAACCTATGCCCTAGGTCTATACTATTGAAGGTATTATTCCAATGCGCAGAGCCTATTGGGATAATAGGAACTACACTACACTATGGCCAGTTTATGGCCGTAACACATGGTCACATAGGAAAATGTCTGAATCCTAATCAGGCGGTCTGTACCGCTGACCGGGGGTCGGTCGGTCCCGTTTCTGAGCCGCTTGACATCGTAATATGCTCCTTAATGTTCGGCAGATAGGATACTCTGTCACAATCGAGAGAGAGTCAACCTCTAGTCATCTAGGGGGGTCCCACTGGATATAGGGGAAAAAAATTCTTTAAGGAACTCTCACTTACTGAATCTAATCCAGTGACATTCATAATCATTGAGCTCTTCCCGACTCTCTGAGGGTCGGGCATGCGGTGACCGCTTGCCTTATAAGGGAACACTTTTTATTGAAAAAGGGTGTGGGACCTATATGAGGTCATCTTTAAAATTGCTTAGGGAGTGCTCAAATCAGTATTTATTCACACATATATAACACAAGGGCAAGGTTAAATCATGGGGAAAATGGGCGTGTTGGAGTTACTATCACTCCCTGGCCCTTGAGTGTGATCAACTAGTTTCTGCCACGTACCTCAAACAAGTGGTTTTCATCAGGATCAATATGACCCTACTAATACCCTTTTTGGAAAGGGTGGCTGGCCATTTATGTATTCATTCATACCATACCACACACATACACTGCACACTATGGTAATAAGCTTTCTTGGAAGTGGGTCAACTTATTAGTGGACGCCTGGTGCCTCATAGGGATTTCCGTAGGGAAGTTTGGCCAATAGTCGCACAGTCATCATGGGTCAGTCCCCACTCTGCCCAAGACTTAGTCACCGCCTCTGGAGCCTACAGGGTCCTCTGTCACAAAAGATGATGGCTGGCATTATCGCCTATGGCAATTGTAATATGCATATGGAATACTTGCTGTGTTTTGACAGTGTCTGGCATCTGCTAAACTCTAAATAAGACTCTTTGCCTTGCAAAATAATGGCGGCACTTGTGCTGGCTTACTCTTTCTTGATTGATACGTTCCTCTGGGTGTCGTTTGATTGACAAGCCATGGGATACACATGCATACTTTGGAGTGGTACCTGATATACTACGAGTGGTGTTTCTGCCACCTCCAAGCCTACCTGCCACTTTCTGCTGATGACTGGCAAGAAATCAGAAACACATGTCCACAAATGCAAGCATTGGGAGTGCCAACAAGTGTGGCAAACACCCTTCAACTTGTAAGTAATTTATAAACACAATTGACTGTATCAGCTAGAACTTAATGAGAGAGCTGGTGCTGACTCAATGGCATTGTACCCCCCCTCCCCCCCTTGCCATGAAGGGGAGTATTCAACAGGCCTAAGGACAGCTGTAAGCTCCCCCAAATCCTGAACTCACTTTCATTATGTGGAAGCCACCACTCAATAACAGCTTCCTCTTTGTCAATGCCAAAATAACCCTTTTGGGGGGTGTCGTGACCAGACAGCTGGGCACTAGGACCCACGGGCCACCGACTCTGGGGAAAGACACCGGACACCACGTATCCGAAGAGCCACAATGGGAGGAAGATCCTTCTCCTACTTAGCGGCCAAAACCTGGAACTCTCTCCCCTCCCACCTCCGCCTTACACAGAACCACCTCTCCATCAGAAAACAACTCAAAACTTGGCTATTTGATAAATAACGAACTCCACCCCCCCCCCCACCTCAAGCGCCATGAGACCCTCTGGGTGAGTAGTGTGCTATACAAATTTTTGACTTGACTTGACTTGACACCACATCCGGTCAAGGGGGCAAGGGGCAGAGCACTGGGAGCGGGGACAGGGGAAGGACGCACCTACACGAGGCTGTAAGAGAATAGCAAATAAAGATACCTGGCTGAGGACACCGAGTGTCCTGTCATCATTGGGGGGACCCTCTAGGATACCACAACTGGCGACGAAGGTTCAAAGAGGCCACGCGTGTCGGATCGCCCGCATCGCGATCAAACCAGGAGCCCACCCTGGATCGCGCCCATCGTGCCGAAAGTGAAGCTGACTTGGCGCCGTGAAGAAGAGCAGCGACGCGGGAGCCCACCCCGACCGCTGCAGAAATGAAATCGCCTGTGCCAGGTAAGCACTGTAGAAAGGAGCGCGGCATCAAAGAAATTGGCGCGAGCTCCCGCGAGAGTCTCGGCAGCCATTTTTAAGTCAGGCGGAATCGATGAATCAGCGCGCAGGAAAGAGGGGCGGCTATTTTGAGGTCAGGCGAAGCCCAATTGGTCGCGAAGTCTCGGCGGCCATCTTGAGGTCAGACAAAGGAGCCATTAGGAAGACAGAAAATTCCGGCAGCCATTTTGAAGTCAGGCAAAAGTGAAAAAGCTTGAAAAAGGTAAAAAGAGACCCAAAAGAAAAGAAAAAGGTGGCGAAGAAAGCCAACAACAAAATAAAGAGCAAAGAAAGAGCTCCAGACAACGAAAAAGAGGAAAAAGGGCCAGAAAGAGCCCTAAAAGAAACAAGTGCCATAAAGAGCATCACGAGGAAGTAACAAAGAGAAGGACATAAAATACAGACATGGCAGAACCAAGACCGAGCGTCCAATATCGCAGACCACTACCATTCAATTTATCAGAACCACAAGTAGGAATAAGATGGGAGCGATGGATCGCAAGGTTTGAAATGTACATGGAAGCTACTGACGTAGTAGGAGCCAAGAAACTGGGCCTGTTTCTAAACCTAGTGGGTGATGAAGTGGATGAATTACTAGTGACCATACCAGCAAGTGAGACATCAAACTACAAAAAGCTCATCAAGTGCCTGACAGACAAATTTAACCCTCAAAGAAACATCGATTTCGAAAGATACACCTTCACCATAGCTTTCCAACATACAGATGAGTCGCTGGATGATTTTGCAACGCGACTAAGGAAGTTAGTAAAGCACTGCGAGTTCGACAAGTATGACAACGAGCAAGCAATTCGCCTTGCGGATCATCGAATGGTGTCGTGACACCGAGTTCCGCACATGAATATTGAAGGAACCAACATCGCTAGAATACATCCTGTCGCTAGCAAGAGCAGAAGCAAGGGCAAAACTACAATCAAAGCAAATGGAAAGGCGAACTGAACAGGCGCACCGCATGACAGATAACAGTCGCGCCGGCAACTGGAAGAAAGGACAAAACAAACATACAACAAAGAAACAACAAGAGTCACAGTGTTACCGATGCGGTTTAGAATTTCCACATAAAGGCGCATGCCCAGCGTTTGGTCAAACTTGCAGAAAATGTAACAGGAGCAACCACTTTGCCAGTGTGTGCCAAGGAATACAGTTTAGAAATGAAAGAGGAAGACCAGGAAGGCAGCGGATGGCGACAAGCGGGCACGTCAGGCACATTGAAAAAGCAAACAGAAGCTCATCAGTCAGGAGACGAGGAAGAAGAAGAGAAAGTGGAGCGACTCTACCTCATGTCCACAGATAAAGGTACAACGGAGGAAAGCATTTGTCTGGTGGATAAGAAAGCAATCAAAAAGACGGAATCTGTGACAATAGACGTCGGACCACACAAGGCATGATTCATGCTTGACAGCGGCGCCACGTGCAACATCATGTGTGCGTCAGAATATGAAAAGATGGAAATAAAACCGGCGTTACAACCATCAAGAGATGAAGTGTTCAGTTGGGGTTCAAGGAAACCAGTAACGAACCAAGGGAAGTTCACAGAAAACATAACATACAAGAACCAAACGCTAAGAGAAGAAATTCACGTGCTGAGAGGGGACATTCCGCAGTGGCTAGTCAGGTTTACTTTGTGACATATTTAGACCCCACCCAGCCTGTCTAAGCTGCGTGAGCCAAATTTGTTCAGAAATTATTTCTTTTCCATCTGACATGTAGCCATGTTGGCTACATGTCAGATGCCGGCGGCCTCCGAATGAATTGACTTCATTCTCGACCCGACGTCCCTTGAAGGAGATTAGCATCCCTGGTGACCTCTGGACCCACTCCCGGGCGGGCCTACCGTCGTTTCGTCCTCCCACAGTCAAGCTCTAGTGCAGAAAGTCCCCACCGTGTGAAGCCACTTTGCACTTTCCACTTTCCACTTTCCCCTTGCAGCCCCTGCGTGCTGACTACAGAAAAGGATTTATACAGTCCACGTCCTGAGGAGAACCTTGAAATCATCATTGGTTCGAAACGCGTTGACTCCCAGCCTGTGATAAGGAAGAAGGGTGCAGCTAGGGAATAAATAGTATCACTGTCCTTGCCCCAGCTGTCCAATCCTTAAAACACCTCTCCACAGGTTTTTGGAGATAGGCAGGCAGTCTGAATTATATTTCTGTTTCCGCCTATCCATTGGTATACAATTCAAAGGACTGCTTTGTTTTATGGAATGTTTTGTATGTTTCAATATGCATTGTATATACTAATCTGGCTCTTGGTGTTTTGAATTTGGAGCATCTATTGTGAATCATTTTGTCACTTGAATTAACTTTTCACTTGTATATATTGTGCACATTAACGTCTGTCTGTTGATTCAACTGTTTGATAATTGTGCCTTTCATGTCATATGAAAAATCAATGAAACCAATACCAAAAAAGGAAAATAAATAATTTCTGAACAAATTTGGCTCACGCAGCATAGACAGGCTGGGTGGGGTCTAAATACGTCACAAAGTAAACCTGACTAGCCACTGTGTTCTGTTTAGCGATTGTTGAGGTCCAGGTTGGTCAGGGATAGGACCCAAAACCTTCTTTTGTTGAGTGTGAGAGGGGACATTCCAGCACCATGCCTACTGAGTAATGTCACAGCACAAGTGATGGGCCTGTTCGAGATGACATACAACATGTCAGAAAAGGGAAGCATCCTGAAAGAATATCCAAAGCTACTGAAAGGACTAGGGAAGTAAAAGGGCGACACATTACGTTACATATCGACGAAACACAGAAACCAGTAGCTCAGCACCACCGGCGAGTACCAATACACTTGCAACCACAGGTAGAGGAAGAAATAGAAGCATTACTGAAACAGGACATCATAGAGCCGGCAGAAGGGCCAACGCCCTGGGTGTCGCCAATAGTGGCCGTACCAAAGAAAAACACATCAAAGATTAGGGTCTGTGTCGACATGAGGATACCGGACATGGCAATTGAAAGAGAAAGACACCCTGGACCGCATCTTGACGACATGATCAGCTGCCTGACAGGAACGAGACGATTCTCAAAATTGGACTTATGCAAAGGATACCACCAGCTAGAGCTGGATCCGCAATCGAGATACATAACAACATTCTCGACACACCTAGGTTTGTTCCGCTACAAACGTCTGAGCTTTGGGCTATCGTCAGCAGCAGAAATCTTTCAAGAGACCATCAGACAAGTGATAAGGCCAGTAAAAAACAGTCTGAACTACAGCGATAACATCCTAGTATTTGGCAAGACGGATGAAGAGCACAACAAGGTGTTGCGAGAAGTATGCTCTCAGCTAGAACAGGCTGGCCTCACACTAAATGAAGACAAGTGTGAACTAGGGCGAGATGAACTTGTGTTCTTTGGACACATTTTTTCAAAAAAAGGAATGAGGCCAGATCGCAGCAAGGTAGACACGTTGGAAAAAGCGAAGCCACCAAGCGATGTAGCTGAAGTCCGGTCATTCCTTGGTCTTGCCAGTTACTGTGCAAGATATATCAAAGACTTTGCGACAGTAAGTGCACCATTGCGGGAACTGACGAAATAAGGACAGGTTTTTGCATGGACGAAAGAGTGTAGCAAAGCTTTTGAAGAAATAAGAGAAGCCGTGACTGCTGTAGATCATCTAGCATATTTTGACCCACAGTTGTGTACCGAGCTAACAGTAGACGCAAGCCCAGTAGGATTGAGGGCAATACTGGCGCAACACAGACCAGGAAAGGACTCGCCAAGATGCGTAGTGGCCTATGGGAGCATGAGCCTGTCAGACATCGAGAGAGCGTACTCTCAACTGGAGAAAGTAAGCCTGGCCATTGTGTGGGCCTGCGAACATTATCACATGTTCATATATGGGAAACATTTCACGATAGTAACGGATCACCAAGCTCTAGTCACAATCTATGGAAACCCAATGCCAAGACTCCGCCAAGAACAGAGAGGTGGGGAATAAGGCTAATGGACTATAACTTCAAAATAATACACAAGCCTGGCAAAGAACACAACCCAGCTGACTATATGTCCAGACATCCATTGCCACACAAAGCGGAGGCCACGACAATGGCAGAGGAATACCTAAACTTCATCTTGAAGCACAACACGCCAGCCTCAATAACAATGTCAGAGTTGGAACAAGACACAAAACGAGACCACACCATGCAAGCCATCAAGAAGGTGACCAGACAACAAAGGTGGAGGCACATAAACCACAACAGCATTCTGGAGGAAGGGGTGGCAAAGGATGTACTGCTAGCATTTAAGAAAATTCATGAAGAGCTCTCGGAGACCGAAAATGGCATCCTAATGAGAGGCACAAGGATAGTGATGCCCCGCACGCTGAGAAAGCAAACAATTGAACCGGCGCACGAGTCACACAGAGGAATAGTGGCAACTAAGAAGATGATGAGAGAAAAAGTGTGGTTCCCGGGGCTAGACAGCATGGATGAAGCGATCGTCACACACTGCCCCATCTGCCAGGTGATGGGACCACCACCAAAACCAGAGCCACTTCTAATGTCAGAACTACCCAAGGCGGTGTGACCGAATTAGCGGCAGATTTCTATAGACCACTAGAGACAGGAAACTATCTACTAGTCATCATTGATGAATTCTCCCGGTTCCCAATAGTCAGACAAGTAGCATCAACATCAACAAATGCAACGCTACCAGTAATGGACGACGTGTTCGCCGCATGGGGTTCACCGCAAACACCAAAGACTGACAATGGCCCGGCATTTTCAGGAGAGGAATTCCCAAAATTCATGGAATACCTTGGAATCAGACACCGGAAGATAACGCCTCTGTGGCCACAAGCAAATGGAATGGCAGAACGATTCATGGGGACCATCAAGAAGGTAGTTCAAAGAGCAGGGTTGACACAAATATCAACAGGACAGGTAGTATGCCAGATAATGAGGGACTACCGGAACATCCCTCACAGTTCCACAGGCCGATGCCCGGCCGAACTAGTTCTAGGACGCTCGAGCAAGACCAGGCTACCACAAATGGAAGCAACGATAGATGCAGACCGAAGCGACCTAGCTATCAAACATGGAGAAGCGAAGGCAAAAATGAAGGTCTACGCAGATCAAAGGAGGCATGCTGCCAAACCAAAAATAAAGGAAGGCGACACAGTGGTAGTGCGGCAACGGCAACAGAGGAAATCAGATAGCACATTCTCGAAAGACCCACTGAGCGTGACGGAAGTAAAATGACCGATGATAACCGCGGCGGCAGGTCGGTACCACATCACAAGGAACAGTTCGCATTTCAGAGAATTGCAGACCGAAGAAGAAGAACCATAGACAACAACCACTATGGCAGCGAAGGAAGAAGATAATGAACCAGAGAACGAAAATGACAGAAGACCGAGAAGAACGTGCAAGATACCACAGAGACTGATTGAAGAGATGTAATGTGACCAGCTCTCTCTCTCTCTCTCTCTCTCTCTCTCTCTCTCTCTCTCTTTCTCTATATCTCTCTCTATCAGCACTCACTAGCAGTGACCTCAGACTACGTCATCGAAAACAATTGTTTGCAACAAAAGGGGAGATGTTGTGACCAGACAGCTGGGCACTAGGACCCACGGGTCACGGACTCTGGGGAAAGACACCGGACACCACATCCGGTCAAGGGGGCAAGGGGCAGAGCACTGGGAGCGGCGACAGGGGAAGGACGCACCTACACGAGGCTGTAAGAGAATAGCAAATAAAGATACCTGGCTGAAGACACAGAGTGTCCTGTCATCATTGGGGGGACCCTCTAGGATACCACAGGGGGGACACACAATATGTGATCATAGGTTTGTGACTGCAACTGCAGTGAAAAATGCTTGATGCATTTCATTGAGATTCATAAGGGGGGGTCACACTTGTCGCATCCCCTTCTCCATTTGAATTACAAGCGTTCATACGGTCTACCTTATAAATTACAAAGACGACTCCAAGTCGCAAAGTCGCTTTTGTAGATTGCGACTATCAAACTAGGGTCTGATAGAGGCTTTGTGGTGTTTGAAAACCTGCAATTTTGTGAATCTCGTGCTTTGTCTTAGCCAAACCCTTTAAAATTTCAGGCCCTTAATTTAAGAAAATAATCTGAAACAGACGCGTTTCCAGGACAATGATTTAATTCAGGACTGGGAATAATTGCATCTTTTGTGCTGTGATTTACTCGTCCTCACATTGCTTTCTGCTCCACTTACAAACTCTTTTTACACAAAATATCCACTTGTAGCTTCCTGCCAAGCAATCTGACAGATAAATTGCTGGTGTGATGCATTGTTTAAAATACAAGACAATCTGAAAGAAAGTGTTAGGATCATCTGTTAACAAAGTTTGACTTGTTTAGAGATGGCAAAATGCTACAATTTCCCATCAACTAATTGCTGATTATATACTTTTTATTTGATGTCTCTGATTAAAGTTGCTGTAAGCAAAAAGGAACGGGTTGCCTTGGCATTCGGTGCAGACTGTACACATATTGGCACGAATTAACAACTGGAAAGTGTGGTTTAGACATAAACACACTAGAGTTATAGAATCATAATTGCTTTCGATGCTTTGTGAAGTGTCACCACAATGCCTCACAGTTGTTTTGGAATTCATGTAGAAATGGCATGCCCCCCAGGGATAACTGAGCATACCCCGCCTCATCATGTTCATCCACAGTTATGAAGCCATCTGTAAATCAGGAGCTTGGGACCACATGCACAAAGGGTTTCAGTGATCTCAAACATCTGATTCAGTAAATCAGAAAGGTTACAAATGCTAAAACCCTTTTTTTAAATGCAATACACCCAATTAACAAATCAGAAAAGGTCAATGGGAACTTTTCCTGCTAATAAAAAAGGTTTGTGTAACCTTTTTTGTGTTTAAATGCATCCCATTTTCCTTTAAGAAAAGTAGACTGAATTAAGAAAAAAAAGATTGCTTTGTTTAAATATAACCATAGATGTGTAGATGTGGTGGTCTGCTGAACCCAGGAGGCCATCCTTCATGTAACTGTGGCCAATCATAGTGTGTTGCAATATGAGAACTACCTCGTGAATATAGATGAATTAGGTTGAATTGAGACACACTATGATTCTGTATTTTGTGAACCTACATATTAGTACACAGGTCGGTCTGCAAAATAACAATTCATTCAGTAGAAGTCAGTGCACATATTGTGATCACTTTTATCAAATCCTTTTTAGTATATTCCAAATAAGAAATCGCAAATTGTGAATAGTTTTTAGTCGCAATTTACAATTTTCTATTCTCGATCTTTGTACATATTCCCTTGATTGGTAATCTGTTGATAAATTACAGTTTCTTGGCTTCTGGCAATCTACCAAAATACTAGAATGTCAGCAGCATGTTAAGCGAATATTTTATGATGCTCTGAACCATATGGGGTTTGTTAGGAGCCAATGTGCTGCTTTTAGAGAAATAATCCAAGACAGCATTCCAGCCTAGAAAGAGAGGCCCTGCATTTTTGCTCTACTCTGTTACTCAGTGCAAAATGAAGTTGGTATTGAAACATTCCGCTTTCATCAATTTCACAGTTCACCCCTTACAAGACCTAATTATAATATCTTAGAATGACTAAACCTGATGAAGTCATGCCCTAGTTGGCCCTTTGAGCTGCTGTCTTGCAGGTATTTCTGTCCTCTACAGATTATTCATACACACCAGACTAGGGATTACAGGTTCACTGGTCCTTGTCTGCCTCCAGTGCTTAAGTTGATCCATTGGTTGCAGCCCAGGTGAGGCCGGCTTTCCCTCTCTATTGAGGACAGTGCTTATTTTCCTAGTCCAACCATGACCCTACAGCAACAGAGAGAAAAACACACAAGGGGAAAGGAAGAGGAAGGGAAAGATGGAAAATCAGTGATAAATGGTGAAAGGAAGCATGAAAAATAAGTTACAAGAGTGAGATAAAGGGCCAGGGAGTGAGTGTCTAGTGGTGAATGAAAGTGTGGAATCAATAATGCTCAGCCTTGGTATTCAGCACCCAGACCTTATATAGCGCCGGCCGGCAGCTTCAGTGTGAAACTTTTGGTTCCGGCACTAACTTTTATAAACTGCGAATTGAGTGCAACTTTTCTTGGTTCGCTGTACAGGGTAGTAGGCAGATTCTGCTGACTATTCTCATTTCATCATCAAGTACTGTTTATTACAATAAACATAAATAAACAACATATCAAAACAAGCCTTGGCAAAGCCAATAGGTCTGGCATTATCTCCAGACTTTTTTTGCTTTGCCGGTGATTGTTTGTTGTGTCCTGCTTTTTTCAAAAATGTATTCTTGGGTAAACTATGGGACTTTGTTAACTTGTCCAAAATATTGTCTAAAAGCAAAAATGTCTCAAAAAGAACACAATGCCATAGTAGTCCTTGGCACTTAAGGAAACTACTGTGTGTATGCATGAGCTCATTGGACAGAATACTATCACTGACAGTGAAGTCAGTTACTTACTGAAGCTGTCTGACCCACTGCCCCATGCTGTTTGTTGTAGAAGAAGAAAAAGGTGAATGACACAATAACAGACCAATGTCTGAAAAGGACTGGCTGAAAACCCCTATATGTGAGTACATTATAAATATATTTTTCATTAAAGTCAATGGTTTGTGCTAAGACAAGATCAAAGGTCAGTAATGGTGACAACAGCTGGAACTGCAGCAACGAACAGGGGGGACGGCACACTGTATCACCTCCTCATGCAATTATTGTTAGGGGCGCAGAGATCTGCCATAGCTAAATGAGAGACTCACAACTGTGTCTATTAGTTACCAATACCAAAATGTGATCAGTTGATTTAAATGTCCATTAGGTGCTTTTTACACAGCAAGATTCACAATCTACTATAGTCCACTTTATTTTATAAATGTATTGTTATTCCTCATCCCCTCTTTTAGTTCTTCTGTAATTCTGCCTCAGTGGATTTCGTGACGAATACTGAACAATGTATCTTCTTTGCTCGTGCTGTTCCTCTCATCAGCTCATAATCCTGCCCTAGCCACCACATTTCACTGACATGTTTCTCCATATTATTTTTCCTTTGTTCTTCTGACCTCATTCCAGGATGTCTGCTATTATAAATATAAATATACTGATATCTCACCACCTTGTGCAATACTCTTTCTTCTCCCTGCAATGCTGACATTCGTCACGAAATACATTCATCTTTCTATAGCTTCACACTATTGTGGTATATAAATAAATAATACCGGATCTAGGTTTGACTAGGCATAGCAATAACAGATAGCTCAATAAATAAGAGTCAAGATTCGAGGTAGTAGGAGTTTGCAAGTTTATTACAGCATAAGGGACAGGAACAGGACAACCTGCATAGGAATAGGATGGCAGGGCCCGGCAGGGGGGCCGGATTGGACTAGCGTGGCCCGGCAGCTGCCGGGGCTGGATCTGGGATGAGCGCGTTCTGGGGAAAGGACTGGCGTAACATTTAATAACAATACACAGGCATATATATATGAAAACAGTTGCATTACAGTACATATGATAGGCGGAGCGGTGGGTGGAGCAAAGGGTGTGACGCGTAGCAGTCGCGAAAGATAAGGGTGAAAGTGGGTGTAACAGGGCGTATATATAGACATGTGATGCAAACGTAACAGAATATGTCATGAATAGGGCGGAAACATGGAGGGGGCTACCTAAGGAGCCGGGACCTTTAACCTAATGGTGCGCGCAAACTGGCAATGACGTATTACTAGGAGAAGCTGGGGGCTACGAACTCTGTGCTAGGAGCGGAGACTGAAGTCTGGAGAGTCAGGGCGACATGTACCTAAACAGTATCTAGTATCTGATGTTTAGAGAACATGTTGATAGAATCCAAAAGTTATCGGGGTAAAGGCTAACAGACTCTAAGACTGGAGCATGCATTATTCTACATGTAGTGCGTGATGAAGAATATTAAATGACCATTAAATACAGTATTTCTCTTACATGGAGACGTAAAGGCTAGACAATGACGGAAACTATTGATGCGGTTCAGTAGCTTTAGGAATGCAGAGAAGGAGGGCTGAACTGATAACTAGAATCATAACATACTCTTGGCAGACTCAGAGGCAGAGCCAGGCTGAACCGGGCACTGTGAGGCAGGAAGTAAGTGAAGGGTCAGGGATACAGGTGGGGGCTGTATCGCTCCTCAGCGAGGGCTTCAGGAGACAGGAGCTGAATCTGGTGTCCGGGCCCTTTTGAGGCCTAGAAACGGGGACTTTACAATGGAATAACGTGCACACTGAGAAACGTGGCAACGTAACTTTACATAGGCCTGATATTCGTATCATTCACGAGAACTGGAAACAGGCATACTAGAGGTGGACACAACTGTAATTGCGTCATTAATCGAACATGGGGAATACATATGCATATTAATCATGCACACATAACATATGATGGAGGACGCGTAGGGACACAGAACATGGCAAAATTTACTTTTCCACATTCCCTCCTTGTCACTACGTTTCCATCAGGAAACATCAATATTCATGATACCATCTATCATTTCATACAGTATCATTTGCTCGTCTCGAATTTTCTTGGAACGGGATTTAGAACGGGGCTTGGGACTAGGAATACAAGAGGTAGCACAAATGCCGCAAATCGCAGGGCCACATTGTATACAGAGGCAGCAACTGAATATGATCGCTACTGCAATACCTAGAAAGGACAATACTTTCCATCCCCAGGCGGAAATTATATTCCAGAACCAACCGGACCATGTCCAGGTGCCTGGATCTTGGTGTAACAGATGGGCAATTTTATGGAGTCTAGTTATAGCTGAATAAACAGACGGTGCGTTATTTGGAATGAAAATGCAGCAACTAGATCCGATGACTCTACAGGCCCCGCCCCTATCGGCCAATATGACGTCAAGGACGAGACGATTCTGTAAAACGACAAATCTCATAGCAGATTGCTCTTCAGTCAAATTACCTAGGGCAGAGGCAGTCTCATTAACTACTGCTTCAAGGGTTCTGGTTAACCTACGAATTAGCTTGCTATTCTGGATAGGGCCTATAAAAAAGAAGAAACCTCTATTGAAATCTGTATACTGTTCTAGAGCAGTTTCAGTATAATCGACAATCGGGGACTCGATCTCCCTTCTATGTCTAATGTGTACTAGATGTGTATTTCTGTGATAATCAGATGGGGCTAGGAAAACTGGTGGCAGTAGGAAGGCAATGTAACAGGTTCCCTCCCAATCGAGGGGCAGACGAACATATGCGGTTTGACCACAAATAAAATAAGAATGACGTGAAGCTTTGAAAATAGATTTCCCACTGTCACTATACTTGACAATAGTAGTACAATCACTATGTCCTACATGTACGGAACCATTATTTCGGACACATAATTCACCTTTGACTGGTAGTACTGAAATAGCAGGCAAGTCTGGAGTAGAATCAGACTGAACATTCAGGACCATGAAATTCGAAGAATAATTTCCTAAATTGTAAACTTCGTTTTCTAGATCTAACCCTGTTCTGTGGGGAAGACCTTGCTTGTCTGGGAAACATGTACTGTTAAGAGAAGACATATCTGTTGAGGATGACGTTAACGTGGACCATGCTCCACACGAACCATTATGTGAAAATGGATAAGGAAAGAGTGGCAGAACTCCCTTCGGTGTCTGGAAAGGGGGGAGTCGACCACACACCCAACAATTAGTGGCATTGCTGGTCTGGTGTGAGTAATGTAACATGCGGATAAAGGAATTGTTACGCATAGCGAGGCGGTAAGAGAGTTCATGAGGAGGCAGATCACTAAACGTGTGCTCTACTGTAACATTAGAAGACTTATTTACATGAGAAACTGGAAAATACAGGAAAAATGCATAACTGGTGCAGGAAATCATAATGCTGAGAAATAATATGAAACTTAGAAAAACGATACATCGGATTGAGTTTTGACTAACTCTCTCACTATGGGGGTCTATTTTATACATGTCAGAAACCGGTCTAACCGTTTCACCTAGGGGAGGACTTAGACAATCAAACTGGCTGACTTATTTTACTAGACCTTAACTTTTTCTTATACTCCTGTTGCGGAGTTGTCTCTAACAGGGAGGGTGCAGTAACATTGTCTTTTGCGGGACAGTCCTTAAGAATAGTACTTTGGCAGTCCTTTAAATCCTCGGAAATGTTCTTTGAAACTGGTTTCAATCCATAAAACTTCTTGATATGCGATAGATGCACCCAGCCTTTGCGTCCCTCCAACTTCACGGCTGTACGGGTGGCCAGGAGGACCTGTCGGGGCTCCTTCCAGCGAGGTTCCAGCGGACTTGAACGATCGAAATTTCGCACTAGGACCATGGATCCGGGAACGATTTCATGCGGTGCCAGCTCGGTATTGTCTGAAAATGCGGCGGCAACCTGTGAACGACAAGAGTTGAGGGCAGACATCAAGGAAGCTAGGTAATCTGTCAGCATATTACTTGAAACATCGGTAATACTTCGGGGTCTAGGTGTACCCCACATGTTAGGGGGGCGGCCGAAAACGACCTCATACGGAGACAGACCTGATCTGGAATGTGCGACCATGCGCATATAAAACAAAGCGACTGGCAGAGCTACTAGCCAGTCTACACCTTTCTCTTTACATACTTTGGCGATGCGAATTTTCAGGGTCTGATTATGTCTCTCTACGAGACCGGCTGCTTCAGGATGGCGTACACAATGGAACTTCCACTGGTACCCTAACAACAGGGAAACATGTTTCATCAACTCAGATGAGAATGGCTGGCCGTTATCAGAATATACGACTCTAGGGAGTCCATAACGGGGGAAGAACTCACGAACCAACTGCTTAGCAGTGGTCGCGGCTGTGTAATCTGGGACTGGATATGCTTCTGTCCACCTGGACAAAGCGCATACAACTACGAGGACATACTTGAAACCTCGACATCGCTCCATCTGAATGTAATCCATCTGGAGGACTTCAAAAGGGTGGTCAGGGGGCTGGAATCCACCTTGTTCCACCGGGACACTTTTACCTGGATTAAACTGACAACATATCATACAGGTATGGACTTTCTGCTTGGCTGCAGCTCGTAAATGCTTGTTGAACCAAATGTTCTGGATACTGTCTAACAATGCTTTCTCTCCTAGATGTGCTGGACTATGTGCGGTATTGATAATGACTTGAACCATGGAGTCGGGGAGAAACCATGTGGCTCTACCCTTCGTTACCCATCCCTGATCTGTCTGGACCCCTCCTTGTTCGGACCATTTCTTGATTTCTTCAGGAGTAGCATGTAACTGGATATCTATGACATCTTGTGTAGGGTTTTTAACTGTCATACATGTAGTCGGATCTGGAGTATGTGTCTGTGTTGGCTTAACTGAAATGTCTAGAGCCTGTGCTGTAAGCTTGGCTGTGCGATCTGCTAGATCATTACCCTGGGAAATAGTGTCAGTAACTTTCGTATGTGCTTTGCATTTCATGATGGCAATGGATGTCGGTAAATGTATGGCATCTAACAGAGCTTGAATAAGGAGACCATGCTGAATCTTGGTTCCATGAGAAGTCATGAAACCTCTCTCCTGCCAGAGCACTCCAAAGTCGTGTACGACTCCAAATGCGTAACGTGAATCTGTGTAAACATTAACTTTCAGGTTCTTGGCGTGTATGCAGGCTTGAGTCAGAGCAACTAGCTCTGCTGCTTGAGCAGACAGGGTGTCAATACGGTGTGTTTCAATAACTTCAGTGTCAGTAGTTACTGCATACGCGGCTACTAGTTCTCCTGTACTGGTTCTCATGCATGAACCATCCACATAAAGTGTCAGGTCGGGATCTGGTAATGGAATATCTGTCAGATCTTGTCTTGGCTTGGTCATGATGTTAACTACTTCCACACAATCGTGTGTGGCAGGATTTGGATTAACTGATGGTAACAGTGTAGCAGGATTCAGAACGTTGCAGCGTCTGATTTCTATGTGTGGCTGAAACAGTGTCAATTCATAACCTGTTAAACGTGCAATTGTCAAGTGCTGAGTTTGTGTTCGGTTTAAAAGAACTTCCACGGAGTGTGGAACTTGTACAGTCAGGGAGTGTCCTAAGACTATGGAATCACTTTGTCTGATAGCTAGTGCTGTGGCTGCAACTGACTTGAGGCACGCAGGCAGAGCCTGGGCTACAGGATCTAATGTGCTCGAAAAATAAGCACAAGGCTTGTATTGTCCTGCTTGATCTTGTGTGAGAACAGATAATGCTGTACCTTCGCGTTCAGTGACGAAAAGTGTAAAAGGCTTACTGTAGTTCGGTGTTGCTAGAACTGGAGCTTGACATAGGGCTTTCTTTAATTCATTAAAACTAAGTGTATGTTCAGATGTCCAAGGGAGGACAGTCGATACGGCTGTCTCCTGTGTCGTTAACTGTATCAGTGGCTTAGCTAGAAATGCATACTGAGGAATCCATTGTCTGCAATAAGAAGTAAGGCCGATAAAAGCACGTACCTCCTTCTGGGTCTTTGGCTGAGGAAGACTCGCTATTAACTGGATACGGTCTGGTGTCAACTGCCTACCCCACTTGGACAGCAAGTGGCCTAAGTAGATCACTTGCTGGACACAGAATTGAAGCTTAGAAGGGGACACCTTGTGCCCCATCTCGGCTAGGAAATACAATACTGTAAGTGAGGCTCGCTCGCAAGCACGTTCAGAACGGGCTGTGATCAGTAGATCATCGACATACTGGAGCAGGGCAGTGTCAGTTGGCATGTGAATGTTGTCTAGCTGTCTCTTGAGTGCTTGACTGTAAATACTAGGACTTTCTGTGAAACCTTGAGGAGCGCGTGTGAACATATAGCTCCTTCCATTTAAACAAAATTCGAAAAGAAACTGGCTGTCTGGATGAATGGGGACACTGAAGAACGCGTTCTTGAGGTCTATGACAGTGAAAAATGAGGCTTCGGAATCAATGGCTGTCAATAGGGAAGAGATATCTGGGACAACTGGGTACTGAGGAATAATACATTTATTAAGTTCTCGAAGGTCAATCACTAATCGATATACTGGAGGTGCATTTGGATCAGTACGTTTCATGACAGGAATGATCGGAGAATTACATACATTGGAGTCAGTTTCTACCACTACTCCTTGAGCCATGAGCTCGTCAATAATTTTGGATAAGGCTGCTACAGCCTCAGGTGGCAATCTGTACTGTCTGATTCGTGGCAGGACTACACCTGGTTTAAGAGTCACACGATGGGGTGTGATTTGCATAAAACCAACATCAGTTGGACCTTGTGCCCATAGATGCTGCGGAACATTAGACAATCTCGGATCAAAATCTCGTAATACATAGTGACCCTTGAAGTCACGTGGGAACAATCGTATTCCCTCTGGGGAACAGCATATAACTGCACCTAACTCTTTCAGTGTTTTAATGCCTAATAGATTTTCTGGACATGACTTAGTAAGTAACAGATCAGTAGTGCGGGACAATGGACCTACTTCTAGGGTAACTGGCTTTGATATTTCATTTACAATAGGCTTTCCTGAAAATCCAAGGGAAACATTTCTAGAGCCTGAGAGCGGAGCCCCTGGAACTTCGGCGTGACTGATGGTGGTCCTACTTGCCCCTGTATCAATCAGAAACTTTCTGTCTTTCCCTAGTACTTGACTGTGAACATAGGGACCTTCTTGATCTACAGGTATCTCGATGAGAGGCAAGCCTACCTCCCTCTCTAGGCTGTTTCATGAATATGGCTGATACTCTGGATACTCTGACTGCGCATACTGATACATCTGCTGTGTAACATGCTGTGTTGCAGCGATGGGCTGCGGTACAGTAACTGTCTGTTGTGCATTCTGTGGCTGAGAAGTCTGTGAAACTTGCTCTTGTCTAGGCGGACGTGGTCTTTCTTTAGTCTTACCGGTAGCTATGTTGTGTTTCAGAACTGCACACTCGTTTATAAAATGACCTGGCTGTTTACAATAATTGCAGTTCCCTTTAACGGGAGCTGCAGGGTGACTGGCTTGATTCGGACCCCTCTTCTGACTGTCTTGAGGAACAGATTGTGCAACTAGTACTTTCATTTTCGTGTCTTTCATACGCTTTCTCTCGTGTTCTTGCTCTTCTCTGATTCTATTCTGGTGATATTGAAGCATCTGTTACATCTGGGACGGGGTATTAGCTTGCCAGGTACTTTCGACTTTCAAAACTCGATTCTTAACTTGTGGACTTGAATTCTCGACTAGTTTAGTAACAAAAAGATGAGGGTATGACTCGCTACTTGTCTTGAGGCCACTGTTTATAATAAAACATTTTTCAAATCTAGAGTAAAAATCACTAGTGTCTTCGTCTTGTTTCTGTTTACATGCTGAGATTGCATCCCAGTCTTCCTTTTTAGTTGCTAATAGTCTGGGCAAAACTTGTATTAACAGTTCAGGTAATTCTTTACATTTATCTCCAAGACCGGTACCTGGTACTCGTGCCTTATCTTCAGCTTCTAGAACTGCCCAATCGATCTTTTTCTCTCCCACCTCCCATTCTTTTTCCTTGAGTTTCTCATATACCCCTGCGGGCAACAGGACCTTTAACATTTTAATAATATCTGGATACGTGTATTCTCCCATACGGAGCATGTCTTTTAATTCTCGGTGGAACCCTGCTGGATCTTTATCATGACAGGGAATTAACTTTTTCATCTCTAAGAGTTCCATCTTTGTGATCGGAGTGTAAACAAACACTCGTTGCATTTCACCACCGTCTGTCTTAACTGGATGCACTTCTCGTAACGGATTCTGTCTGTCTATGTAAAACGGTTTACTTTCTGGGGGTGAAACATGAACAAAATGCGGGTTCAGAAACATACTATATTTGTGGCGCTGTTCTAGAATGACACTAATCAAATCGGTACCTAAACCTTTCCATTTATACTGGAGCAACTCGTTCAGGACATCGTGTAACGGACCTGGATCAGAATGTTGACCCTCATACAATGTAATGAGGTGCTGGATCATATACATACCCACCAGTCGTTGCTCGGCTGGGGGCAATTTCAGGAACATTTGTGCCACTATTTCGTCTGGAAAAGTGGTAGAATCAGTAATCCATCGGACTGCTGATCGGGCTAGTTCTTGTTCATGCATAGTACTTAATTCACTGTAACCGATTCGTGATTCCAGAATGTGATCGGTAGCTTGAAATACTTGTTCTAGAGAACCTTGTTCTGGTGCCGGGTGATGGAAAGTTGACTTGTGTTCTAGGCGTAAATGGCGATCTGGAAATCTAGATTTTCCTATATACGCTATTCTGTCGGGATTCTCGTCCTCCTCTGTAGGAGAGTCACTTTCTTTTTCGCTTACTTGTGCTGCCTTACGTTGAACATGTAACCTTATTATTTCTTTACGGATTTTCTTGTACATGCTCTCTATACTACTGATAGTCTTGTGTTTACCCTCGGCTATATTATCACTCCACTTTGTCAGGATTTTCATTTCGGCTTGATCTTTGGTCAGATAATCTTGTTCTCTTATTAGACAATTAATCAGAAACTTTAATAGCATGAGCTGGACTTCAACTTTTCTTTGGCACATAACGTCACTAATACTTTCTGGATCATTCCCTGTACGGATGAAACGGTATATTCTGTCTAGATCTCCTTTCATATCTGGTAGGGTGACTAGATACTCGGTCACCTTTCTCACGCGTAATGAATATAGAACCATATTATCCTCGCCTGGGACTGGATCATAGCCACATTCGTTAAGGGCTTTTCTTATTTCTGCAACAGACTGATACCTGGGCGTACGCTGTGACGCTTGTGCATGAAATTCGGCTAACGTTAAACGCTTGTGTGGCGGCGGGGTTCCTGGAGGACCTCCCCCTGCGGCCCCTAAACTAGAGTCGTCTACTGATGCTCTTCGTCCTGGCAGAGTGGGAAATGGAAATGCAGGCTGGACTTGTATGGCGGGCTGGACCGGGGGTACCGTAACAGGTACTCCGGTGTCTGGCGGAGCGGGAAGTGCCTGATTTACAGGGACTGGCGGAGCGGGAACAGGATTTGCGTATTCCGGGACTGTGTCGTCCAAATAGGACAAAATGAAAATATCAGCTGCGGTCGGTTTGTGACGTAGCTTGGTCGGAACTAAGGGTGGCGGAAAATTACTGAATGCCTCCGGGGTCGCTTTGGCAAGCCCTCGGCAAGAAGAGGATACATACCCTTAATAAGAGCATGCCTCTGTCTGTCTGACTGTTCGGCTTTAACTCGTTCACCTATCTCGATTAATTCTTTTTCTTGTGCTCGCTCTAAGGATTCTCTACTTAATTCAGACTTTCTGATTTCTTTTTCGGTTCTTTTATGAGATTCTTTGCGCCATAACTCAATGGCATCTTTCTGTGACTATCTGGCTTTCTTTTTCCATAATGCCTCTTCTACTCTCATGATGCACTCGGCATCCCACGTACCTGATACGGGCCATCTATACTTTTCCTCTAACTGTTTGGTATACTCTACCCATAAATCTAGATATAACATGGCACTTATGCCATGCTTCTGATACATAAAATGACCTGGACTGTCCCTAGGCGGGACAGGAACTGCTTCTTCTAGCAGACCCTTTCTAGTTTTTAACTGACGTAATCTCGAAAAGAGGGACATTGCAAACTTGAATCTGAACACAATACAATACACGAGGAACAATAACAATTGAGAAAACAATTCAGGCATACCACGACATTGAAAATACATTGAATAACATTATGAAGCAACAGTTCGGACAGAATACTACCTGGAACACTGAGAACAGAAACACATGAATTTCTCGAGAACGGAACAGGCTAGGATTACTGGATGCGCTGCTGAAACAGCACGGAACATACCGGTCCCATAAAGGGACGCATCAAGACCCGTATCCACCTAGGTGAACACTTCGTTTCAGATCTGCGTACCCAGACCCATCGGACCAGAGACAATTTAGATTGACCCTGTCTAGATACTACCCCAGCAACGGTACTCACCGGGCAGCAAGAACGGAAGGCCTCGGACTGGACTGGACTGCTTCGACGCCGGACGGACGAACTTCGGACTTCTGTTACGGGTGGGCCTCCGGATACCTCGGACCTTGGACTCTCGGCTTGGGCTCTGGTCGGGACTCGCCGCGTTCCTCCACCGCCTCGTCTGGATGCTGGACCGCCACCTCCGTCTCCTCCGTGGGCCTGAGGGATACTTGAAGCAGAAATATCTGCACGTGCACGGTATGGTTCCGTCACGGCTGCAGAGGGTCAGGGGGCCGGCGTGGCTTCACCGGCGCGTGGGGAAAGGGCAAGTCCCTGTTCGGGCGCCATTATGTGGTATATAAATAAATAATACCGGATCTAGGTTTGACTAGGCATAGCAATAACAGATAGCTCAATAAATAAGAGTCAAGATTCGAGGTAGTAGGAGTTTGCAGGTTTATTACAGCATAAGGGACAGGAACAGGACAACCTGCATAGGAATAGGATGGCAGGGCCCGGCAGGGGGGCCGGATTGGACTAGCGTGGCCCGGCAGCTGCCGGGGCTGGATCTGGGATGAGCGCGTTCTGGGGAAAGGACTGGCGTAACATTTAATAACAATACACAGGCATATATATATGAAAACAGTTGCATTACAGTACATATGATAGGCGGAGCGGTGGGTGGAGCAAAGGGTGTGACGCGTAGCAGTCGCGAAAGATAAGGGTGAAAGTGGGTGTAACAGGGCGTATATATAGACATGTGATGCAAACGTAACAGAATATGTCATGAATAGGGCGGAAACATGGAGGGGGCTACCTAAGGAGCCGGGACCTTTAACCTAATGGTGCGCGCAAACTGGCAATGACGTATTACTAGGAGAAGCTGGGGGCTACGAACTCTGTGCTAGGAGCGGAGACTGAAGTCTGGAGAGTCAGGGCGACATGTACCTAAACAGTATCTAGTATCTGATGTTTAGAGAACATGTTGATAGAATCCAAAAGTTATCGGGGTAAAGGCTAACAGACTCTAAGACTGGAGCATGCATTATTCTACATGTAGTGCGTGATGAAGAATATTAAATGACCATTAAATACAGTATTTCTCTTACATGGAGACGTAAAGGCTAGACAATGACGGAAACTATTGATGCGGTTCAGTAGCTTTAGGAATGCAGAGAAGGAGGGCTGAACTGATAACTAGAATCATAACATACTCTTGGCAGACTCAGAGGCAGAGCCAGGCTGAACCGGGCACTGTGAGGCAGGAAGTAAGTGAAGGGTCAGGGATACAGGTGGGGGCTGTATCGCTCCTCAGCGA
Source organism: Lissotriton helveticus (assembly GCF_964261635.1). Classification (NCBI taxonomy): domain Eukaryota; kingdom Metazoa; phylum Chordata; class Amphibia; order Caudata; family Salamandridae; genus Lissotriton; species Lissotriton helveticus. The sequence continues at coordinate 71,041,130 of NC_136064.1, forward strand.
GGGCTTCAGGAGACAGGAGCTGAATCTGGTGTCCGGGCCCTTTTGAGGCCTAGAAACGGGGACTTTACAATGGAATAACGTGCACACTGAGAAACGTGGCAACGTAACTTTACATAGGCCTGATATTCGTATCATTCACGAGAACTGGAAACAGGCATACTAGAGGTGGACACAACTGTAATTGCGTCATTAATCGAACATGGGGAATACATATGCATATTAATCATGCACACATAACCTATGATGGAGGACGCGTAGGGACACAGAACATGGCAAAATTTACTTTTCCACACTATTATATTCTTTACTTTACTGACCTGACCTGTAGTTTGTAACTTCTATATGGCTTACTTTTGTCTGAGTTTATTCAACATTTTAGTTACGAAGTTAGCCAAGAACTTCTGTTTTTACTAAAATGATGTGTATAGAATACTTCAAGAGGCTGTCAGCGAGCCCTCTTCACCTATTGGTCTGTTATTGTGTCATTCACTACACTACAGCATACATCATGGAGCAGTGGGTGAGCCCACTTCAGCCATTGGCTAACTTTACTGTGCGTGACAGCATTCTGTCCATAGGCTTAGTTAGACCTTTTGCCACCTGTGGCGGTCCCTGCGTTTGCCAATCCGCGACGGTCACGGGTAAGAGGAAATACCGGGGATGGTGGTGGGGGAGTTTAGGGAGACAGACGAGGTTAAAAGCATTGCCACCCCCAAAACGTGTGCTGAAACCACCCCCTCACTTCCTCCTTGCTACACCACTGATTCTGTCCTTTTAAATGGAGCACATCCACACACAAAGTAGTTTACTTCAGTCACAGGGACGACAGTGACAGTGCTTCCTCTTTGAGACCCCAAATAATATTTTTGATTTTACCTAAAGGCCAGGCAGCCTCCACAACAATACAATTTTGAAAAAGCATGACAATATAAATCAAACATTGACAGAGGCAAAAAGGCTGACAGCCAACCTCAGGCCTGCATTCCTTGCCAATTCTTTTTATAATAAGTAACTTTGAACTGTACACACTGTAATGTTCTAAGAACATCTGTATTCTGCATGGACTAATATTACTAATAACCTGCTAGTCCAAGATCTGTGAAGCAAGTCAAAGTCCATATATGGGGGCAAAGCTTCCAGCCGAGCAGCATGGCAGCATTCCCTTGATACTCCGGTGAGCCAATCCATATCTATTCCAAAATGGGAGACCCTGCATATTCCAAACCACAGGAAACCAGCTATATTTAAAAGCAGAACCTCACTAGGACTCAAAAGAACACCAGACAACATGCTGCCGGCATTTCCAAAAAAGAGCCCCGAATATGCGCAACTCTGGGTCATCCTATTACATGAGCCTGTGGCAGCCCAGCCTTAACGACGACCCCTGCCAGACTATCTCCTATGGTCCCATAACTGCATATGCCTCCTTCCAACATTGACAGGAATACGACTATATGGAAAAGGCAAATCGTCTCATATCCCCAACCGGAAAACAGGATACGCAATCTGCTGAGTTCACACCGGATACTGGTACCCAAACACTGCACAATACAGGACAGAAGAGTAAAGTTGCTAGAAACCTAAGTGAAACTTAATTGTGTTTTCCGGGATCTCCTCATTATGATGCCTAGCCTGATAGATTGCAGGCAATTTAAGACTTAGTGAATACAACTCACCGATGCCGTGGGTTTTTGAGGCCTAAAATCATCAATCCTAGCACATGCTGGTAACTTGTTCCCATAGATCATGGCAGGATACAATGGGAGACTTCCTGGTGCACAGTCTCCAGGGGAACAGCCTGAAACATGTAGACAAGCCGTGGAAGGGCTGACACAGTGACACAATCTTTCAACACTAGCCTATGGGTTTTCTCTATGATCATGGACAACATCCAACTATTGGTACCGATACACTCTATGAGAACAGATCCACAAGACTCCTCCTCGACACACGCCTTATTGGATCTGTACCTCTATCGAATGCACTTTCCGGCACCTCTATATATCATCCATACTGATGATTCACTAATAAATGGGCACAACAAACTCTTTCTTCAAACTAGCAGACTACCTGCAGCAATAAGCTATACTAAAAACACTTGGGCACCTAAAGCACATCCTTTTCATGTCAGGACCAAAGCCAAACATTTTGGTTACTTTTTGCTGAAGCAAACCTCTCAAAAGTACCAAAGAACCTTAAGTATTCAAAATAGTGGATAGCACACTGGACACCAGCATGAAAGAATTAACGACCATCAAACAATAATTTTGAGCAGTGGAAGACACTACTACTAATGAAGTCACAGATATGCTCTCAATACAAAATGCTATTCATTTGTTTAACTCCTGCCAGCAGTTGGCTGAATCTAGACAAGAGAAGGTGGAGCTCAAGATTTAAGAATCTATAGACGGTGAAAGTGACCACTGGCATCCCAGCTGGAACAGGAACCAAGTTAACATTATCCCAGCTGGAACACAGAAACCAAGTTAACATTATACGAAACTTAATACTCCAAGACCTGCTATCAGATTATACATTAGCGGGTCTTGGAGACTTATGTTCCCTACTGGTAGAGATCAGACTTTCACCTTTTGTGTGCACAGCAAGAGATCAAGAAGAGATTACTTCCTTATTTCCCATGGGTTATTCTGAAGGATTTACAGGGGATTGTATTATTCCCAATAGTATCTTAGACCATGACATGATCAATGTGACCTTTGATGTCCATATTATGAGCCCTCTGCCAAGTTCATGGTGAAAGAAAACACTTCAATATACAACTCTAAAAGGTAATAAAATGGCTCTGTTCCCTTCTCAATACATACTTGTTGGAAAACAATAGCAAAATTAATTCAACTGGAATGTTATGGGAGGCGTACAAAGGTGGTGTACAAGGGGAATTAATAAGAGACAGTGCAACATTAGAAAACAAATCTGAGCCTAAAGGATACAACTAGAAATATGTACTCTAAAATGCACCCCTACTGTAAAATGCACCCCTTCAACAATCCATGCTAGGTCAATTGCTTAGAACTCACTGTCTATTCATTTGGGGCAGAGATCGCACTACTGAAAATTAAACTGAAAAATTGTGAACAGGTGGAAAATGCAGGAAGACTCTCAGCACTGCAGTTGAGGCAGGAGGAAACTAAACTTGCAAAACCAGCCTTCATGGTTAATCATGGTCACATTGGGTCTATCCCCACAGCAATCACAAACACCTTTGCATAATTACCACTCTGAGCTCACTGACTTTCAAAAGAGGGAGATGGTATTTTTGTGCCAATTATGCATCCCATGATTATTGGTTGAATGTAGATCACCTCTAGAAGTCGACATAACACAGGATGAAATAACAAATGCTATTGACGGAATAGGGACGGGGAAGGGTCTGGTGATGATGGCTTACCCATCACATTTTGTAAATGCCATAAAGCCTGTATTATCCCACGTTTGGTTAGAGTTTATAAGCAAGAACGTGAAATGGATGGGTCACATACCTTCCTAATATTGAAGCCTGCTAAATATCTGTTACACTGTACAAGCACAAGTTACAAACCAATTCTAATAAACGTAGGAGAAGATTGTGGTGAAATTCTAACCTCAAACCTGAAAAAAAACACACACCATCTAATACACTCTACCCACATGGGCGTTGTGCCCAATAGATCATCTACCACCTATCCTAGGAGCATGTGCCATGTTCTTTGGCATCTGAAGGACAATATGGAAGACAGGCTTGCCATATTCCTCCCAGTGGAGCAAGCCTTCAATTGTGTGAAATTGACAAACTCATTTAACATGAAGTAGATGGTTAGATGTGTCACTTTGTAAATAGGACGCACATGGTGTATTTTTTACACCGCCGGTGCGTCACACAAAAGTGAAGAAACGGCGACACAAAAGTGTTGCAAGGCATTATAAATAAGGCCACTTGTTTTTGATGATACGAATGAATTGTACTATGTAGTCTTTCTCAGATTGTTGTGAGCGACCATTGGTTTTCTATTTTGATGCAGTTATTCCTTAACACTTTAAGTCATTCAGATGTATATGTCTGAAATGTTTGTTTTTGCCCACTAAATCTTTCAGGTCCACGCAGCCAATGATAAGGAGGATAATTAAACATTTGTTTAACAAGAAAAAAGTGAATGGGGCATATTACCAACGATTAGTGATATTTATCGCTAACTAGGCTTAGCAACACATTTTTTATCGCTAAGCATCGCCGGAAATTATCGCTGAGATAACATGTTATTAGCAACGTTTATCGCCAAAGTGATAAATTTTCCGGCGATAGCATGAATATCGCTGAGAATACATCGATATTCACGCATTAGCGACAAAATGCTCTTAGTCATGTTATCCACCTCCCATTGGATAACATGGCTAAGAACTGGTCAGAGCAGGCGTTAGTTTATGGCGATAGCGGGAATATTTCCATCGCTCCGCCTGCCTTGCTAATAGGCGATAGCGACGTTAGCGACTGCTTTCAGTCGCTAACAGGTTGGGTACGCCCACTTTGCACGTCATTAGCGATAAATATCGCTGACATGCAAAGCGGGACCCAAACCGCTCGCTATCGCTTAAAGCTGTCGCTAACTGCTGTTAGCGACAGCTTCCTAATAGAGCGATAGAAATATCGCCGCTTAGCGGCTGAAAACGGCCGCTAAAGCGGCGATAATTGCCTATTGCCCTGCTTGGTAATATGCCCCAATGTATGTAAAATGTAGGTGTTGCTTGTTAAATTTGTCTTTGCACTTTGTGGCGACAATGAAGTTTGCACAAAAAAAACCTTTTCCCATTTTCTTCATTCAAAAGTGTTTTTTCGTCCCAGAAAGCTGGATTCATTACAGTGTTTCTAAACTTCACAACAATTGCAAAGTTGAAAGAGGGAACTGGTCACAATTTCTCATTCCTGTTTTAAGGTATCGTGTCGAGAGTTGTTTTTTCGGAAGAAAGGTATCCAGGGCAATCTGTTCTGCACGTTTTACTGACCTTTCAAGGGGCTGTGTCCTCAGCCCCCCTGTGGTCCCATGTTGCATCCACATGCTTCCTCAGTGGGTTAATTGAGGCTAATGTGATTTAGTAACATCAAAGTGATTGCTGATCATCAGTGTGTCCCGCTGCGCCTCTCCCATCAGACGCCCTCGCTGAGGATGGGAGGCTGCACACAGGTCCTTCTGTGTTGTGGTTGGTGATGGTGGCACCGTGCCCAGCCATGAGGCATGTTTGGCTTTACCTGCACCACATCAAGCAGGGCTCGAGCAAACAGCGCATGTCCGCATCTAATCTTTCATGATGGCTGATGCTTACCAGAGCAGTACATCAGACAGAATCCAACATGTATCAGTTGTACAATAATTAGGTCCAGTTGTAATTAACTAAAGAAATAGCTCGTTGTCTCTTCCTCAGATAACACATCTGTGCACAGCCAGTTAACATGTTGTGTCTACAAACAAAGGATACACTCTAATATAATAAAATAAAGAGAAATGAAAGAAGCAACAATTTGGCAATTTAATAGTAGGTAGTTCTGTGTAGTGTGTGCACATGGCCAGTAGCCAGTTTTAAGACCAATGACAATTGTTCTTACATGTAAAAGATTACAACTTATATTCCTATATGATATACAAACATCGCTTGTAATTTTAACGTACTCCGTATATTCTTTAAAAATGTATTTGAATTTCTGTGATATTTTAAGTCATGAAGGGTATGAAACTGCAAATATTTTATTATGCAATTGAAGGTTTGAGACATTCTGGGTCATATTCACAAGCCCCTATCGCCACTACAATGTCACTTGCAGTGACGTTGTGGTAGCGATAGGGGCCTCGCCTTATTCACAAGGCAGTGTTAACGCTGCCTTGTGAATAGGCCCCCTTTCACGCTGTGTTTAGCATGAAAGGGGCGTGCAGTGGGTGTTGTGGTGGGAGTTCCACCGCAACACCCATTGATATTTAAACTGCCCCCTATTCACAAGGACAGAATAAATAGGAGCTAACTCCAACCTTAAGACCAGGAAGACCCTGATCTTAATTTGTCAATACAAGGAGAAATGCTTTATTTCTCCTCGTTTTTGCATTTTCCATGAAGCAGCACACGTAAGTTACACACTGGCATTTTAGGTTTGTTTATGTGCAGGAAGGGACACCTTCCTGTACATAAACAAACCTCCCTGCAAGCAGACACCCATGCACTCTGGTGCAAGGGTGGCTGCTTTGGCGCTAAGTTGTGAAACTTAGCGCCATCTCAGGGGGAAAAGCAAGGCTGCTCCATGTCCTTGTGAATATGGTGCAGCCTTGTTTTTCCAAAGTGGGGGAGAGAGACGTTAAGCCAAGAGGGCTAATGCCTCTCTCCGCCACTTCCTTCTGAATATCCCCCCATAGTATTTTGGCCTTTAAATATATAGGGGCAGATTTACGAGCCCCTTGCGCCACTTTTGCGCTGCCGTTGCGTCACTTCTGTGATGCAGCGGCAGCGTAAACCATGCACCACATTGCGCCCTATTTACAACGTGACGCTTCTAGGGAGATGAGTCACGTTATAAAACCGTGCGCCACATGAAACCTTTGTCAGGTGTCAAATGGGCGTTACGGCGCGCGGGGGTGTTTCGGCACAGTAATGCCTCGGTAAAGTGCCTGAGTGAAATCTGCTTTTCCGACGCCGCTGTGTCAAAACCGTGCGCCTGCTTGAAGCAGGCGTAAGGCACGATGGAGTGGCGTCCAGCAATGTGCCACCCTTTCGACAGGAGATGCATCATGCATCTGTTTGTCCTTGCGCCATGATGCTCTGTATAGTAAATGTGACATATCTGTGGTGGCGCAAGGGTAAACTTGCGTGACACATCTTACCTGGTGCATCCCTGCGGATTTGCAGAGATGCGCAAGTTGTCATAAATCTGCCCCTTAGTTTGCACAGTTTGAGAGAGAAAGCAGGTTCGCAACACTCTTGAGTATGTTGACAAGGCAGCTTTTATTGGCAGCAAGATATGCTAAAAATATACAAACCCTTCGGCCAATCCGTACATTCTAACAATTCCTAAACAACACCCTTACAAGTACTGACTAATCTTTCCTCCACCCTCTAAACAATGGCCCACCTCTACAAATCCCTACCCCTCTCATTCTTACCAATTTATCTTTTAGCCAACATTTGACCGACTCCAGATCTCTTTGTTCCTCTAAAGAAACTCTTCATCTTTTCCTACATCCACTTCATTGTATTGTCTATTCTAACAACCGAGGGCCAGTCTTCCTACTTAACACATCTTTACTGCTCTCACTTCTGCTGATATTCCCTTTCTTCTATTACCAGCCTCCAATACTTGTTCTTTGAGCCATCACCAGACCAACAGAAAAGCCCCTGTAAGGGTTTTTTTCTGTCCCCCTCCTAGTGACAGTTTTTCAACCAAATCCCAACACTTCCAACAATTTTTCCAAGAAAATCCAGTTGCCCGGTAGGAATAAGTGAACCTCATCATGGTAGAACAGCACTGGGTGTTCAAACATAATAGCCATGTGGCCTAACCCCTTCGCTGCTTCTGTCGGCCAACAGCCGTCGCGAGCACTACCTTCATAGTGCTGTGCACGTCCGTTGGCCGAAGCTGCCCCACCCACCTAATTAAACCGCCGCACCGCGGCGGAATTCGCGCTGCGGTTAAGCGACTAACACCCCTATCTCCCACTTCTTAAAGTACCCCAAATTCTAACGAGTAGCCTCTTGCCCTGTCCTTTTGATTGCAACAGGCTTTCTAGGTCGTCCAGACTCTCCTGGCAGCACTTCCACTATGTTCTTTTCCATCATCTTTATTAAATCTGGGCCTGTGGATTGCACCAATTAATTTTTGCCCAAGAGCATCAACACCATGTCTGGCCTGTGCCATTGTTTCCTCATTTCCCATACCATGGGCATCAACCGTCTCTATCTTATCCTACCAAATCCTAACAACATCACTACCACTTTCTTCAATGGGAATCCCAACTGCTAGCCAAAGCACAGAATGCCAGTCTGCTCTTCTACCCATTTCACAATGTCATAGCCACAGAACCAAAGCTCTTTCTTCCTAAAGCCCTGAGCCCTGCATCCCTGCAGATAAATAACTTTATTAGCGTATAGCTCTCGCTGTCCATTACCCAGTCTCACCTAGCCCCACACACTGTCGCTTGCCCATCTTCCCAGTTTCTTCAATCTCTCCTTGCTAAAGCCCAATCGGAGCTCTTCCATCACTAGCCCAATCTGGAATGAATGCAGTGGCGGCTCCTCCTTAGGGGTGCAAGGGTGGTGACTCACCAAACATCACGCCTCAATCTACATATTACAGATTTTACATTTTACATTACAAACTACAGATCATTAGTTGATATGTAAAAACTGTCACATCATCTTGCAGCAACAGTGGGCTACATTGACGACAGTGCATATGTGTTAGGCGAGGGCTGTTACAGCCCATCCTCACACAGTCGCAATACGTTTTCGACATGCTGCACTAGCGTCAGGCAGTGCAGCATATCAGATAGTGGCTATTTGGGGCCTGTCAGTCATTCACCCTCATGCCCAACAAAAGCCACAATAAAGGACAATGGACAGCCTCCTGTCCTATCTGAGCTTCTGTTTGGGAATAAATTGTGAGCCGTGCCCTGGCATACTCTTTGCTGGGTCTGGAAATTGGGAATCGTGGGAACTGATTAAAATGCTGAGCAAAGTGATTATCGTGGACTACCCCAGGTACATTTATACCTTGTGTGTAGGAGTGAGCGCATTTTTATGTATTGTTTGTCTCTGTCTTCTTGTCTGCAAGCGTGCACCAGTGAGTGTGTATCTGAGTGTGTGTTTGAGTGTTTGTATGCGTGAGACTATTTAGAATTCTATCAGCAAATAAAATGAGCAAACAATAGAGGTGGGTGAGCCAAGAAATAAACAGAGAAAGCTGATACGACCTTTAAAAGTATTTGTCATGCAAATCACACAACAAAGCTCATATTAGAGTATGATAAAGTGTATTAACCCCTTCAGTGCTGATGACGGAACCGCTCCGTCATCAGCCGCGGTCGCGCTGTGCTGATGACGGAGCGGTTCCGTCATGGCCCGCCCAGCTCGATAGAACGCTCATGCGCGGCGCGAATTCCGCGCCTGCGCTGAGGGTTCTATTGAGCGGGGCGGACCGTGACGGAACCGCTCCGTCACGAGCACAGCTCAACCGACGCTGGTGACGGAGCGGTTCCGTCACCAGCATGCGCCCGCCGCGCGGCCGCTCAAAACCCGTAGCACTGCGGCGGAATAGCCGCCGCAGTGAAGGTGTTAAAAGACAATGAATTCCTTTAACATGTATAAGAGTTTCTCTTTAGCACATCAGATTATATCACAGCACTGAAAAGTATTTACTAAAAGAGAAAGGGGCATATTACCAACAACTAGCGATAATTATCGCTATGTTGGTTTAGCGGCGATATTTTTATCGCCGAGCTGCGGCGCTTTTTATCGCTTAGGAGCCTTGATATTATCAAGGTTATCTCCTAAGCGATAAAAATCGGCCGAAATGCATGAATATCGCTGAAAAGTCAGCGATATTCATGCATTACCGAGCTAATGCTCTTAGCCATGTTATCCACCTACCATTGGATAACATGGCTAAGAACTGCTCTGGGGCAGGTGTTAGCTTAGCGCGAATATCTCCAAAAGTTGGTAATAGGAGATAGCGATGTTAGCGACTGTTTCCAGTCGCTAACATCTTGGCACGCCCACTTTGCATGTCATTAGTGATAAATATCACTGACATGCAAAGCGGGGCCCAAGATGGTCGCTATCTCCTACTAGCTGTCGCTAACTGGTGTTAGCGACAGCTAGGTAATAGGGAGATAATTTTATCTCCGCTTTCTTGGCTTTTAAAGCCAAAAAAGTGGAGATAAACCCCCTTGATAATATGCCCCAGAGTTTTTCAACATAAGCTGAGAAAACATTCCTGCCCGCCCTAGTGATAATACTTTTAGGGAACTAAGAGACAGGCCAGGGGGCATGTGTACCCTATGTTTGGGCCAGATTCTTATTATGCATGGAGAAAATGTATATACAATAAACTAAATACATACAATACCCTTCTTGAACTCGTAGTTGAAGGCCCTCTGACATCTGATAATGTACAAAAAAAGAGGCTCAGTGAAATAAAATAGTTGCCTTCGATTACACAATTTGCTTAAGCAGGGATGCCAAGAGTGATCCCATATTTTGGAGTTTCTCACTGTGCAATTTAGTCACTAAATTGATAGCTATTTCTGGCATCAAACGTTAATGTTTGGCCTCAGTTCTTGAAGGATGTGTTGAGAGCTTTGGTGGCAGGCAGAATTCACTTTTTATTTTGGGCAGTTTTACATAGAGCAAACCCAGGAAGATTTGCTGAAATTCAAAACTGCTTCCCCATCTTGCCTGGTTGGCAGTTTTAGCTTCTGGGCCACATCTCCTACAGAGTTTTTAAATACAATTAGCGAATTAAGAGGGATGTCTGTTGATATGCACATGCTATACATGGCCTAGATTTGTATTATACATGAAGCAACATTATAGTCTATTAAATCAAAAACAAGAGGGATTTCTGTACAGAGAACATCCTGAACTCACATATTTGAATGTGATAATGTAAGAAAAGAAGGCTCGCTGAAAGCAGGGAAGCTTGGATTGATCCCAAGTTTTCTAGTTTCACACGGGGATCTCTTACTGCTGTTTCACTTCATAAGTTAGGGGCCGATTCACAGAACTAACTTAAGACAAAATCCTAAACTTACTACTTTTGGTATTCACAGAAGGCGTTTAGTAGAAGTAAAGTTAGGATTTTGTCTTAAGTTTGACTTAAGACAAACTTAAGACAAACATAAGACCAACTTTAGACTGACTTAAGACAGACTTAAGACAAAATCCTAACTTAGGTCTGTCTTAAATCTGTCTTAAGTCTGTCTTAAGTCTGTCTTAAGTTTGTCTTAAGTCAAACTTAAGACAACATCCTAACTTTACTACTACTAAATGCCTTCTGTGAATACCAAAAGTAGTAAGTTTAGGATTTTGTCTTAAGTTAGTTCTGTGAATCGGGCCCTTAATGCTTTGTCTTTCATTCTTGGTGCTTCAGGTTACAACACGGGTGGCAGGCAGAAGCCATATCAAAGCTAGGTTTGTTTTGGGCTTGACCGTCAAAGAAAATCTCACGCTGAGCCAGTCATCTGGCTAGATCCTGCAGTGGCTCGCCCACCATCTAGATTTTTAAGTCACTGCATGAGATAATTGTGATTCAACATTCTACATTTGGCTCTGTTTCTTTCCAACTTTTTGGGGCATAGAACCCCCTAATCCCCAAACTCTCCTGAAAAAATGTTGCTCATTCTCTTTGCCGTCTTTCTTAGTCAGAAATGTAGACTTTTTTTTACACTCTATCACTTTCAAAATTCACTAGCCCCTATTGAATGAATATATCCTGTCCTTGTCCTTCTCCTAGAGCTCCTGTCTCAGACACACCCTCAGCATGCCTAATACTTGCCTGTCTGATGCTGCCCTCACATCCTCATGCCCATATCCCTCCTCAAAATCTCTTCAATTTCTCTTCGCTTAAGGCCAAACTGAACTCCTTCATCACTGCCCCAATGTGGAATGAGTGTGTCCTGCATCTGCCCCCTCCTAGAGCTTCTGTCCCAGACACATCCAGAATTCCCAACACTTCCCTGTCTGATGCCATTTTCCCATCCTCTTGCATGAACAAACTACTTGCCTCCAACCCCCTCACTTGCACACAACTCTTTACTAGAGGCATTGGGCATGTCAGGCATATCTCAGTCATGCCTAACTCATCTACCCATATTTCCTTCCCGTTTGCTCTATGATCTATTTTGCACTTTCGCACAATTTGCCATCATCCACTCTCACATCTTCTCATAGTAAACCATCATAATTACTTGCCCTTGCTACTTCTGACTCTCTCAATCTAAAAAAAAAAACAAGACTAAGAATATCACCCTGAATAACCTAAATTTCTAAGTGGATGCGCACGCAGATGTTGCTCGGTCTATTACTCTCCTCAGGATGTCAGCATTTATTGGTCTCCCTTGGTCCTCCCATTCACCCTTTCCCAAACCCAACCTTCCCAAATCCATCTTCCTAACTCACCCCCACATTCCTCCTAGCCCCAGAAAACACTTTTCATAAAAGGCAATCCCAGCCAGCTTCCTTGCAATGATCACTAGGGGCAAACATTTTTCCAGCTGGATCATTAGAAGGTTTGTCTTGTCTGCTCTTCTGTCCTCTAGTTTCCTCCTTCTAATCCTCCTTTTTGCTACTGACTCCACAAAGTCTGTCCATGCTGTTGCTCAAATGTGAATTTACCTTGAAGAAACAAGAGATAAGAGGCATTTGGCAAAACAGGAACAGTTGGGATAATCAGACTCTTCGGCCGGGCGAACAGTTACAAAGCCAGTGTCTGAGGACTGCTCAAAGAACAATCTGAACGTCATTATATATATATTTTTGTAGCATCATAAAACAATTCAGAGATTGTTTTCCCCAGTGTGGGCCTTGTTGGGCCATTAACTGTAAAACAAATAATAAATACATAGAAATCCCCTAGAAAGTTTAAACTGATATCATTCCAGATGTGTAGGTATTCCTTAAGGGAAAAGATGTATTTTTCTTACAATAAACCTCATCCACAAAAAGGCCCCTTGGTGGCCTGCTTTATCATCGGGTTCTTACCGCTCCGCTGCGGGACGGGGCATGCTGCGACCGACGGAGACATGGGAGCACTTACTGGAAGGTGTGGGATATATTACTAGAAAAATTGGAGTGGAAAGGTCAGTGAGTTAATGAGCAAAATAGCTAAAAAAAAATATCTTCGCTAGGGACCTAAACTTTATTGAATCCTGAGGCTGGTATTGTTAAAAGAAGGGGGGAGGTGCACAATATAATATATGTGTAACTCCTGGTCTACATGTTTCAAGCCTTCCCCTGCGGCTTTTCATCAGGACCAAGTACAACTGATTCCCTAATACCACTCCTGAATGATGGCTGATATATTCCTCAGTGCTTACTCAAGGTATATTATTATGCATTATACGATACCCAATTGGTATGTTGCCTCAATACTACCAATTTGGTATGATTTCCCAATTTATTTTATTATTATCCTAACTTTGCCACATGAGCTCTGCACGGGAGGGGAGGGACGCTTGTAGTCAAACTTGCTTCAAAGCTACTCCCTCGCCCAGCATACTTTGCCTGCCTGGTGCTCCATGGCCATTTACTGTAACCACAGCTGATTGTCCAATTTCCCTCATGACTTCACCAAATGAAAGTTTTGTCCTAGACCAGAATTCCTCATCGTACTGCAGCTATGCCAAACTGCCAAAGTTAATACTGGCTAGTTCATGCACGTGAACAATGCCAAGCCACTCTCATGTGACTTTTCACACATTATACTGGCATATTCCTAAACGCCACTGTTCAAGTATCAATATTGGTTGATACTATAGGAATTCTAACCATTTTATTCTCTTCCACCGTGGATCCTTCTTTACACTTTGTCTTTGCAATATTTTATATATATCCATATACTCGGTTGCTCAGATTATTTTCTTGATGCTCTATAGTAAATTATCCTCCCAATGGGTCCGTTGCCCACATGCAAGGTAACTTCACATATTTCTCTGATTGCATGCCTGCTCCTTTTCCTCCACTCTTTTTCCCTGTTTCTTGTCCTCCTCTCGTCCCCAATACTCCTGCTTCTTCCTCGACTGTGGACCCTGTCCTGGCTCCTACTCTGGTTCCATCATGTCTGTCCCGCTATCAACCACCGCCATCTTCCTCATAAGCTCTCCCATTCTCTACTTGTCCTCCTGGCAAATTTTTCCACGAGTCTCACCATGTTCTGTTAAACCTTTCAAACTCCAGGCAGTCCCCTATTCTTTGTCCCAAGCATTACACCATCCTCCACTGTACTCCCAGTCGGCATTGATACTTTTTCTCCTCTTGCTGTTCAATCTCCAGGGACTCTTTTTCCCTGCTCACTCTCCTTCACTCTCAACCTACACGGATGTCTTTTGTCGCAACTCAATTCTGCCCAGCTTCTCTTGGGGCTAACACTGATAACCCCCTTAGCCCTAAAGAACGAATGTTAACCACTTTTATCCCCCTCTCTCTGTCCATGAAAATGCTTGTGTCATCTGATAGGGACAGGCCGACCCCACTTCAAGGGGTTACCCCCTAACTGGTGCCCCTACCCTCTTCTCCCAGACCACAGGGAAAGCTGCCTGCTTCTTCAGTGTCCATCAGGTCCCACCCATGTATCACATCTTATTTGAGGTCACTTCTACTCCGGAGGTCAAAGCTTTCCTAACAAAGCACTTGGGAGGCAGAAGTACACCAAATTACACTAAAATACACATAAAAAAGTATGTTTTTCAGATGTAGGAACACTTTGTGTGAAAATATCAGCAGTATGCATCAAGAAAGTCCAGATTGTCCGCTGTAATGTATGCCTTCTATGTCAATTTTTGTACTTAATGTCTGCCAACTGATCACTTACTCTGCTTTGTTCAATAAATTATGTAAAAAAAAAAAAAAGAAAGTCCAGATTGTCATTCAGAAGTCCAAATGCAAAGCATGTTGTGTCAGTCATGACTTTCATAGTTTATGTTGAATCTATAAGAACACTGTGAGAAATAAGCTTTGCATACCTCTAAGAATGCAGTCCTAACTAGGCATTATTCATCTTTTATCTTCTTGTTCCATGAGCCAATTTGAAGAGATGATCCAATCCTGTATTGGTGCTTGTGAATTCTTACAGTATATCTATCTGTCTATCAGCTGACCAGCCCATAAAACTGGAACAGCACCACTGACAAGGACTGGAGCACATTTCTCAACACCCACCCACCTGAGTGCAGTAACAGCCTCTCCAAAGCAATCAAGATATTCAATAATGAGATCACCGCCTGCGCCGACTCCCTGGTCTCTCTCAAACACAACAATACAAAAGATTCCCAGGCCTATTGGTACATAGAGGAACTCAAACTGATGAAACGCTACTGCAAACAACTCGAGCACAAATGGAGAATGAGCCAGGCCACTGCAGACAGTAGAACGTTCCAATCTGCCCTCAGAAGCTACACCAAATGATCCGGACTACTAAGGGTGCCGCTCTGGCAGGCAGCATCAATGCCAGCAACAATAGAAGAAAGATTTAACCTCCCCATCAGCCACCTCCAACTCAATCCCTCCCTCTTGGGTCCCCTGCAGCAATCTCTCCCAATCTTATCGAAAGAACCACTGCTAACCACATCGCCTGTCATCACCTTAGAAGAAACCACTTCACCAAGAATTCCAACCACTCAGAGGTCCCCTGCCCCACCATGCCTATCCCAGCGCACTTTCACCTATCGCGCCATGCTCACACCCATTCTGAATGCCTCCACTTCTTCCACAACCTTCCCAGTTGCTTGGAAACACGCAACTGTCCTCCCACTGATGAAAAAACCCTCTGCTTATCCTTCAATACTCAACCAATACAGACTGACCTCCCTGCTACCATGCCCAGCCCAGGTCTTAGAGAAAATCATCAACATACACCTCACTGAATACCTCTGACTGCCAACTCATTGACACCACTCAGCCTGGTTTCAGCCCCAACCATAGCACATAAAGTACCCTCATCGCTGCCACTGATGACATCGGCATGACACAGGACAGAGGGGATACAGCTGGCTTCATCCTCCTGGCCCTTTCCGCAGCATTTGACACAGTCTCCCACGCCATCCTTATTAAACTCCTCTACAACATCAGAATCCAAGGACACCCCCTTCAATGGTTCTGCTCCTTCATGGATGGCAGGACACCAGTCAGTCATCCTAGCACCTTTCACATGGACCCCATAACCTCATCTGTGGAGCCTGACTGTCTTCAATGCCACCATCATCCGCTCTCACAGTACCAACACCCTCTCCTATGCCGACCATTCACAACTCAGTCTCTTCCTGATGAACAAGATACTCAGTACCCAGATCAAGACCAATGCCTGTATGACAGAAATCACCCACTGGGGGAAGACCAACTGTCTAAAGCAGAACACCAACAAGACCGAAATTGTGATCTTCGGGAGGAGCACATCACCGTGGGACTCCACCTGGTGGCCAACAAAGCTAGGACCGACACCCACCACCCAAGCCAAAAACCTCAGGATCATCAAAGACAGCACACTCAAGATACCCACGTCAATGCCGTCACTACTTCATGCTTCCCTACCCAGTGGGGACTGACATCAGGCATAAGTGGTGATGCAAACAAATCAATAATTTTGACCCACTGAGGCACTGTGAGAGATTGAGAATGCCTTTAGGGTCAACACGAAAGCTCTCAATCATGGCTCGTTATAAATAGTGCTTATAATGACCATGACTGAGAGCTCTGGAGCTGAGGCTGAAGGAAGTTTGAGTTTCTTGCGGCACCTTTCAGTGGGTGATAACATGGCAAATGAAATATGAACCTACCCTCTGGCACCTCCTCTGGTCCTCCTTGGTGTTCCTCAGGCCATCTTGAGGAAAATTGAATTTTGCCTGTCATGTGTCCCTACGTGTTCCCCATTATATGTTATATGTGCATGATTAATATGCATATTTACCCCCTTGACCGAATAAAGACGCAATTACAGTTGTGTCCAACGTTAATATGCTAGTTATCCAGTCCCTCTTGAAAGCAACGTGAATTAGGCTTCTAGGCCTATGTTGCCAACGTCTTTACATTGTGCACGTGAAATCATCGAGTTGCACCCGTTTCTAGGCCTCACAGGGCCCGGACACCAGATTCAAGCCTCGAGTCTCCTGAACCACTCCGAGGAGAGATGCAGCCCCGCCCGCATCCCTGACCCTTCACTTACTTCCTGCCAAGCAGCGCGGTGCCCGGCCTGGCCTGCCTGCCTGTCTGCCAAGAATATGTTATGCTTACAGTTATCAGTTCAGCTCCCCGGTTTCACATTCCTAGCTAACGAACCGCATAAACATCTTCATCTATAGTCTAGTCTTTCTGTCTCCATGCAAGAGAATTACTGAATTAGTATCCATAGAAGATCCATAGCACACGCAATACATAAAGAAATATATGCATGCACTAGCCTTAGTGACAAGTAGCCTTTGCCCTGATGACTTTTAGATTCGAGCAACATGTACTCCAAACACGAGATATCAGATATGCTATAGGTACAGGTCGTTCTGACATCCCAGACTTTAGTCTCCTCTTCTAGTGCTAGAAGTCAGAGCCCCCAGCGATCCTCAGTTACACGTCATGTTCGTTTGCGCGCACCAGTAGGTTAAAGGTTCCAGCTGCCCAGGTAGCCCCCTCCATGTATCCACCCACTTATGACACTTCTGTGACGTTTACATCACATGTCTCCGTGCACGCCCTGTGCACGCCTTCTTTTTACGCCCATGTGTTCTTATCTTTCGTTTGTCACTTGTTACGCCTACTGTATTCAATGCAATTGTACTGTTTTACTATATATACTGTATGATGTTAATATGATATGCGCGACTGTCATTCTTGTCCCTTCCTGAACCTTAGCAGGTGATGGAACCCGATGGTCCATTGGCTCGAGCCATCTGATTAAAGCCCGTATGACTCAGATACCACGGATTCTGCCTCTTATTTATTGAGCTATCCTTTTTCAGTTAATGCCTAGAAAAATAGTACTGGTAATTATTTATTTATTTACCACATAAATGGCGCCCGAATAGGAACGAGCCCCTTCCCCACGCGCCGGCGATGTAACGCAGGCCCCCTGACCCTTCTACAGCCGTGACGGATCCCTACTGTGCACGTGCAGATATTTCTGCTTCGAGTCTCCCTCAGGCCCACGGAGGAGACGGAGACTGCGGTCCGGCATCCAGACGAGGCGGTGAGGAAGGCGGATCGTCCCGACCAGAGCCCAAGCCGAGAGAGCAAGGTCCGAGGTATCCGGAGGCCCACCTGTTTCCGAAGCCCGAGGCGCATGCGTAGTGCGTAGCAGTAACCAGACGTCGTAGCAGTCCAGTCCAGTCCGAGGCCTTCAGTTTTGCTTCCCGGTGAGTACCGTTGCTGGGAACGTATCTAGACGGGTTCATTAATTTGTGCCCGGTCCGACGGGTTTGGGTACACAGATCCGGTCCGACGTGTTCACCTAGGTGGATACGGTATGACGTGTCTCTTTAGGAGACCGGTATGTTCTGTACTGTTTTAGCAGTGCATCCAGTAATTCTAGTAAGTCTGTTCTCTGGTATAGTTTCTCGAGAAGTTCCAGTATTATGTTTTCGAAGTATTGTGGTTTCAATGTATTCTGTTCGAACTGTTATTAATGTGTTTTTTTTTATGTCGTGGTATGAGTGATTTGTTTTGCTATTCATTACTGTGTTCATTGTGTATTGTGTTCAAGTTCGGGTACGTTCAAATATGCCTCTGTTTTCAAAGTTACGTCAGATAGGAACCAGAAAAGCGCTACTCGAAGAATCAGTTCCAGTCCCTCCTAGGGACAGTCCTGGACATTTCATGTATCATAAGCATGGCTTAGATGCCATACTGTATCTAGATTTATGGGTGGACTACACCAAGGATCTCGAAGAGAAATATAGATGGCCTGTTTCAGGAACATGGGATGCCGAGTGCATCATGAGAGTAGAAGAAGCATTATGGAAAAAGAAAGCCAGACAATCCCAGAAAGATGCCATAGAATTGTGGCGTAAAGAATCACATAAAAGAACAGAGAAGGAATTCAGAAAAGCAGAACTAAGTAGGGAATCCTCATAAAAAGCCCAAGAAAGGGAATTACTAGAAGAAGGTGAACGAGTTAGAGCAGAACAGTCAGACAGACAAAGAAATGCCCTTATTAAAGGTATGTATCCCCTTCTCGCCGAGGGTTTGCCTAAGGCAACCCCGGAAACACCCCGTAATTTACTGCCACCATTAGTTCCGACTAAGCTACGTCATAAACCGACTGCAGCTGAGATCTTTCTTTCTTCCTATTTAGACAACACTGTCCCAGAATATGCTAATACGAATCCTACCCCGCCAGTTCAACTTCAGCCCCCTGTTAATAATGCAATTACTGTGCCTCTAGCCGTTGGTCCCGGGAATCCTGTTAATGTGCCAGTACCCCAGGACCAACCCGCATTACGTACACCTACTTTACCAGTCACATTACCAGTAGCCGCACATTCAGTATTAATTGACGATTCTAGTTCAGGAGGAGCAGGGGGAGGTATTCCTATCACCCCGCCTCAAACAAAACGACTGACGCTGAAAGATGCAGCGTTACAGCGCACGCCAAAAGTGACTACGTACGAAGCCCTCAAAAGGTTTCTTAATGAGTGTGGAACTGATTGTAGATATGATCCAGTGCCAGGCGAAGATCACATGATAGTATATTCCATACGTTTACGACGAGTTGCAAATTTTTTAGTTACCATACCAGGTATGGAAAAACATCTAGACAGAATATATCATTTTATCCGTACAGGGGAGAAACCAGAAAGTATTCACGAAGCTATGGTACACAGGAAAGTCGAGATTCAAGGCATGATTTTGCAATTTTTAATAAATTGTTTAATAAGAGAACAGGATCATCCTGATAAAGACAAAGAAGAGATGAAAGTCCTGACAAGATGGAGTGACAATATAGCAGAAGGAAAACACAAGACACAAAATTGTATAGAAACCATGTACAGAAAGATTCGTAAAGAAATTATAGGCATACACGAAAAGGAGGAAGCAATGAGAGTAGCCGAGAAGGAGAATGCCTCTTCAGACGAAGATGTAGACAACGAGAATCCCACCAGAATAGCGTATGTAGGTAGGACGAGACCTTCCGATAGACACACACGCCTAGACTACAAGAAAGTTTTTCCTCCTCCCGTACCAGAACAGTGTTCTCTTGAACAATTATTCCAGGCTACAGATAAAGTTCTGAAACTACGAATAGGTTACAGTGAGCTTAGTACCATGCATGAACAAGAACTAGCCCGATCAGCAGTTCGATGGATTAGTGATTCTACCACGTTTTCAGACGAAGTAGTAGCTCAAATGTTTTTGAAGCTTCCGCCAGACGAACAGCGACTGGTGGGTATGTACATGATCCAGCACCTCATTACACTGTACGAGGATCAGCATTCTGATCCAGGTCCTTTATATAATGTATTGAACGAGTTACTCCTAAACCGATGGAAAGGCCTAGGTACCGATTTGATTAGCGTCATTTTAGAACAACGCCACAAATACAGAACGTTCCTGACTCCACATTTTGTTCCTGTTTCACCCTCATTCTACATAGATAAACAGAATCCGTTGCGAGAAGTGCATCCTGTTAAGGGAACGGGGGTTGAGCTCGAACGAGTATTTGTTTACACCCCTATAACGAAAATAGAACTACTAGAAATGAAAAAGTTAGTGCCCTGTCACGATAAAGATCCAGCAGGGTTCCACCGTGAATTAAAAGACATGCTCCGTATGGGAGAATACACATATCCTGATATCATCAAAATGTTAAAGGTCCTGTTGCCCGCGGGCATATATGAAAAACTAAAAGAAAAAGAATGGGAGGTGGGAGAGAAAGAGATTGACTGGACAGCGTTAGAGAACGAAGATAATACACGAGTTCCAGGTACTGGTCTCGGGGATAAAGCCAAAGAGTTGCCCGAACTGTTAATTCAAATCTTGCCAAGATTACTAGCCACGAAAAAGGAAGATTGGGATGCCATCTCAGCCTGTAAACAGAAACAAGACGAAGACACTAGTGATTTTTATTCCAGATTTGAGAAATGTTTCATTATTAATAGCGGTTTGAAAACAAGTAGTGAGTCGTATCCACATCTCTTTGTTACCAAACTAGTTGAGAATTCTTTACCACAAGTTAAAAATCGAGTATTAAAGGTCGAGAGTACATGGAAAGCTAATACCCCGTCCCAAATGCTACAGATGCTACAGTATCACCAGAATCGAATCAGGGAAGAGCAAGAACACGAAAGGAGACGTATGAAAGATACGAAAATGAAAGTACTAGTTGCACAGTCTGTTCCAGCAGATAGTCAGAAGAGGGGTACGAATCAGACTACTCATTCTGCAGCTCCTGTTAAAGGGACATGCAATTACTGTAAACAGCCAGGTCATTATATAAACGAATGTGCAGTTCTGAAACACAACATAGCTACAGGTAAGACGAAAGAGAGACCGCGTCCTCCTAGACAGGAACATGTTCCGCAGAATTCGCAGCCACCGCAGAACGCACAACAGACAGTTACAGTACCGCAGCCAATAGCTGCCACACAACACGTTACACAGCAGATGTACCAGTACGCACAGTCAGATTACCCAGAATATCAGCAGTATTCATGAAACAGCCTAGAGAGGGAGGTTGGCTTGCCTCTCATCGAGGTTCCTGTAGATCAAGAGGGTCCCTATGTACACAGTCAAGTATTAGGGAAAGACAGAAAGTTTCTGATTGATACAGGGGCAAGTAGGACTACCATCAGTCATGACGAGGTTCCAGGGGCTCCACTCTCAGGCTCAAGAAATGTTTCCCTGGGATTTTCAGGAAAGCCTATTGTTAATGAAATATCGAAACCAGTTTCCCTAGAAGTTGGTCCATTGTCCCGAACCACAGACTTGTTACTTACGAAATCATGTCCTGAAAATTTACTTGGTATTAAAACATTGAAAGAGTTAGGTGCTGTTATTTGCTGTTCTCCGGAAGGAGTGAGATTGTTTTTACGTGATTTTAAAGGTCATTATGTGTTACGAGATTTTGATCCAAGATTACTGAATGTACCACGGCATTTATGGGCGCAAGGTCCAACTGATGTAGGTTGTATGCATATTACACCATATCGTGTCACTCTAAAACAAGGTGTTGTGTTACCGCGAATCCGACAGTACAAATTGCCACCTGAGGCTGTGGCAGCCTTATCGAAAATCATTGACGAGCTCATTGCTCAAGGAGTAGTTGTAGAAACTGACTCCAATGTATGCAATTCTCCTATCATTCCAATTCTTAAACGTACTGATCCAAATGCACCTCCAGTTTATCGATTAGTGATCGACCTTCGAGAACTTAATAAATGTATCATACCCCAGTACCTGGTAGTTCCAGATATCTCTTCCCTATTGACTGCCATTGATTCCGAAGCTACGTTCTTTACTGTTATTGATCTCAAGAACGCATTCTTTAGTGTCCCCATTCATCCAGACAGCCAGTTCCTTTTCGGATTCTGTTTAAATGGAAGAAGTTATAAATTCACACGTGCACCTCAAGGTTTTACAGAAAGTCCTAGTATTTACAGTCAAGCACTTAAACGTCAACTAGACAGTATTCACATGCCAACTGACACTGCCCTGCTCCAGTATGTCGATGATCTATTGATCACAGCCCGTACGGAACGTGACTGCGAACGTGCGTCACTGACCGTCTTGTATTTTCTGGCAGAAATGGGACACAAGGTGTCCCCTTCCAAATTGCAATTCTGTGTCCAGCAAGTGGTATATCTTGGACACTTGCTGTCCAAGAGGGGTAGACAGTTGACACCTGACCGTATCCAGTTAATAGCACATCTTCCACAGCCCAAGACACAGAAGGAGGTACGAGCTTTTATCGGCCTCACTTCTTACTGCAGACAATGGATTCCACAGTATGCATATCTAGCCAAATCACTGATACAGTTGACAACACAGGAGGCAGCCACATCGACTGTCCTCCCTTGGACCCAGGAACATACACTTGTTTTCAATGAGTTAAAGAAAGCTTTATGTAACGCACCTGTGTTAGCGACACCAAATTACAGTAAGCCTTTTACACTTTTTGTCACTGAACGTGATGGTACAGCATTATCTGTTCTCATGCAAGATCAAGCAGGACAACACAAGCCTTGTGCTTATTTTTCTAGCACATTAGATCCAGTAGCCCAGGCTCTGCCTGCGTGCCTCAAATCAGTTGCAGCCACAGCTCTAGCTATCAGACAAAGTGATTCCATAGTGTTAGGACACTCCCTGACAGTACAAGTTCCACACTCAGTGGAAGTTCTTTTAAACCGAACACAGACTCAGCATTTGACAATTGCACGTTTAACAGGATATGAACTGACACTGTTTCAGCCACACATAGAAATCAGACGCTGCAACATTTTAAATCCTGCTACACTGTTACCCTCGATTACATCGAACCCTGCCACACATGACTGTGTGGAAGTTATTAACACTATGACAAAGCCAAGACAAGACTTGACGGACATTGCATTTCCTGATCCAGACCTGACACTTTACGTGGATGGTTCATGTATGAGAACAAGTACAGGAGAGTTAGTAGCCGCGTATGCAGTGACTACTGAAACTGAAGTTATAGAAACACATCGCATTGACACCTTATCTGCTCAAGCAGCAGAGCTCATCGCTCTGACCCAAGCTTGCATACGAGCCAAGAACTTGAAAGTAAACATATATACAGATTCACGTTATGCATTCGGAGTCATTCACGACTTTGGAGTCCTGTGGCAAGAAAGAGGTTTCATGACCTCTCATGGAGCCAAGATTCAGCATGGCCCCCTCATTCAAGCCCTTTTAGAAGCCATACATTTACCGACAGCCATTGCCATTATGAAGTGCAAAGCACATACGAAAGTCACTGACACCATTTCCCAAGGTAACGATCTGGCAGATCGAACAGCCAAGCTTACAGCTCAGACTCCAGACGTTCCAGTTAACACGACAAAGACAGATGTTCCAGTTCAGACGACTTGTATGACAGATAAGCACCCTACACGAGATGTACTAGACATACAGACACATGCTACCCCAGACGAAATCAAGAAATGGTCTGAACAAGGAGGGGTCCAGACAGATCAGGGATGGTTGACGAAGGGAAAAGCCACATGGTTTCTCCCCGACTCCATGGTTCAAGTCATTATTAATACAGCACATAGTCCAGCACATTTAGGAGAAAAAGCCATGTTAGACAGCATCCAGAATCTCTGGTTTAACAAGCATTTACGAGCAGCAGCGAAGCAGAAAGTGCGTACCTGCATGATCTGTTGTCAGTTCAATCCAGGTAAAGGTGTTCCGGTGGAACAAGGTGGATTCCATCCTCCTGACCACCCTTTTGAAGTCCTCCAGATGGATTATATTCAGATGGATCGATGCCGAGGTTTCAAGTATGTCCTCGTAGTTGTATGCGCTTTGTCCAGATGGACAGAAGCATATCCAGTCCCAGATTACACTGCCGCGACCACTGCCAGGCAGTCGGTTCGTGAGTTTTTCCCACGCTATGGTTTGCCCAGAGTCGTGTATTCAGACAACGGACAGCCATTCTCATCCGAACTCATGAAACAAGTATCACTTCTGTTAGGGTACCAGTGGAAGTTCCACTGTGTACGACACCCCGAGGCAGCTGGCCTCGTCGAGAGACACAATCAATCTCTGAAAATACGTATTGCGAAGGTCTGCGCAGAGAAAGGTGTAGATTGGATGGTAGCCCTGCCAGTCGCCCTTTTTTATATGAGAATGGTCGCTCACTCCCGATCAGGTCTGTCACCTTTTGAAGTAGTGTTTGGTCGTCCCCCAAACATGTGGGGTACACCTATGCCACGTAAAATCACCGATGTTGATAGTAATATGCTGACAGATTACCTAGCTTCCTTGATGTCTGCACTACTCTCTTGTCGTTCACAGGTCGCGGCTGCCTTTCCAGACAACACCCAGGTGAAACCGCACGAGGTCGTTCCAGGCGACCTAGTCCTCGTTAGGAATTTTGATCGTTCAAGCCCTCTGGAGCCCCGCTGGAAAGAGCCGAAACTTGTTCTGATGCCCACAAGGACTGCCGTGAAGCTGGAAGGCAGAAAGGGCTGGCTACACTCCAGCCACATCAAGCGTTTCCATGGACTGCGTCCAAAGACTTTTTTCAAGGACTGCCCCGATACTGACTCTAAACTTCCCCTGTTAGAATCGTTAGAGAAAACTCCGCAGCAGGAGTATAAACTCAAGTTAAGGTCTAGCAAGTCAGACAGCGTTTAATTGTTTAAGTCCCTCTCGGGTGAAGCGGTTAGACAGGTTCCTGACATGTATGAGATAGACCCACATAGTGAGAGAGATAGACGAAACTCCAAGAAAATACGTTACTGTAAAAATCTGCGCAGCAGATGTGTTGTTACATTATTGTTTATGTTATTTCTGAGTCTTACGGTCACATGTATAAGTTATGTTTTACATGTATTTTTTCCTCCTCTTGGTTCGCATGTACATTTTTCCTCTAATGATACAGTAGAGCATTCTTTTAGTGAACTACCCCCTCACGAGTTATCCTATCGACTTGCAATGCGCAACAATACTTTTATACGTATGTTACACTATTCACACCAGACCAGCAATGCCACTAATTGTTGGGTGTGTGGTCGACTCCCCCCTTACCAGACACCGAAGGGAGTCGTGCCACTCTTTCCCTATCCGTTTTCACACAATGGTTCGTGTGGAGCATGGTTTACGTTAACATCATCTTTAGACGATAAGTCCCTTCTGAATAGAACATGTTTCCCAGACAAGGAAGGTCTTTCCCATAGGACAGGGTTAGATCTAGAAAATGAAGTATATGATCTAGGTAATTTTTCCTCCAACTTCATGGTTTTGAATGTTCAGTCCGAGACTACTCCAGATTTGCCTGCTATTACAGTTCTACCAGTGAAAGGCGAATTATGTGTTAGAAGGAATGGTTCAGTACATCTAGGACACAGTGATTGTCATACTGTGGTCGAGTATAGTGACAGTGGGAAATCTACTTTCAAAGCCTCACGTCATTCGTATTTTATATGTGGTCAGACCGCATATGTCCGTCTGCCCCTAGATTGGGATGGAACATGTTACATTGCCTTCCTACTGCCACCAGTTTTTCTAGCCCCATCCGATTATCACAGAAATACACATCTAGTACACGTCAGACATAGAAGGGAGATCGAGTCCCCAATTGTCGATCAAACTGAAACTGCCTTAGAACAGTATACAGATTTCAATAAAGGTTTCTTTTTCTTCATAGGACCTATCCAGAATAGTAAATTAATACGCAGGTTAACCAGAACCCTTGAATCAGTAGTGAATGAGACTACTTCCGCTCTAGGTAACTTAACAGAAGAGCAATCTTTTTTGAGATTTGTCGTTCTTCAGAACCGCCTTGTTCTTGACGTCATACTGGCCGATAGGGGCGGAGCTTGTAGAGTCATCGGATCTAGTTGTTGCGTTTTCATTCCTAATAACGCACCGTCTGTATATTCAGCAATAACAAGACTTCATAAGATAGCCCATCAGCTACACCACAATCCAGGCACCTGGACATGGTCCGGTTGGCTCTGGAGTATAATATCTGCCTGGGGATGGAAAGTACTGTCATTCCTGGGAATAGTAGTAATGATCATATTCAGTTGTTGTCTCTGTTTACAATGTGGCCCTGCGATTTGCGGCTTGTGCGCTACCTCTTGTATTCCAAGTCCAATGTCCTATTCCCAAAAGATAAAAGACGAGCAAATGATGCTGTATGAACAGATAGATGGTATCATGAATATTGATGTTTCCTGAAGCAAACGTAGGGAACAAGGAGGGAATGAGGAAAATTGAATTTTGCCTGTCATGTGTCCCTACGTGTTCCCCATTATATGTTATATGTGCATGATTAATATGCATATTTACCCCCTTGACCGAATAAAGACGCAATTACAGTTGTGTCCAACGTTAATATGCTAGTTATCCAGTCCCTCTTGAAAGCAACGTGAATTAGGCTTCTAGGCCTATATTGCCAACGTCTTTACATTGTGCACGTTAAATCATCGAGTTGCACCCGTTTCTAGGCCTCACAGGGCCCGGACACCAGATTCAAGCCTCGAGTCTCCTGAACCACTCCGAGGAGAGATGCAGCCCCGCCCGCATCCCTGACCCTTCACTTACTTCCTGCCAAGCAGCGCGGTGCCCGGCCTGGCCTGCCTGCCTGTCTGCCAAGAATATGTTATGCTTACAGTTATCAGTTCAGCTCCCCGGTTTCACATTCCTAGCTAACGAACCGCATAAACATCTTCATCTATAGTCTAGTCTTTCTGTCTCCATGCAAGAGAATTACTGAATTAGTATCCATAGAAGATCCATAGCACACGCAATACATAAAGAAATATATGCATGCACTAGCCTTAGTGACAAGTAGCCTTTGCCCTGATGACTTTTAGATTCGAGCAACATGTACTCCAAACACGAGATATCAGATATGCTATAGGTACAGGTCGTTCTGACATCCCAGACTTTAGTCTCCTCTTCTAGTACTAGAAGTCAGAGCCCCCAGCGCTCCTCAGTTACACGTCATGTTCGTTTGCGCGCACCAGTAGGTTAAAGGTTCCAGCTGCCCAGGTAGCCCCCTCCATGTATCCACCCACTTATGACACTTCTGTGACGTTTACATCACATGTCTCCGTGCACGCCCTGTGCACGCCTTCTTTTTACGCCCATGTGTTCTTATCTTTCGTTTGTCACTTGTTACGCCTACTGTATTCAATGCAATTGTACTGTTTTACTATAGATACTGTATGATGTTAATATGATATGCGCGACTGTCATTCTTGTCCCTTCCTGAACCTTAGCAGGTGAGGGAACCCGATGGTCCATTGGCTCGAGCCATCTGATTAAAGCCCGTATGACTCAGATACCACGGATTCTGCCTCTTATTTATTGAGCTATCCTTTTTCAGTTAATGCCTAGAAAAATAGTACCGGTAATTATTTATTTATTTACCACAATCTAGAAGCCATTGGTTTCAGAGCCAATACCCTTAATCACCAGCGGCTGCTCACACAGGTAAAAGCTGTGGGGCAGTGATGCAGGGCGAGGGCGTGGCGAGGGCGTGGCGGGGTGGGGAGTAGTGGGGAGTAGTGGAGTTCGACATACGACGAGAATGTGAACAATAAATAAATAAAACTACTTACCTTGCGCTCGCTGCCACAAAAAGCTTTTCGAGTAGTTTCAATAGGCCCTAAGTGTACCTAAACTCACAACTGCTCAGAGCCAGGATACCCTCTACAAATTTGCACAATATAACAAATCTGCATAGCATATCAGGTGGGTGAGGAGACGGCCTTGGTTATCACATATCGCCAGAATCGTATTATGAGATTCAAGTTGCATCAGCAGGGGTTCTGCGTTTTCAGCTTGTTCATAGTGTTTTTTTGAGTGGCAGTCTTTGACAGGCTAATTTTGCCTTGGTAAAGAAAAGGGAATTTCATTTGCATTTTGCAGCAATTAGTTCCTGAATAGTTCCAGGTGTTAGAGAAGTGCAGTACAGTGTATAGAAGCAGTGTTGTTCTCATTCAAAATTATTTGTTTTAGCCTCCACTTCATATGGAGCCAGTGCTGGTGTTGGATCTTGGTTCTAGAGTTTTGGAAGGAGTGATGGGAAGGGCATGGATTGTTAGGGTTTGAATTGCCTGGCAATTGCCGGTGGCTTTCTGCTTTGCTGGTTCTGTTGTGTACCATTGTAAATAAATGTAGATATAATTAAAACAATTTATAAATAAATAAATGTCAATATTGCAATGTACCTTGGAGTTCTTGGTGTATTTGTGGAACTTTTCATTGGAGTACCTCATCATGGATCCTCTTACAAGGTATTGAGCCACAGCCCATAAAATGAGGATACAGATTGTTAATTTAGATTTCAATAGTCTTACAAGTGTTGATGTAGTATATGGTACTGAATGGATAGTCAGTATCAGAGAATGTTAATTTCCTTCTTGCCTTCCTAGGGTCCACCAAAGCAATGGCAAGGATCAATTTCACTGGGGCATGATCAGATAGTCTACATTCAAGCATGTCACAAGAAATCATCTCTGGTAGCAGGCACCTGTAAGACAGGTAGTAATCTATGCTGGTCTCTGCCCTAAATACCTGAAACAGGAACATGTAGTCCCTGACAGTGAGTTGAAGCAAACGCAAGGGTCTAGGATGGAGTGATAAGAAATCAGGTCCACCCAAAGGCCTCTGTCTTTATACACATCCAGTTCCTGGCACCTTAGAGGTCTTAGACAGTGTCCAATGTCAGGTTTCAGTCTCACCTAACATGAACTTTCAATGTGGCAAGTTCCGTTAACAGTCTATTCAAGGCTATTAGGAAGCCTTTCTTTGAGTCGTTTGGGGATCAAATAGAGCCACTAATCAGAGAGGCTTTCTGGATCGTGAGTTTCTTGAAAAGAAATCATCCTTCATCATCTGACCACATTTTGTGGATTCCTGCTGCTAACATCTTGTGGAGAAGAATTGCTATCCCACTTTCTTCCTTCAACCCAATCTCTATCTTAATTGTGTCAGACTCAGTACATGAGAGGTGTGTTTCTTGCAGTAGAAGTAGGTAAGGGCATTTTGAGTAAGTAAGTACTTTTACCTCTTCATATATCCTAAGAGGCCATTCAAATTTAGGTGCAAAATAACCAGGTGTATAGGTGACATCACTGTGACACACAGTTGGCATTTGTACTTGGGGTCTTTGCAATCTCACACTGCTTGTTTGTAAGTTATGATTGACACTGAAGGGTAAGAATCCTAGCATGAGGACTCACATTATTCATAAACAACAAAAGAGTGTCTGCGTAGGGCAAGACAAACATCCAGCGCAGGATTCGAGAAGAGGAGGAATCAACCTAAGAATGAGTCACTTAAGGATTTTTTGAGAAGCCCTCACTCACCACCCTGGGTGGTGACATGCTTCATCATCGGGCCCACCAGGAGAAGCCGAATGCCTCCCTGGTGTGCTACAACGCCAGATTACTGCGGAGCTGGTTTTGTGACAGTAATGTGCAAAAAATGTGAGTTTAAAAAATGCCAGCAGACTATACCATACAAAAACTTTATTCCATGGTTAGCTGGGCATAGGTTAAAAGCGATGTGTCGGGAAATCTACCAACTATTTGTGTTGGGTGTTTTCCCCTATTAAAGTGGGGTCAACATGTTTCTGCCCTTATGTGTAAAGGTTTTACGGGGCTTTCGTCAGGACCATGTCGTAGTGTACCTCGGTGGTGTGGACGCGCTAAGGCCCACCCTAGCCAGAGGACGTGAAAGTTAAAATTAATCGTGAAAAAGTGTGCAAAAAACAAACCAAAAAGTGGTGGTTCACAAAAATCTGTGAAACCAAAGGTCTGTAAAGAAATGACATACACACATATAAGACAACAGAAATTGTTTTAGTACTTGAATTGGAGCATAATTTGAAAACACTCAGCTCGATGTTCTGTGCTAGGGCTGGACAAAGGCATGCCGGTGGTAGATAGCTCTATTTTTATGCCTGAAAACCGGATCAGGCCGTGTCCGGACATGCAGTTGACCGAACAGGAGAGATCGGTCACTTGTTTCATTGGTATCGATTAATGTTTCAATAGTGAAGCATGCCGGTGGTAGATAACTGTATTTTTATGCCTGAAAATGCGGATCAGCCCGTGTCCGGACATGCAAGGACATTTGGTCAATTGGTTCCAAAGTACCTACTATGGCATCAATCTTGAATATGGAATCAATGAGCCCAAAAATGGAGGGCCGGTGTGGAAGTGAGAACGAAGTGAATATGGTGATCACATGAACAAAACATTATTAAAAACATGGCGGCACTCTCACTTGTTAGTAAAAAGATCCACACTTCATGGGTCTCGGGAGGGGGTGGTGGCGACAGTGGCACACCCTGGAAGGAATTGTAAAAGACAGGGAAGGGCTCAATACGGGTGAAAACTGACAGAGTTACTTAGCTGTGCGCTGGTCGTGCTCGCCTGCTGCCAAGTAGTCTTACGCACTCAACGCCAAACACCCGCTCGGCACCTAGCGGTCTCCTTCACCGGACCCCGTGGATGGGTGTCTCGGTACAGGCAAGCCTCTAAGTACACTAGATCGTAGGAGGGTTTGAGCGCCGGAGGGGGCATGCCCGGAAGCGGTGGGCGCACTGAGCGTGACGCTCACCTCTCAGTATCCAATCGGGATGCCGCGCCTAAAGCGAGGCTTGGGAAGCAAGCCCTCGCGGGGAGCGAGGCTTGCGAAGCATGCACTCGCGGAGCAAGGCTTGGAGAGTCAGCCTATGGGATCAAGAGTGAAGTCCCATGTGTGCAGGCAATGAATAATACGACCAATGCGCACTGGTTCTGCAGGGTATTTGGCCGTAGGGGGAAGGTATATGGATATTGCAAATACCCAGCCACATATAATGTTATGGAAATAGTGGGGGATGAATTAAATAAAAATTCAAAACAGAGGGAGTGTTACACTGGGAGACCAGAACTATATACCAGGTTGTGGACTAGGCACACTGGTGGTATGAACACATTGGGTGTTATCACCTGTACGGAGATGATCTGATATTGGGGGGGGGGGGGTTGTTATGTCCTTATCTTTCTATTAATTAGACTTAGTGGCAGAGTCATGGTGTTATTCTCACGCTTGTGAAGGCATTCAAGTGACATGTAGCCAGTGCAGCAGGAGAGTCGCTAGTGCAACAAGAGAGTCTGGGCATAGCAGGTTAGCGTTTTAGGACTGAAGACCAAGGTATTTGGTCGTTGAGCCCGTTTATATGGGTGCCAAGTCTGTAAACCCAGCATTGCTCCTTTTCAAACAAGATGTTGGCAGAGTTCCTTTCTGTGGTGATCTGTTCTATTATTGTCCAGCGAAGGTCATTGGTTGTGTGGTTTTTTAGAAGGAAATGTTCACTCATTTTTGTGGTCGTTTTTTCTCCATCTACCTCCCAAATTCCTTTCCCCTCTCCCCTAATCTTCTCTCACCTTGCCTATTTATTTTTTTCCTCATGTTTATGCTATGCTCTTGTACTCATGTAATTCCTGTAACTATGCTCCAGTAACTGATGTAACTCTGTAACCATGCTCTGAAACAATGTTTGTTCCTCATGTAAAGTGCTCTGATACCTCAGGGTCTAGCCAGCGGTATATAAAACTCAATAAATAAATAAAAAGGTGTGTTCAAAAGGTCACAACAATGGGGGGCAGGAATTTGCGCAAATATTAGCTAAGCACAGTGTTAGACAGCAACTCAGTTGTATGAACACAGTAGTGAGGAGGTATGAAAGAGAACTAAGATTTAACTCAACCCCTTGGACATTCAGTCAACTTTGTACAGACAGACTATGATTCAGGTAGCAGCACCAGCCCTCTACATCATCATAATCAAGGAGAGAGTGCAAAAGGCTGCTTTAGCTGAAGTCCTGGCCTAGTAACACTTCTTCATGGAAGTTTTGGGAGGGGATCCAGATTTGTGAAAGCTTGTTGATGACACTTCTTCCAAGTCTTATTCTTTGGTCATGTTCTTCTTCGACAGTGTGTACTCCTTCCAGTTGGCTGTGCTATCATCCTGGTAGATTCTTATTGGGGTGGTATCCACATTGTTGTCTTCTATTGAGCCCATGAAAGGTTCAATTTGGGAAGGTTCCTGGTATTCCTTCGTTCTTCCATCAATCTTCACCAACATGATGGCCATTTCTATGAGTCTAAATATAAGATCATATTTCTTTAATGCCTATCCCAATGCCAAGAATGTATTGAGGATTAGATTGGTTTCCTGTGAAAATTCTGCAGCAAAAGAAATGCTCCAACACAAGTATTGGCTCACACCCTGTTTCTCAACGAAGGAGATGATCTGCCTCCTATGTTTGTGATGGAGTAGACAAACAATGAAGTGTCTGGTTGTTGCAGAGTCAAAGGACAACTAGACTTGTTGGCATCCCAAAGGGCACTGATGTATATAAAAAAGTGATTGATGGAATGCTTGAATTAATCTTAGCAACTGGTACTTACTTGGCACTGCATACCAGTCCATTGTTATTTTGCACACAATGGCACCTCAATTTGGACCTAGCCATACGCAAATATATTTTGACCCTAAATAGGAACAGTCCAACCCGAACTGCCAAACCACGTCCTCCCTGAACTGAAACACAAGCAACCTAGAACAGGTTTTGCTTGGTTCTAGTGGCATAGTGTGCACAGGACCCACGTCTGGGCATATGCTGTATAGCGTAGCATGGTGGGGGAAAAGCAATGGACTGGAAAGCAGGCCGAGCAATTGCTGAGATGAATTTAAGCATTCCATCCATTACCATCTTGTTGCTGACATTTATGCCCTAAGTGTGATGGGTATGACCAGACGTAGTTCCCGTGGTGACTGTATCTTTAGGACTCGAGCTATACCTCACAGATGAGACCTAAGTAGGTTGAAACCTGTCTGGGGTTGATTGTGGTCCTATCTGGAGGGGACCTTGCCTCGTAGTTTGGGATGGACTGTTCCATGAGGAGAAGTGTTGATTTTGATTTGCCAACACAATAGAGGGGGTTCCTAATCGGGATTAAGATAAGGGCAGGTAACGGGGAAAACAGTGTAAAGAGAATCAAAGAACCCTGCCCACCTTATATTACTATGGTCCTTCTAGAGGATCCTTCAATTCAAAAATTGGGTGATACTTGACAATATCAGAGCCATGCGCACATATATTTCATAAGATTTGTTTTATTTGTGTTTCATTTTAACAAAAATAGATTTTTTAACATTATATGTATATATAAAAAAGTGTGCCCTTTTTGAATTTGGAATAGTTCATTATGGACAGAAAACACACCTGACATGGGTTGAAAAAGAGAAATACACTTTCAGTATCTATACATGTCCCACACACACAGTGTACGTCATTCTCACTAAGCATTCATAATATCTCCTTTATCTAATATACACATGCGTCCAAACATCCATACACTAATACATTAAAGGTACGTCAATTCCTGAGGGCGCAATCAGAATAGACAATATTTGCGTCACTGAAAGGAGAGAGCTGGGCAGACCAGGGATGAACACAGTCATCTAAAGTGAATGTTATACTGCCGCGAGCTTGAAATACGCCAACGCGCGTTTCAGTGTAGGGCCAGTTTATGGCCACACCTTCATCAGGGCGAAGAAGTACCGCAGAGAGGGGGACGACAAGACTGCAAATACAAAATTTAAATACATTGAAATTTTCAAACATGACAACACAATTCATTAGTCATTTTTCATTTTCACATCGTCTCTTTTTTGTAAAAACAACAGTGCGTATTTTGGCTCTGATAGCTCAAGTCACTCCATATAGTACTTACTTCGCAGATTTTGATTTGCATAAGGTGAGCTTTTGTCGAGAGTGTTATGGTGGCTGAAAAATTATGCACTGGAATGCAGCCCCAGTTATTGCCCATGGCTGAAATTAATTCAAGCATTCCATCCCTCACCTTGATTTTGTAGTAGAAACTTAAGGGGAGGTATGGAAGCAGTGCTCAGGTTTTCCAGGATAAATTTAGCAAGAAATGCAAACATGTGATCACCCTCTTCTCTCACAATATATCATATTTGCACTCTGAGACCACCACTCTCCTACTCTAGTTCCATATCTAATTCCTCCTATAAGATATGCTGAGCAGACTCTCATCGATCAATTCTTTTAACATTGCCATCAAGAAGGGATTTGAAGGAGGCAAGCTCTGGACAAAAATATCATGCTGCAAAATATAGAATCCAGAATAGCAACTACCGGAAAAAATTAGAAATGTGAAAAGATTCGAATCTCCGTGGGAAGCTGCCACCTAAGAAGTGCTAACTCTCTCAGGCTTGAACCTCCTAGATTCCAAAAACAAAAAACGTAGACATGCTCCTTCTCCGGGGCGGCGCCAAGGATCTGGAACTCCTTACCACCCAAGGTGCGCTCAAACCCATCATCCCACTTTTTCAAAAAAGAGGTGGAAAAGATCCTAATGGATAGATTCCTTGCATAGACTCTCGGAGAGCCGCTTCCTAGGGCGCAAAGGCTGTCACAATGGCAGCATTTTCTAGATTGGTCAGAAGCATGTCATTTACAGGAGAACCCTTTAAACCTTTGCTCCCCTGGGTACCTGGATCTGAATAGTTTCAGAGCAGCAGCAAAATAACCACCATGAAGATACTAGAGCGATGCAGACTAAGGCAATATTCATGGACTGACTGGCATTTTATACGCTATCTGTTGCGACAGCCTACTGTGGCTTTGTACTTTTGATGTACCTGTATATTCCTATCACTTTGTTCATCAACCCTATGTACAGCACTCTGATACTATTGGGTCATGTACTCGCTTTCAATCAATCAATCATGCCATTTGTATAGCGCACTACTCACCCGGGAGGGTCTCAAGGCGCTTGGGGGGAGGGGTATGCTACTGCTCAAACAGCCAGGTCTTGAGTTGTTTCCTGAAGGCGAGATGGTCCTGGGTCAGCCGAAGGTGGATGGGGAGGGAGTTCCAAGTCTTGGCAGCCAGGTAAGAGAAGGATCTTCCTCCGGCGGTGGCTCTTCGGATGCGTGGTACGGCTGCGAGGGCGAGGCTGGTGGACCGTAGCTGGCGGGTGGGCGTGTAGAAGGTCAGGCGGTCGTTGAGGTACTTGGGGCCCAGGTCGTGGAGAGACTTGTGTGCGTGGGTGAGGAGCCGGAACAAGATCCTCTTGTCGACGGGGAGCCAGTGCAGGTTCCTCAGGTGGCTGGAGATGTGGCTGCGTCGGGGGACATCCAGGATGAGTCGGGCGGAGGCGTTCTGGATGCGCTGGAGTCTTTTCTGTAGCTTGGCAGTGGTTCCGGCGTAGAGGGCGTTTCCGTAGTCCAGTCGGCTGGTGACGAGTACCTGGGTGACAGTCTTCCTGGTCTCGGTCGGAATCCAGCGGAAGATCTTGCGAAACATACGCAGGGTGTTGAAGCACGATGAGGAGACGGCGTTGTTATAAAACACTCTGAATAAAAATAAGCGTATCGTTATATAGGGAAGTATGGATTTATTGTTTGTAACTCCATACCTAAGTACCTTGGAAAAAAAAATATATATATGTATGTACCTTCAAGTTTTTTGTAGTTAATATTTTGGCTATAATATTTTTGTAGCTTCATATTTAAAACTGTAGAATATCGTTCCATTGATGCAGTTGTACCTCAAGGTGGTAGACTTCAATGTAGTAAAAAAAACCTTCCCAGCATCATAATATTTTGACCATGCCAGACCTATTTTGGAAATAAAGGCGGATGAAGATCCAGTTTCGTTCGGACACCAGATAAACAAAATCTGAATCAGCTATTTGTGTGCTACATGAAATTGACATCTATCTAGTCGTCCTAAATGCAATATTTGAGTTAAATGATGATCCGGCACATTAGTCCATCTGTGCACAATGTTGACCAGTGTTGGTTGAGCAAAAGCCCCAGGACCTGCACCCAGTCTAACTTTCCCATTTCAGGATCTAGCTTTTTCACAATATGCAATGATATGAGCCAAAGCCAACTGAGCAAACTTAACCAGAGATGTCTATGCTAGACTTGATTAGTGCCCCTTGTACTGTGGCCTGAAAACATAAACACATCAGTATTCCCTGAGTCCTATTTTTAGTTAGTGGCTCAGGAAATCAGACTGATAGCCTGCCTGTGGTCACTCCAATGACCACCCATACCTCCTGTTTACTGTGCTCTCCCGCAGCCTCCAGACTGATGTGCTTGAGGATCCTCAGCCTCAACTTTGGACTTGTTCCCAAGCCATGGTCTGGGGCTGCCTCCATTTCCCCTTCTATAATTTGTGTCCCTTATTGCCAGCTGATTACATCACAACAGTAGAGGTGACCAAAAGGGTAAGTGACCGATGGGGAACATATTATGGGTGTGGAAACTTATCAACACAACACACTTCTCCAAGGCAGCAGCAGCAAAACAAGCACCTCAAGTGGGTGATTCAGGATTCACCAAGATCTCTACTGTACCGATTGGGGTGTAGGATGCCATCTCAATCCTGGAAACAGCCATCTCTAACCTGCTGGAATATATCTTTCACCCATTTAGTTAGACTGTATTCCAGGACAAAGTCTCAAACCTCCATGAGCTTAGGTCAAGGCATGAGTCTCTATGTAGGCAAAACAAGAGAGTGATGCGTTCTCCATGAAGTGAGACTTACAAACATGGACTCAGATGGAGCAAGGACTAATTTCTAAGACTCAATTGGACTCAATTCACTCATTTAACTTATTAAAATGAAATACTAATTGTGCCTTGTGAATAATCATTGCACTTTTCATCAACATTGGGACTAGAGAAGCTTGCCTATGTGTTTACTAATCATTAATACGAAAAGTGGACTAAACACGGCTCTAACAGGGAAAACTTTACTGCGCATGCGTCAATTGCATCTACGCATTGTGACGTTTAACAGCTTGGAGGGAATTTCTCGCGCATGAGCAAAATGCACTAATATGTCGTCTTTAAGACCCACATGCTTGGCACCTGCTTCGCTGTTTAAGGAATGCTTTATTCAGCAAAAGCTAATGTGGGGAAAGTACTACTAATTAAAGGATAATAGAGCAGGGGTGGGTGGTATACAGTGAAACCATTTATTTTTTAATTAATATTTTCTCTCTTTGACCTTTTCATTAGTTCGTATTTTGGGCCTCCTAATCATGAGTGAAAGACTTCTGCGCATGCCTGAACGATACTGAACGACACTTACCCTGGAGAGATGATCCCATGATTGGACTGTATCCAAGGCCACCAACTACTAGACCCTGGGAATTCAGAAGTCAGAAAGGCAAAGAAAGAAGTCATGTGGACATTGTAGAAATATTGTTGCAGATTGAATAAAATCCATATGACACCTAATAAAATGAATAAATAATAAGGGATTGGGTTTATGAACAAGGAAAAGTGCTATGCCATCATGGTATGATGACCTAACACCCCTTGCCTGTCCAATAAGAATTCATATTTTTAGGATATTGCAACTTTAGGGGGTGGTACATGAATCCCAAAAGGTCCTGAAAGAATGCTGAGAGAGGGGAGATGCTGATGGAGTTGTTGGTGATGCTAATGATGTGAGATGCAGAAGAAGATTCAAATAAAAATTACCTATCTTAAGTTATTGATTAGAAGAAGATCGCGGAAGAATCTCGAGGAGGAAGAGAGTGTGAGAGAGGGGTGCGACATGTTCGGCGGTACTAGAGAGGTCCATTATCCTGTCCTGATTCCTGTCCTGAAGCCTTTGTTGCCTGCTCTTTCCCAGAGGACCTTTTCCAGTCCTTTGGCCAGGGGGTTGGTCTTCACACCATCTTTGTTAGCTATTAAATTTGTATATTTTCGAATGTGCTGCTGTCGCTATCCTCTCTTTTCTGAGCACCGTTATTGCATAGAATCTACGAAAGAACTTTGAATGATAGATCTTCCTTCCTAATGATTGATGGTGTCTGTAATGTGTATTTGAATGGTTCACTCACATTTAATTTAGATAAAGGTTTGTAAACTTTTTTAAGTCTGTGCTTATTTCCGCAATTGAAGTTCCTTAGTAAAGTAAGAATATGTGCATCATCACCATCAACTAGTTCCAACTAATTTGGTCCACCGACCAAATGGAAAAAAATGTATTGATCAGTGAAATTTATAAGATTTTTAGGTATAAATCAACTCATAAAACTTATTGTCCCAGTGGTTAACCAGGTATTGTGAGTGTATGTTTTTTGTTATGAGCCCAAGGGAATATATGGTATTGGAGTATCAATCAATCAGCAGAATTTGTATAGCGCGCTACTCACCCGTAAGGGTCTCAAGGCGCTGAGGGGGGGGGGGGTCACTACTGCTCGAACAGCCCGGTCTTGAGTTGTTTCCTGAAGGAGAGATGGTCCAGGGTCAGCCGTAGGTGAGTGGGGAGGGAGTTCCATGTCTTGGCTACCAGGTAGGAGAAGGATCTTCCTCCGACAGTGGATTTCCGAAATCGTGGGAGGGAGGCGAGGGCGAGGCTGGCGGATGGGTGTGTAGAATGTGAGGTGGCTATTGAGGTACTTCAGGCCCGTGTCGTGAAGAGCCTTGTGTGCGTGGGTGAGGAGTCTGAACGTGATCCTCTTGTTGACGGGGAGCCAGTGCAGGTCTTTCAGGTGGGCAGAGATGTGGCTGCGGCGAGGGATGTCCAGGATGAGTCGTGCTGAGGCGTTCTGAATGCGCTGGAGTCTTTTCTGGAGTTTGGCTGTGTGTGCCAGCGTAGAGGGTGTTCCCGTAGTTTCGGTGGGGATCCACCGGAAGATCTTTCGGAGCATGCGCAGGGTGTTGAAGCAGGATGATGAGACGGTGTTCACTTGCTTGGTCATCGTGAGGGGGGAGTCCAGGGTGAAACTCAGGTTGCGTGCGTGGTCCATTGGTTTGGGTGCGATGCCCAGGGCAGGAGGCCACCAGGAGTCGTCCCAGGCAGAGGGAGATGGTCCGAGGATGAGGACTTCCGTCTTGTCTGAGTTCAGTTTCAGACGGCTGATCTTCATCCATTCTGCGACGTCTTTCATTCCTTCCTGGAGGTTGGCTTTGGCGGTGGGTGTTGGTGGGTTGTTGGTGTGCCGCTGGATCAACTCTGCCTTAAAGGGACATGCAGTATAGAGAAAGACACATTTCTCTCTACAAAGCCCTTCATCATTAACAATCCCCAAGAGGTGTGTTAGTATGTTGCTTTGTTAGATGAGGTATGCATGACTTTGTGATGTTATATGACATCGCTCATGGGATGGCCCCAAATGTTTCACATTTAATAGGTGAGACAATGCTACGGCCTGTCAAAGAAACCATATTGTGTTGGTGAATGAAGCTGCTGCACACAGGTGCTTGTTGCTGAGCCCTGCATGTGGGAAGGGTGGCCTGGCACTTCTTGCATGGCTGTTTCCAGGATTGAGATGGCATCCTACACCCCAATCGGTACAGTAGAGATCTTGGTGAATCCTGAATCGCCCGCTTGAGGTGCTTGTTTTGCTGCTGCTGCCTTGGAGATATGTACTGTGTTGGTAGGTTTCCACACCCATAATATGTTCCCCCTCGGTCACTTACCCTTTTGGTCACCTCTACTGTTATGATGTAATCAGCTGGCATTCTAGATTGCCCGCTGATCAGTAGTGACTGTTAGAGAAGTTTGACTCGGGAGCAGATGCGTTGTGGTTACTGCGCTGTCCTCCCTGTGGTGTGTTGGATTATTGTGACTTGGAATAAAGAAGTTCAACTTATACTGCATGGAAGTCATCTTTGCACGGTGTCCTGCCATTTGCCTACTGGGTATCCCTGCTTGTCTTCTAATGCATAGAGTTAGCACTTCAGGTTTCAGTTTGCAGTCCTGCATCCAGATGTTCATTCATGGAGGTAGAATAGGTGTGAAATTGAGGCTAATAAAAGATGGCCATGAGGGACTGAAAGGTTTGAGTATCTGCTGACCAATGCTGACCTCTCCCTAACCGTTTGCATTATTCACTGACATTTATTCACTTGTACTTCCGTATAGTGTTTTGTTGTTGCTTATTGTTAGTTTTGCATGATGTTTATTGTGTGCTTTGAACTCTTATCTTCAGTGATTTAAAGAATTTTTTGACAGGCAAGGAGGGGCAAGAATTCTGGCCCTCTCCAACGAATAGAAGCCTTTTCCAGGCCATGATGTACATGTCTAGTGTAAGAATATAGTCAGGGTAAATGTGAGTGTGACCATGCTGCCCTAGTGCCAGAGTACCTTCGATTTTTATGATGGGAGCTGAGATAGAAATTGCCCCTGGATAAACATCCCAATATGGAACTGTAGTACTGAGTGGAGAATATTTGCTCTATTTGGCCATTTATCTAGTTAAGCAATTCCAAAGGACACATGCATAAGGCCCACTGAATTCACAAAATAAAGGAAATAACTCAGGGCCAAAAGAAGATGTCAACCACGGAGGAAAGGCTGGATATGAATCCCTGGTTGGTTAAGAAAAGATCATAACAATCTTCAATCGTTAATAAATTGTGATTGATGTCCTCCTCTGGGTCAAAGCTTAATACTAGGAGTTCAAACGTCCAATTGTAGACAGAGACTAGACAGGGAGCGGGAAATATGGAGGTTTCTGCGGGGGTCGTCTTCGGCACTCATCCAGTGAGACAGACTTTGACCACAAGGTGACTAGAGACAATGAAACCACAGGGGTCATGGTAGGGATAAACAAGGAGGAAAACTATGAGAAATGAGATTAGAAACCACAAGAGAGGTCACATCCTGGAACAAAAGGAACACTACTAAGCCCTAAATCTCAGTTGCTCATCCTTACTAATCCCACAATAAACAGAACATCTCTATAAAAATATTAAAAGCAACATGAAGGGAACCCACAATTCCCTGAGGAAGAAAACTACAAATAGGGTACATTACAATCTATCAGTAGAGAGGATCTGAACTCACGATAGCCGGACAACATACAGGTCATAATCACTCAATGGTTTACTGACAGCAATACTGTATGTGTGGTGAGCAATCCCCCCACACTTCCTGGGGGCCTTTAATGGTCTGCAAGAACAATGGTAAGTTTTGAAGCTCATTGTTGACACAAGATTTGAGAATAGATGGATGACCCACAGTAATGCTCACCTTTGAGGGTGAACTTTTGAATGGGAACGTGAACCTTCCATAATTCCATAATCAGCTCGTTTTTGCCCTCATTTTCAAGTCCCGTGCGCCACCAGAACGCCACTCTTAATGACTCTCCGGCGGCGCACACTGCAAAACAATATCTACGAGGCCACGTAAAGTCACCTTGGTGTGAAGCAACGCAGCGTAAGTCGCAGCGTTGAGATGGGGAGGCGTGTCATCGGTGTTATGCTCGGTGTTCCCACATAACACCCATTGCATTTAACACATTCCAAGATTTACACCATGCTTTAAATATGGGAATGAGTCAAAAGCCTGCGCCTCTCCTGGGGTGGCATAACTGTTGTTTTTGTTGAGGGTTGTCCCTTCCTGCACAAAACCACCCCGTTTTCAATGGAGGCACCCTTATGGATTGAATGTAAGAGCGAGCCTCTCCATGAGTCTGGCACGTCCCCCAAGAGCCAGCATTCCGCATACAGGTGGGTCAGATTTTCGGACCAAAATTCGATGTTCGCTTTGAATAGGTGGCCAGGAAGGCCATTAGGGCCTGGAGTGCCATTTTGCCTGATGTTTTTTAGTATTTTGGACACTAAAATTTTTCCGGGCGGGGCCTTCTTTTCGGTAACAGTGTCTGGCTCATTACCTGCTATGGGTGCGTCATTTTGCTGGTTAACTGATCCCTCCTCGTTATAAAGGGCTTTTACATGGGCGACCCAAATGGATGCCTCAAGGGAGTTTTCTCTATGGTTTGAACCTCGTCCGAGATTGCTTAGGTAGCTCCAGAACTCTTGCGATTTCCCGGGACTCAACAGGTCGAAGATTTTTAGCCATTATGCTTTGCAGTGGGCACGTTTTGCATCCCAGACCTTCTTGGAGTGACTTTTTGTGGCTTCTTGTAATTGTATTTTGTTTAAGTTTGAGCCGATTTTACGAAAGGCTTTTCGTTTCGTGTTCAGTTGTTTAGCACTTATTTTAATTATTTCATTGTGTCCATATGCAGTTGGAAGATGCCAGTGGGTTGTTCTATCTGTATCCCCGCGGAGTTTCGCCGCCAGGGTCCCGGTTATGCCGTTCCATGTTGCTATAGCACCCTTCTTTTGTTCACATGAGGTAATTACAATCGGCCCCCATTTAATTCTTCTGGGTAACTTTATCAGTTCTTCGCCGTCGGCTGCTCCAATGCATTGTAGCCTGTGGCGTGTGTTCAATAAAGTTCAGCGTGATGGTTAGGGCGGCATGATCGCGGTGACTGCGCGGATGAACTGAGAAATTTGGCATCAGGGGTTGCAGTTTGTCACTTAAGATGATGTAGTCGATTGTCGTTTGGTTGTTATACGTATGACCGACAATAGCTCCTGGGCTGTTCTTTAAATAAACTGAGTGCGCTGTCGCCAG
The DNA here is from genome assembly GCF_964261635.1 of Lissotriton helveticus. Taxonomy (NCBI): domain Eukaryota; kingdom Metazoa; phylum Chordata; class Amphibia; order Caudata; family Salamandridae; genus Lissotriton; species Lissotriton helveticus. Next base: position 71,083,983 of record NC_136064.1, read on the forward strand.
CTTGTAAGAGTTTAGTAGGTCATTCAGTGCAGTGGTGGTCCCAGACTGGTGACTTTGTGTGGTTTGCACCCCTATGTTATGGGTGTTGAGGTCACCAAGGATAATGCATTCTAATGATGGGACTAGGAGCAGTAAGGACTCCAAATAGTTTGTAAGTGTCAGCGGGTTGGCTGTGGCCCCGTGTGGGTTATAGTAAATATTAATAAGTAAGATTGAAAAATTCCCGTTTGTCAAGTGGCGGCCTTTCAGGATGCCCGCATGAAGGGAGTCTGGAAGGTTGTTTATTTCCCCAAATTTCAATTTCAATGAATGATTTATGTAGACGCATGTCCCCCCCGATGGTCTTCCAAAGATGTTGATCTTTTTTGCTGCTTTACCATATTCATAAAGAAAAGGTACCTTGAGGAATTATTTCATCAATACTTTCTTCAATCGTTATCTGTCACACACGTGAACTCATAAATTAACCGGACATGAAGGCATACATTTTTATATCAAAATCAATTTCATTTTCCATAAATGCAGCTTATCAACAATCCTATTTGAGACCACAGTCTTCTATAGCAACACAAAGACTACTACTGTTACAAGTATACAGTTTCATCAGTAGTAAACATACACCGTTTGTAAATATATATCTCCTATATATAGAGAGATTGTCATCTATAGTTCAGAATATTAGACAAAAGTTCATATTCCTTGTATTGGAGTCTTGTGGCAAAACGGTGCAGTAGCATCGACGTTTCGGTCTCATCCAGTTACTTCGCCGAGACCATCCTCAATTTGACAATTTGTTGTTGCATATTAATCTAGTAAAACATACAATGAACAATATTCCTTAAATTTCAACTCCTTCACCATAATCCTACACTTAGATCGTCTGCTCACATAAACCTGTCTACAATGACACCAAAAATACCAAAAATACCCAGTGCAATACCTTATAAACCAAATACACACTTGGAAATCAAATCCACATTAAAAACACTGAAAATTAACCACTTAAAGGACTACTCCAAAGTGTATATAATCACCATACAGGTGTCAACTCCACTTACTACAGTATCCGATGTGTAACTTCAGTATCGATTTTAATCCTGCCAAAAAAAAACCCTCTTTTTACTGCTAGTAGGCAGGATGTGGCCTATTTAAAGTCATCTCTCAGGCAATTCAAACCCCCAAGCCGAAGCCCCAGGCTTACCTTTATATGGACACAAACGTCCTCACTCAGCGCTCGGTGCTCTCTTATTCTGTTTTTCTTTTTTCTCTTTTTTCTATATCATAGCTGTCCTTTCTTATCTGTACAGTACAAACACACACCCATGTATTCTTGGTTAGCTAAGGCTACGACCTCTTCAACTAGAGACTCGTAAAATCCGCCTAAGAGAATTCTACCATTTTACTCACTTGGGACACGGCAATAGGATTGTTGATAAGCTGCATTTATGGAAAATGAAATTGATTTTGATATAAAAATGTATGCCTTCATGTCCGGTTAATTTATGAGTTCACGTGTGTGACAGATAACGATTGAGAAAGTATTGATGAAATAATTCCTCAAGGTACCTTTTCTTTATGATTTACTATACCCAGTCCCTTGGGGAATATTGGGTTGCCCTCTTGTGATTAGGTTTTACCATATTCTGCATATCATCTTAATGAAAAAGGGTTGATCAACCAGGATTCTTGTATACAGATTATGTCCGCCTCCTCCATGAATTTCACCGTAGTTTGATTTTGGAGCAGCCTTTTGAGCCCAGCGACGTTCCAGGTCATGATTTTCAAGTTATTAGAGGTCCGTTTTTTATTTAAAGGTTTCAGTTGCGCGTTGGTTGTGCATTGATAGGGTTGGCCGGTATCTTCAAGGCAATGGCTGTTAGGAGCTGGGATTTAGTATTTGCGGCAGCCAAGACCAGTCTTTGCTCGCACACCCCTTTGTTACGCATAAGCGTTTGCCTTGGCTCAAGTTGGTTGTTATCCTAATTGGGGTGCCATTGATTAGACCTGTGTTTATGCTGCCTTTTGACCCCTGAACTATGGACATCGCATTTAGGGCATGAGTAGAGGAGGCGTTCGAACGTAGTCGCCCAATATGTTAACGCACGCAGTACATTAGGGCGCGACATGCAGGATGAGGCCAACAAGAGCAGGCAGTGAGGGTCACAGTTATAAAGTAGTCCCTCATACAGGGCAATTCATGCATTGCAATTATGGTGGAAAGATACACCAAAGAGCCAAGAGGATTTGGTGAGAGAGCTATATTTATAACACAGAACTGAGCCAAGACATCGTTTATAAAGTCTTAAGGCTAAAAGGGGCTCTTCGAAGAAGAACGGTGGAGAAGTGTGGCTCAATGGTTAGAGCAGGCAGACCTTGATGCAGAGCTCTGGCCAGGGACCAGGGTTCGATTCCCGCCTCGGCGGGTCTCTGGCTCATTAATTCCCCTGACTGGATATTCTCGCCTCAGTGCCTGTTCTGATCATGGGTCCCACGCTGCAACTCTGGGCAATAGCTTGCTTAGTCTCCACAACGGCCCCAAAAGCGCTGGGATGCCTGGCTGCACCTGGGGGGTGCCCAGGAGTGGACATTTCCCAGGAAAGCCAGGAAGGGTTCCTAAGCGGTATACGGACAGCGCCGGGACACCTCCGGTGGAGGTAGCTGTGCGCTTTACAAATTCCGACATTTACATTTATTTATTTTTATTTTTGAAATGGGTGGACCCAAAGCTCACTCCATGTTTGTTGGAAGCAGTAGTTCTGCTTGACACTGCTCTAAACTCAGTCCTCAAATGATGTTGAGCAAAGAAAAGGAGTGGGTCCCAGAAAAGTGCAGATGCCATGCTGCAAAATGCATGTAGATGGCGGTATGCTCTGCTGTATGTTTTCCATATTTGTGAACTAGTTTTAGAAAATACAAGGAGACAGATTAGAGAGGACATTATTTAACATCTCAAAGTCTCCCTGCGAATCTGAGCATCCTCAAAGAAGCCTTTTCCCAGATCCCTCCTTTGTGTGACCTGAAAAGAACAGCTTCTTCACTTTGAACCATGTCCAGAAAAGAATTCAGAGAGGCCAGTAATGGAAATAGAAAAAAAGTTCAAGTAATTAAGGGCTTATTTGCAACTGCGTTAACATTTCTTCTGTTCACAACCATGTAATCCGCAGCATAAACCTCTGCTGGTGTTTTAAACCACAGTGTAGTGTCTTTCTGAACAAGAGCCATTCAGAGAAGCCAAGATCACTGGATACTAATGCAGACCGACCCCGCCATAACCTGCCCCATGTTAACTTGATAATTTATATCTGCGCAAATGTGATCAGGAGCTCAGATAATGCACAGGAAGTGAGATCACTGCACAATTTGTAATCCTATCAGTCAACATTTGGAAGCATTTACTATTTTTGGAACACAAGATAAAGGAAGGTGGATTCCAACAGATGGAAAAACAATCCAAAACAGTAATGGATGAATTATATTTTCTTGTGTATTTTCTTTGAGTTTGCAAGTGTGTGTGTGTGGTTGTTTTTTGTTTTCTGGCTGCATTTAAAAAAATGCTCAGATAATGTGAAATTAAAGAGTGACATGACAGGGCGTCTACACTTTCCATCTTCCAAAGACATATCTTCAAAGCAGAGGGCTGTTTAAGGATTAAGGGGCAGATGTATCAAACGATTTTTTTGTCGCAACCGCTGCGATTCGCAAAATAACAGCGTTTGCGACAAATGCGATGTATTACTGAAATCGCATTGCGAAATTAAGGAATCGCAAAATTTGAGATTCCTTAACTTTGCGTCAGCATTTAAGGAATCGCAAATTGCGATTCCTTAAATGCTACGTATGAAGCACCCAAGTTGTGCAATTCCTAATTAAGAAATCACAAATTACCACCAACTTGAGGTTGGTGGTAATTTGCGATTTCTTTCACAAATGCACTTTTTGCCATTTGTGAAGGTGCCATGTGGCACACATGCATACCGTTAGGGCATGTATGTGCACTATATGCACACACATGTAAATTTCAGTGGTGCATCAGGGTATCCTTATGACACCCTTGCACCCTTGAAATTCTTCTCAATTTGCGATTCGCAAATTGAGATTCGCCAATTGAGAGTAACTTCCCATTCATTCCTATGGGCCTCCTGGCCCATAGAAATGAATGGGAAATTATTCCTTAATTGCGAATTCGCAATTTGCTATTCGCAAATAAGGAATATTAAGAAATCGCCCAAAATTTGCGATTTTTTAGATACATACCATTTTGCAATTCTCAAATAGCGATTCTCAAAAAATCGCTATTTGAGAATCGCAAATAGGTATTTTTATACATCTGCCCCTAAATGTGTGAACACACTCCATGCAATTAAAATGTTAAAATCAGTCTCCCTGACATGCTTGGAGTTTTCTCTCAGCCCATAAGGATATTGGGCCAGATGTACGACCGTTTTAGAGGCCGCAAATGAAAAAGTGGGCCATTTGTGAGGGGTCCCTAGGGGATCACCTCCCATCTGTGTTTGGCAGCAAAAATATTTTGTAAGATCAGGCAGTGGTCCCAGAAACTTGCCCTAAAAAATGAAAAGAAAACATTATTTTCTTTTAAATTCATCCTGTTTTCTTTAATAAAAACTGTCTGCATTAAAAAAAAAACCTTGTGGAAATACCTTTTTGCCATAATGCAAAAATTTGGATTAGGTGATCAGCTCATAGCCAAAGTACGACTACTTTATGATAGCCCATCTGCCCAAGTTAACTGTGGAGGTTTTCTCTCTACTCCATTTCCTATTCGGCGAGGTACCCGTCAAGGTTGTCCACTCTCCCCTCTTCTTTTCCTTTTGGCTATGGAACCTCTGGCTGCTGCAATTCGTCAATCGGCCCATGTGACTGGTGTTCCTCTTCCAATTGGTCATTCAAAAATGTATTTATATGCGGACGACATTCTTCTTACACTTACTAATCTTCCGCGCTCTCTCCCTGCTCTCCTCCGTGTCATTGATGATTTTTCTTCTTTTTCTGGCTATAAGATAAACTGGGACAAGAGCGAAGCCTTACCTATGTCCCTTGGTACGACAAAGGATGCAATCTCTGGTTTTCCATTTCACTGGCAACCTTATCGGCTTAAATACTTGGGAATACTCCTCAATAGGGGATTGGACAACGTTGTCACGGACAATTTAACTCCCTTGATTGCGCAAATGCAAAGGGACTTCGATAAATGGAAGGCCCTGGGTTTATCCCTTTGGGGACGGGTTCAGGCGATTAAGATGGTCACCTTACCGCGTTTTCTTTATGTTCTGGGTATGCTCCCTTTGACTATTCCTTTGGCTACTCTTCGGTCCATTGATTCAAAAATTTTACTTTTTATATGGGGTACAGCTAAACTGCGTCTTACCTTTGCAAAATTAAAATCCCACCAATTGCAGGGAGGTTTGGGTCTTCCCTCTATCGAGCACTATTCCCTTGCCCTTCATCTTTCCCATCTTTCTTTCTTTTTACCTAAGTCTAAAGATATCCCTCAATGGGTGCCACTTGAACGCCATTTATTGGCTTCTGGCCCTGGTTTGTCCCTTTTATATGGCAAGGGTTCCAGTTCTTGTGACCCAAAGAATCCTATATTGTCTGCTATGTATAAGTCTTGGCAAAGAAGTCACCGTCTCCTTAAATCTAATTCGCGGTTTCACTTTAATGCTCCTATATGGTCTAATTCGGCTATTCGAGTTCGAGGTCGAACTGTATCCTGGCCTCTATGGCAGGATGCTGGTATTCATTCCCTGGAACAACTGTTCCATGGTGGCAATTTTAAATCCTTTTCCCAATTAAGTGAGGAATTTCATCTACCGCCCACAGAATACTGTAAATATTCTCATCTTCAGCAAGCTATCACAAAACATCTAAGTTCCCCACCTGAATTGTTGTCCGCTTCTCCTATTTTATCTTATCTGAATTTATGGGGAACTTTTTTTTTATGTTTGAAAAGCTTTATTTGAACAATAAGTAAGGCAACAAATGACAAGAGGAAGGGAGATACAAAGTATATATAAGAATAAAGCATAACAATCCTAATGTCATCAAAATGTAACACAAAGCATTTTTAATTTTTTAAAGGGAAGAAGAAGGGGAAGGGGAGAGAAAGGGAAAAAGGGGGAAGAGCAGAATGAAAAAGAAAGAAAAATAAGAGATAAATAAAGAAGCAAGGGTAAAACTGTAGTCATCAAAAACTGTATAATTTAACACGAACCCTGAGAAAATCAAGAAATGTAATAAAACATCATCAAAAATAAGACCAACAGCATGCAAATGCAAATATAAGCAGATAAGTATAAAAATATAAGGGTATACATATAACAGAGGATAAAGCCATTTAAGGCGGTTTAAAATTTTCAGATTCAGTAGGTAGAGGCATCTTTTTCATGGCCAAACGATCTAGATACACAGTAAGAGGAAGCCAAAAAAGCTCAGCATTACGAGGGGGCTTGCAGGAGGAGGCAAAGGAGACATCCAGCCTATGAAAGTGACAGACGGAATTCCACCATTGTTGTTTGGAAACATTTGTAAGAGATTTCCAATTGGAAGAAATCTGCTGAAAGGTGAGTGCTAGCATAAGATCAAAGAGACCAGAGGAGTGTGGCGGCAAGGTAAGTGCATCTGAAAGACTACCTAGGAAAAGGATAGAGGGCGAGTATGAAGTGGAGAGGGAAAATATTTGGGAAATGCAATGCCAAACCTGTTTCCAGAGAGCAGAGACCCTAGGACAGAAAAATAACATGTGTAAAAGATCCGCGGAAGGAGAGTGACAAGTCCAGCAGGCAGAATCAGAAGATGAAGAAAAGTGAGAAAGAGCAAGAGGAGAGAGAAAAAGTCTGTGGTACAGGAAAAAGAGAGATTGAGTAAGAGAAGCAGAGCAGAGCGAGAGACTTTCAAGGATTTGAGCCAAAGTTTATCCCAAAGGGAAACCGGCCATAAACAACCCAAATCAGTCTCCCAAGAGAGCTCAAGTTTGGATTTAGGACGGTCCGGATTAGGAGAAGAGAAGAACTTGTATATAAGTGACGCTTTGGGGAGAGTGGAAAGTAACGGTAGAAGAGCAGAAGGGGGATCGAGTGGCAGGGAAGAAGAGAGAGAGTAGTAATGTTCCAGAATCACTCCCATAAGAAGAGAATATTTATGCAAAAAGGAACGAGGACAAGAAAACTGAAGCTGAAAAAGAGGAAATGGACAAGGGGTGGTACCGTCAAAGAATTGATGAATCCAAATAATACCCTTCCGTCTCCAAGAATTCCAGTAGATAGGTCTATTATTGATAAGAAGGAGCGAATTATACCAGATGGGCTGTTGTAGAAAGGATTCACGAGAAACAGAGGAGAGGGAGAATAAAGGGCGCAAAAGAGAAGTAGTATGTTTGAACAATGGGAAAGAGTCATAAGAGGATTTGGATGAAAAACGGATGAACTCATCAAATGAAAAAGGAGATAGAAAGGCATGCTCAATAGAGAGCCAGAGAGGAGAGAAAGGAGATGTTACACAGGAAAGCCAACGGGAAGCCTGACGAAGGGTAAAGGATTTATGATACACACGAAAATCAGGGAAATTAACACCACCATTGGATTTGGGTTTACGAAGTGAAAGGAGAGAGATCCTAGATCTTTTGCCCTTCTAAAGAAATTTCGAAATAGAGGAGTCAAGACGCTTAAAATATAGAGCGGGAATATGGACGGGAAGCATAGAGAGCATGTAGAGAAGAATGGGAGCAACCATCATCTTAACAGAGTCCAATCTACCCCACCAAGAAAGAAAGAGCGGATTCCAAGAGGAAAGCAATTGATCAATACGCGAAAGGACAGCAGACATATTTAGCTTGACAGAGGAAGCGATCGGGTTAGAAAACCAAATCCCAAGATATTTGACCTTAGTACTATTCCAGGCGAAACCAGTGGAAGAGAAAATATGAGGAAGGCAGAACTTCGTTCGAGGAAGAATTTCTGTCTTGTCAGAATTAATCTTGTAACCAGAAACAAGGGAAAATTCATCAAATTCAGCTAATAAAGGGGGAATAGAGGATTCCGGATTGGAAATGAACAAAAGAATGTCATCAGCGTAAGCAGAGAGTTTTAACTGGTCAGTGCCATAGGGGAAGCCAGATATGGAAGCGTTCTGGCGAATGGAGCATAAAAAGGGTTCAAGGGCCAAAACAAAAAGAAGCGGGGAGAGGGAACAGCCCTGCCGAACACCTCTTTGAAGGTGAAAAGAAGAAGAAAGATGACCATTAACCAGAACAGAAGCTTTGGGAGAAGAATATAATAAAGATACGAACGATATGAACTTAGGACCAAAGCCATGCCAAGCAAGAGAAGCGAATAGAAAAGACCAATCCACTCGATCAAAGGCTTTTTCAGCGTCGACTGAGATGGCGGCCAAAGGGAACGACAAAGAGGGGGCTTTATTCAAGACATTGAGGAAAAGGCAAGAATTATCTGAGGTAAGTCTACCTTTGATAAACCCGCATTGTTCTTTGCCGACTAGATGCGGCATAAAAGAATCGAGTCGTAAAGCAAGTAGCTTGGCAAAGAGTTTATAGTCGACGTTAACCAACGAGATAGGGCTGTAATTTTTACAAAACTTTGGGTCTCTACCTTCTTTAGGAATTAAACAAATAGTAGCATCCTGAAAAGTACCCGCAGCCGAACCTAAAGAAGCAAAGGACTGACAGAGTGTTAATAATCTGGGGAGAAGGAGATCAGAGAAGTGCAAATAAAATTCCACTGGGAACCCATCTGGGCCAGGAGTTTTACCTTTGGTAAGGGAGGAAAGCGCTGTAGAAAGCTCTTGTAGAATAAGATCGAGGTCCAGAGAGGCAAAATTAAGATCAGGGGTAGAGGGTTTAGGGAGTTTTCCAAAATAAGAATGTAGCATGGAGGGAGAAGGAGGAGATTCAGGGGCATAGAGGTTTCTGTAAAAGAGTTGGAATTGCTCAAGAATTTTATCGGTTTCATGAAGAAGAGAGTCATCTACGGAAAAAATAGATTCAATACAAGTACGTTCCTTACGGGATTTAAGATAATTAGCCAAAAGTTTGCCAGACTTATTACGACCGCCATAATACCGAGCACTACTCCGAAGAAGTATAGAAGAGGCATTGTCCGTAGATAGCTTGTTGAAGGAAAGTTTGGCGCGTTAAAGCTCTGGTGACATACACTTATCCGATGATGTATAGAACTGATGCTCTAAGTGCTTAATGTGCGCCAGAGAAGCTTTCCGCTGTTGAAGAAATTTTTTCTTCTTCCGGGAAACAAAATCGATAATAAAACCTCTCGCCGTTGCCTTGAAGGAATCCCAAAGAGTGTGTGGGGAAATATCAGGGATAGAGTTGGTGAGGAAGAAGTCATTGGTGAAAGTACGGAAAGAGGAAGAAAAGTCGGGATTAGTAAGAAGCGAGGAGTTAAAGCGCCAACGAGAGGATTTGAGGCGAGGGGGGAGCAGGTCAAAATCTGTTACAATGGGGGCATGGTCTGAAATTACAATAGGCTCAATAGAAGAAGAGAGAAGATTCTGAATGAGAGGATGAGAGAGAAAGATATAATCCAGTCTAGAAAAGGACGAATGAGGGTGTGAGAAAAAAGAATAGTCAAGGGTGTCTGGATGCGTGAGACGCCAGGAGTCTGAAAGATTAGCTTGGGAAATAGTGTTCAGAAATTGTCTATGAGACTTATGTGGAATGAAACGAACAGTGGACTTACGATCTAAAAATGGGTCAACAATTTGATTACAGTCACCACCTAAAAGAAAAAAATCATCTTTGTATTGTGTACATTTACTTGTAATGGTCGACCAAAATACACAGTCAGGCTGAGTAGGGCCATAAACATTGAAGATAGTCAAAGGAATGGAATCAATTTCGAGTTTGGCCAAAATCCAACGACCCTCCGAATCTTTCTCCTCAAGCAAAACTTTACATTTAAGCTTTTTATGCATTAAAATGGCAACTCCATTTTTTTTGTTATCTGTTGGAGAAAACAACACATTACCCACCCAACCCCTCTTTAATTTAAGAGATTCTACATCAGTAAGGTGGGTTTCTTGTAAAAGAACAATGTCAGGTGTATAGGAAGATAGGTGGGCAAGTATCCTCTGTCGTTTGATGGGATTATTAAAACCTTTAACATTCCAAGATATAACTCTGAATTATGAAACAAGAAAAATATGGTAAGTAGAGCACAAAAAAGAGAAACACTGTAAGTACAGTAAAAAGACACAAGAGATATATGAATAAAAAAGCACAGAAAAAGGAAGCGAGAGGGAAGAAAAGGAGAAAAGAATAAAAGCCTCGGAAGAAGAGAAGGCAGAATACAATGTGGATAAGGAAGAGAGTAGAGACAATAAAGCAAACAAAAATGAAGGAGGAAAGAAGATATGAAAAAAGGAAAACCCGGGTCAAGAAGAGAGAAGACAAAAACAAAGAAAGAAAAGGAGAAAGGGAATAGGGAAAGTATAGAGAGAATAGACAGCACAAATCCAAAGGGAGGACTGCATTAAACATACTTGAGGGGAAGGTACAAAAAGGAGGTTGGGGAAGTGGCGACACTTAACAAGATGAACCAACCAAGAAGCAGGGGCACAACCGCACCAGGACAGCATAGAACCACAGGAAGGGAATGCCAAGGAGGATGGAACTAAGGATACAAATCTGTGGAATGGAAGAAAGATGATTAGAACCAAGCATAGGACAACCAAATACAATTTAAAAGAAACAACAAATCACAAAGATGAACCGAAAGACGAGAACGAATGGAACACAAGGCAAGAGTACAATTGGAGCACATAAACGCAAAAAGATGGTACATAAAACAGCTGTAGTGTAGTTCCTATTTTCCCAATAGGCTCTGCGCATTGGAATAATACCTACAGCAGTAAAGGCCTAGACCAGACGTTAACTAGGTCTACTACTGTCGATACTGGACTTAATTTTTGGGTTTGCCAGCTAAGCTCAGAGTTCGCTAGAAACTTTCTCGAATGTTCAGGAAAGAATTACCTCCCCTGATTAGACAAGAAGGGATTTAGTTTCTGACAACCATAGAACATGACAACTTTGCTCTCCCCTAATCAAGAGTCAATCTCAAGAGTCGTGTGAGCACAAGGCAATTATTTTACTCAGTCAGTACGTGCATTCTTAGTCTCATCAGAATGTAGAGAAAAGGAAGAGACGGGCGTGTTCAATAAAAAGGTGTTATTTATTGATCAGTCTCTTTTCTCATACATGAGAAATGGATCGATATTATTGCAATACTTATAGTTAAGTAAAGTGCATACATTAAAAGCAATAGTATAAAATAATACTGTAAAAACATCGATATGGTTTCTGAGCCATATGATGTTTAAAATGATTAAAATATATTTACATACACATATACATTTGACTAAACGTACTCAACTGGTGTTTCTAAATACGCCTACCCCGTGTACCTGACCTAAGTCTAATGCGTGGGCGGGAATAGAAAGTTACAGTTTAAGTTAAGTTTGTTTTTGCCAAGTGAATAGCTAAAGAATTCTCTGTGAGGGGTTATTCAGTTCTGTACCTGGAAGTTAGGATGAATGAGGAATGGTATCTCTTTCTCTGCTCTCGATATTCCAGGCTGCCTGCGAGGGCTGCCCAGAAGCGCTGGTGCTGGGTCTCTCGGCAGGAGATAGCAGCGCGTCTCTCAGCGCGTCAGGAAGGCGGGGCTGCTGCCAGCGGGGTCTGCTTCTGCTCTCGGCTTCGGCAAGTATGGCTGCTCCGTCTTGTCACCACGCGTGTGTTTGCATAGGGCAAGATCGGCAATATTTATACCTTAAAGGGGCCGAGATTGACGTAAGGATGGACATAGATACGTCAATAAAGATGTCATACGACTTGCTCGTTAGCACATTCTTTACTAAAGTTCTCTGTGAAATCAAAACAATGGCCGCACGGATTTTCCAGGTTGTCATAGGTTTGATTTGTTATGAGAACGTCGTATGCCTTATCAGGGGCTGGAGGAATGTCGCTTGTCTAATTAGATCTCAAGCGTTATGACCTAATCAGATAACACGTTCCTGTGCCGTAGTGTGACTGCGTCAGATAACGGTATCTGCATCATGGGGGCTGTTCTTGCCTCATGGGCTGACTGCTAGTTAACTTGATAGTTAGTTTAACCAGAATAGGGTCAGGAATAGGGGGATCGATTCAGAACCTATAGGAATACACGACACCCACTCCACGCTAACTATGGTCATATCTACTAATCTATGCATAGTATAACATAGTACAACATACTATAGAGTATAGTGTATACCTTACCACCCCAAAATACATAAATGCATTTCGAAATTTTCAAATATACTGAAAAATTGCAGTCATATATTTTGTATGCACTTAAGCTATGAATTAAATGCAAAAGTAAATACGCATTTTTATGCATTATTGCTTATTGGTATATGAGAAATACACATGAAATGGCTCTTAATATGGCTATACAGAAAGGAAGGTCGAGACCATTTCATCACATAATAAATATTTGTGAACATGCCAGCGGGCAGCTAAAGTCTATATAAAGTATCTAAAAATAGAAATCTTAGTTCTCTAGGAATAGTTTATTACTTTAAGCAGAAGATCAGTGTCCCGGAAAAAATATAGGAAGAAAAATATTTTAGGGGCTTGCTGAAAAAATTGCTGTCCGTGAACTGGATTGTAATTGTTCATGTGACTTTATTTTTAAAGTTGAAGGCCGAATTCAGGGAACGCCGTGTGCGAGTTTACTCAAAAGTCTCTATTTCTGTTCTGGAGAGAACATCATAACATTCAGGCTTTCGAAAAAACTGTCAACAGCTTCATGGGAAAGTTCCACTAAGTCGGAAATAGGGGTAACCATGCATTCGTGCGCATGATTGTCTGCATTGACATTCTGATTTGCATCACTGACAGAAGGTCGTACCTGTTCGATGCTGCTTTCATCTTGAACTTCACTACTCTTCAATCGTAGTGGTGAAGATTCCAGGAATGCCGTCATCAGGATTGGCAGCCTTTGAGGGCAGCACAATGCGTGAACCTTGGTAGGAACCAACAGTGTATCTGCATTCACTGGCGCATCCGATTGTAGCGTCAGACAGGTGTCTAACACGCATTCTTCTCCGCATAGCAGACACCTTAGTACAGGTAAAACACACCTTTGCCACATTGGTCGAAATGATAGAAACCAAGTCATGTTCAGGTCTCTAAGCCGGGAGAGTCCCAGGATTTTTGATATCCGGTCCCGGTATCCAATGGCTAGGATCGTATCTTCCATTGTCGCGAGAGTTTGATCTGTGACATGGGTTGCCATAACGAAAAATAAGGACTAGGAATAGGATTCCTGCAATTAGTCCCAGGATCAAGGGAAGTCCGCCAAAAATCGAATGGACGAAATCTGGAAAAATACCCAGTATGGCTTTGAATGGTGTTAATGCCATCGAAAATACTGTCTTAAATACCCCTGAGATCCCATTGGTATCAGAAATATTTAAGATTTTGCTCAGGATTTCCGCGAAATGTACGGGGGAATTAGTTGATAATAATGTATGTATCTCTGCAGTCGTCCTTGTGACTTGTAGATCATACGTTTCTTTAGATGACGTGAGCCTTGTAGGCGTCTGAAGAAGCACTGTTTTCATTCTGCTTAAAGTATCTATTCGAATAGAAGTAATTTTCAAATTGGGCCATGCCCTTGCCTCCCTGTCTGGAAAGGAGCTGGGGAACAAAGAACGTCCACAGCACTTGACCTTCGCCGTCGTAGTGACTAGATAAGGAGTCCCGGGCATAAGACTACAACATCTGCGGTCTACAATAAGAATGTAACTCCCATTATAGAGTCTTTGAAAGAATGGTTCTATTTCAGTTGCAGGTGCGCCTTGCTGGTGACATGAAAAGGTTGTATGAATTCCCTTCACAGGCTCCGTGCAAACTAATACCGTTACACAGAAGCGTGCCGCTTAGTGACATAGCACAATTGTTGCCACTAAGAAACACTTTCTGTCCTTTATTACTGACACATGCATGTGAATAGGGCAGGTTCCATGTTGTTTTAAGGTACCCCTTTCCCAATTTCTCGTACATGCCAGCCTGTATATATTTTTGGCAGTATTGAAACCTGAAGGTTGAGATTGGAATATTTATGATTCCGTGGATTATCCATTCACTGACAGGTCGTTCTGACATTGTCATTGGTAATCTTTCTAGTTTTTCAATGCTCAAGATTGTATAATCAGCACCCTTTTGCGCCATACCGATTTGTCTATCAGTAAGGTTAAAGATTTGGAATAGTGACGTTGTGTTGATTAAACGCCAAGGCACATAACCTGAACGCAGATTTTGTAACGTCCAGCCAAGCTGTACAATAGAACGCAATTGTGACTGACCATGTTGTAATAACAGTAAGTCTTGCGATAATATATCGATTGCTGAAGACACAATGCTGTCCAATGAAAAAATTCTGGAGGACAGAGTCATTAACCCATTGTCCACTACAGAAAGTGATTTTTCCAAATTGATACGGTCAACTTCCCGTATTCTTTCTGCTGTTTCAATTTGAGTAACCTTCCAGGCCTCATTATATGCTGCATATACAGAGGCTGCTATGAAACGCTTTTGACGCTGTTTGCGTGGTCCCATTATGAAATCACGCAAGTCAGCACCATCAGTAAGTAAAGTTAGGTGTTGCTTAATTTCAGGCAGTGTGGAAGTTTGTAGCCATTGAAGGCA